>NC_056745.1:1053995778-1054051878 GCF_019279795.1 Protopterus annectens | reverse complement strand
TGTATAAAATAAAGGTGCTTGAACAGAACCCTCGAAGACTCTTCTATTGTGTCCAAAGTAAGAGAGCGATGCATAACAACTCACATTTCAGGCTAGACCAGTTCAGTAGAGAGAAGGTCAGTTAATCGATGTTTATTGATGCCTTACAAGTAGTCCTTCTGTCTGTCGGTAGCAAATGTGATTTTTCACCAGTGGGGGGAAGCCTTGTTGCAGCCTGTTTGCCTCCTCTGCCAACATCAAATACAGCAGTTCTTCTTCTCTTATCCCATTACAGAGGTAGACATCAGGGGACTCTCTGGTCCATAGGTGGTCTACTGGTCTTCTCTATATAGTTCCCCTGTTTTCCCTTAACATAAAGTATCCACTGAAAACAAAACCAGAACAAGGCCAAGGTAATTCTCATTGGCTCCTTATAGCTTAGATAGGTTTGGTTCCCTCTGTTTGCCTTAATCCGTTAAGAGAATTCTCTTCTCATCAGACTTCTGAGAGGTCTTTTGTCTCACTCTTGTGGGAAGCCTTACTCAGATCTTCATTCTGTGAAACTAACAGACTTTCATTCTCTGAAAGCAACTGTTTGTTTTTTTCACTTTCTGTGATGTCCAGGGACCCATCTTACCCTTTCCATGTAGTCCAAATCCTCACAGTCTCTCAAAAACAGCTACTAGAAAAGCCCATCAAAAGAAATTAATAAAGCTTTTTGTTTAAACAACTTTCCAAGGCATAGGCCCATACATAGCTCCTATCTCTGTGGTGTTGCTTTTGTTGGCTAATATCTTCGATCAAGGCTTTAGTTATTCTAAGAAAAAAAATTCCCTTAGCTGCCATTTTGAATTTACACCAGAGAATGTATTCATCTCTCTAGCGTCATTATAGGTTCATAGGTTCATACTAGGCTGTCTGCCCTAGGGCATTTATAAGCCTAGCCAGAGTGTGTTTGGCTTTCGCCACCCATTTTAAATTAATTTTGCTATGCCCTTTTTCGAGGTTAGTATACTGTGCCTCTGTCTAACAGTGACACATTAGTGATACCCGGGGTAAACCTACGATCTCCCATCCACTCATCAAGATTCCTCTTGAAGAGAGTCAATGAGGGACTCTGCCTAACCTGGACTGGGATTTTATTCCAGAGTGAAGGGAGCCTCTGGGTTATGAATCTGTCCCTCCAGTATGTCCTATTTATTTCAGTGCTGAGGTTGAAGTCTCTCGAGCACGTATCTCGATGTGATTTGGATTTTCTGAGGTGCAGCATGTCCATTAATTCCGGGTTGGACATGGCTTTATACGTCAGGCACAGATCGCCTCTGAGCAGGTGGTATGCCACTGAGTAGAGCTGGAGTTTCTTTAACCGGGCAGAATATGGCATCTGTTTGAGCCATTTGATCCTCTTGGTGAGGTACTTTTGGGGTCTTTCCAGTTGCTTCAGGTGTCTGGTAAGGTACATCCCAAAAGGGGCATTGTACTCAATTATGGGCCTGATGAGGGATGAGTAAAGAGGCACGATGACCTCCCCTGATCTAGATGTGAATCCCTTCATGATTAGGTGGGCTATATAAAATGTTTTTCTAACCACTTTGGCCACGTGGTTGTCAAATGAGAGATTGCTATCAACTTGGGTCCCCAGGTCCCTAATGTCTTCTTCTGTACTTAATGGATTACCACCTATGTGGTAATTTGTGGGCACTTTGTTTTTGCCAAAGGGGATGACTATACACTTTTTGGCGTTTAGCTTGAGGCCATGGCTCTGGCACCAGTTGTCCGTTTCTGTGAGGCCCTTTTGGAGGATGCTTGTGTCAGTTGGAGAGTAGATTATGGCGCCCAGTTTGCAGTCATCTGCGAACTTGGTCAGCCACAGTCCTTCCGTGTTGGCCTGTACCTCCAAGAAATATATACTGAACAAGAGAGGTCCCAGGAGTGAGCCTTGTGGGAAGCCGCTTGTAACTGGTTTGGAGTCTGACATGGCTTCAGCAATTCTAACCATGTGGGTTCTGTCCTTGAGCCAGTTTGCAACCCATCTAGTGATATAGGGGTTTATATTTAAGCTGGTGAGCTTATCTATAATGCCCGAGTGGGGTATTGTATCGAAGGCTTTTGCGAGGTCCAGGTAGGCAGTGTGGACCACCTTCCCCTCATCAGTGGCCTTGGTGACTGTTTCAAAGAAATCAACCAGGTTTAAGAGGCAGGATCTGCCCTTAACAAAGCCGAACTGGGTAGGATCCAGTGTCTGTAGGTCCCCAATATCTTTATTTATGAGTTCCATGATGATCCTTTCCATAGCTTTGCAGACCAAGCTAGTCAGGCTTATGGGGCGATAGTTTCTAGGATCCATTGAGGCATGACCTTTGTGGAGAGGGACCACTGTTGCTGTATGCCACTCTTTGGGTACATAACCTGTGGTAAGGCTGAGATTGAACAGTAGTTTTATGTTTGGGTTTAGCTCATCTTGGAGTTCATGTAGGATGCAGCCCGGGACACCGTCTGGTCCCATTGATGCTGTGTTATTTGCTTTGGAGAGGGCGGCTCTTACCTGAGCATCTGAGTTGTCAGGGGGGCAGCACTCTGCTGGGATAGATATTTGCCCTTCTGGTGGGGAGGGGAGGAGAAGTTTGCGCTGAACCTGTCAGCTAGGATGTTGGCAATGTGTGTGGGTTCGGTGTAGTGTTTTGTCATTTTGGACTAATTCAGAGCATATCTGGGAATTCCCACCCAGGTTCCTAACATAACTAAAGAAAGCCTTGTGATTATCCTTAGTGTCCTGTGCATTTCTTCTCTCGAAGCTGGCCTTAGACGATTTTATGAGTGCCCGTAGTATTTTGCTAACACTGAACAGAGGTGCCTCCCCTTTTTGGGATTTTCCTCTATCACGTAGTAGCTTCCTCCTTCTATTGTATAGTTTGTTTATGGCTGTGGTCCACCAGACAGGATGTCTGCCTTTGTAGGATTGGGTCTTGGTTTTATTTGGGATTGCATGATCCTTGCATTCCTGAAGGTGTTCATAGAATGCGTTTATAAATGCTTTGAAGGATTCCACCTCAGTTTTGAGGGGTGTGGAATTTGCTGTAGAGAAGTTTTACACTGTGGTTTTGTGGGCAGGGGGTGGGGTTGGGATGTGAATATCCAGTGATATTATTTTATGGTCTGATCTTACCAGTGAGGGGTACACTTCTGGTCTGGAGCATAGAGTCCCCATGTTGGTGATGAACAGGTCCTGTATGTTTCCCCCTCTTGTGGGAGTGGTAGCAAGTTGTTCCATAGCATTTGAGTGTATAAATGCTAGGAACCTTTGAGATAGGGTGTTGGAGCTAAAGTAATGCTCCCAGTCTATGTTTGGGTAGTTGCAGTCCACCAATATAATGGTGTTTGGAGAGACCTTCATATTTCCACTGTTCTCAGGAAGGCCAAGTGGGGTTCCTGGGTTTGGGAAGGTGGTGTGTGCCAGGCTATGAACTGGAAGGCAGTTTTACCCACTGTTAGTTGCACATGGATAGTCTCTGATGCTTCGTGCTGTGCCACCAACCTGGAGGTGTCTGTATCTTTGACGAATATTGATACTCCCTCTCCTGTTCTGGTTCGGTGCATGTTTTGGGGCCGACAAGCATGGTATGAGGTATAACCTGGCAGTGCTGGGGTGCTCTCGGGAGCCTTTAACCAGGATTCTGTTACTGCACAGATATTGATGTTCTCCATGCTAAGGACAGTTTCCAGTGCATGCATCTTGATGTTTACACTGCTGGCGTTGAGTAGCATTACTATTAGTTTCCTATTCCTTGTGATACCTATGGAGGTGGTTTTGTGTTTTGAGCCTTGCCTAAAAAAGGCACTATGGGGGTAGCAAGAGCCTTTGCCAATATCCGAAAGCCCAGGGATGACAGGTGCAAGCCGTCCCTAGCAAAGCATCGTGGCTTGTCGAGCATGTCATCCCAGGCTGACAGGCTTTGGATCCCCTTTGAATGACACCGAAACATAAGCTAGTTGTTGAAATTGATCATCTTGTCTTCATATTGTGGCATCATTCTTGGTGAGGGTAAGATGCTACTCAAGGTCAGGGCCATACCAGCCTGGGCCACATGCTCAGAGAGCTCCTCTATGTCTCTTATGATGTAGTCCAGGGAGGTACGTCTCAGGTCATTCACACTGGCATGGACAATGACTGAGTCATATTTGTACATGCCTTGGAGTGACCTGTGTGGTTGTGTTATGTGGCGGATCATAGCGCCCGACAGGCATCTCACCGTGACCTTCTCCTTGTTCAGCCTGGTGAGCGGGACGTCAGTGTGCCTGATGATAGAGGCACCTATTACAAGTGTATCAGGTATGTTGTTTAGCCTTAAGGGCTGTGACTGTTCGGCACACTGGCTTTGTGAGCTATGTGTTGCATGTGTTCTGTTCTGGGGTAGCGGTTGCTTGTGTGTCTGCTTTGGAGGTGTCTGCTGCTTAGGCATATTTTTATTTAGAGACTCCGAGTATATTTTCGTGTGTTTATGTGTTTGGATTGTTGTCGTGGTAGGTCTATGTGAGACTGGAATCGTAGTGACTGTGGTTTCCTTCTCCTCCTGACAGGTTTCACCAGTACTGAGTTGAGAGAGCTTAGCCTCCAGTTTGGCTATATGGTTGCATCTCTCACATGTGTTGGAATTTGTTGGGAGGAGGAGAAGGTTGTCTGTGTACATGAGGCAGTTGTAACATTGCCTCAAGATTCCCAGATACACCAGTTGGACCGGAGAGGAGATTGACAACTGACCTTTGGACATGCTAGAATAGTATTGGGAATTCCTTTATAATTGACAACAAAAAGGGCCAATGGGGAACAAGGTACTCAATGTGAGTTTGTGAGGGTGTACTGCTTTTAATTTGCTAGTGCTGGCATATAAATGCTTTATTGAGCAAGTGCCAGGTAACTCAAATGCAATGTGTTACAGGTAACTTAATTGCAAAAATGACAAACAGTAACTTTCTTTCAAGTGAAACAAGGAAATAAGTACAGTAAGCAATGCAGATGTCACTAGGGATCCACAGAGGCGCTGTAAAGCTGCGTTTCATGTGGAATTAGTGTTTCAGGGAAATAACAAGCAAACAAGCATACAAACAAAGCAGGCCTGGATTTAGTCTATGCTACAGCAAACAAGGTGTACCAATTTCAGTAAGAAACAGTTCAGATATGCAGGCACTTTAAGCCTTTAGCCAGAAATTCCCAGCTCAGATGGGCAGAGTCCAGCCTCTCCTCCCGCAAGAGTGCAGACCATGAACCTTCGTAATGTAAAATAACTGGCCTGAAGCCCAAGTGCCTAAACCAGAACTAATACACATTTAGAATAACAGACACTGAGCCCTCAATCAGGAGTTCCCAACTTAGTAGGATGTAAGCTACCTGTCCTGCCACCACAGTATCCTTGACATTTAATGAGACTCACCCTCCTGTCATAGTTAGTTCTGTGTTTTGGGGCTGTCAAGCATGGTATGAGGTGTAACCTGGTAGTGCTAGGGTGCTCTTGGGAGTCTTGAACCTGTTGTCTATTACTGCACAGATATCAACATTCTCCATGCAGAGTAGAGTTTGGACTCCATGCATCTTGTGGTTTACATGTCCATCATTGAGTATCATTACTTCCATTTTCTTATCCCCTGTGCTACCTATGTAGGTGGCCTTCTGTTTTCAGCCTTACCACCAGAATGCAAAGATGTGCAGACATTACACTATGGTAATTAATAGGGGTGTACCAAACAATACAATGACAATCATACTGTTAATGCATCAGGCATGCTGGGATATACCCACAATGATATCATTACACTGTACTGTTGACAACATGATAATATTACTACACTTCTATGTAGTCACCCTGTGCATCAGCACCATGTTAACCTGTTCCTGCATCAGTGTTACAGATTGCAGGAGGTGGCACAGTTTCATCATATGCACAGGGTGTGTACTTGGTATGCCTGAGTCTGCCACTGATACAACCAGTCGACATGTATGTGTGTGTGTGTTAGTGAGGGACAACAGTACAAGATGGGGCAATGTTGATGCGGTGTGTGCGTGTATGTGTTAGCCGTAGGTGTTAGCATTATGCATGTGTGTATGCATGCACACAGTTCCACTTCGTGGCTGCCATATATGGGTGTTTGTGGACAGCCACAGACTGTACCTGCCAGGTCATACAGATCACTGTCTCTGGCCACGGACATGGTACCTGTGCCTGACAGGGGTGCTACGGACAGTATCAGGTACTAAGCCGGACTGGGTACTGTCATCAGAAGCAGTTGGTTGATGACTGGAGACATGTCCCTGCTGGGACTGTCCAGAGCCACATGCACGTGGTCTACTAGGGCGGTCTGATGACAGCACAGACCCAGCATTGCTGGGGCTGGTACTGGCACTATGGGAGCGGCCGCGGGTTTGTTGTCGTCCGCGACGACTGCCAGCTGCTGATGTTGCTGACATACGTCCACGTCGACGCCTCAACCGTCCTGCATTGCCCTGGCTCATGGACATGTAATTGTGGAACAGATCTAATGTGTTCCCCCAACGTCTGTCAATGACCTCGGTGAAATTATGGATGGCAGCCGCAACGTCACGCATAGTGTCATTCATAGCAGTGCGATGTGCTCTCAGCTCCCTCATACCCTGTCTGGTGTACCGTTCCATACGTGACTGTACCTGCATTACAGCCCGGAACATAGCTGAGGTTGAAAGACCTCTGTGGGCACGTCTGACAGGGGCAGTACGACCACAGATGCTCCCACGAGATCCCCTGGACATCTGCCTGTGTGGTACCATGTCAGGACTCTGGCCATGGCTGCTGTGAGGGGATGCATGTGCCACTGATACCACATTACCCTGGTCAATGCCCACTGTATGCTGTCCATCACCTAGGGACATTGGTGACAATGGATGTATTGGCAGGATGACTGTGCGCATTGATGGGGTTGACTGCTGTGTACTGTCGATTGGCTGACCAACAACAGACCCTGTCACACCTCCCTGTGCCATTACACAGGTATCATCATTATGACTATCCCCAGCAGTGAGAGTGAGAGGAAGACAGGAAACACAGTTTACAATGTGTACACACTGTTACCACAGATGCACATGGGCACATGCGCACATGCGCACATGGGCACATGCGCACATGGGCACATGCGCACATGCACGCATGGGCACATGCACACATGCACATGGGCACATGTGCACATGCGCACATGGGCACATGCGCACATGGGCACATGCGCACATGCGCACATGGGCACATGTGCACATGGGCACATGCACACCTGGGCACATGCACACATGCACACTCCTCAGTACATGAGATACTAACACACAGGCACAAACACACCTGCAATCAAACACATAGCAGTACTGTTTGAGGGTATTATTACTATTATTATCATTAGTATTAAAAGTATTATTACACACTCACCAGCATGGATTGGCTGCCTTGCTGTTACACCAGAGGGACCTGCACAAATAAGACATTTATTGTCAGTGGACACAACTGTGCCATTGATACTGAGAGTATGATATGGTTCAGTAGTACAACAGTTGGATTTTACAGGTCTACTGCTGATATTGAGAATATCACTCTTGCACAATAATTACCAGGATAACAGCTACAAACACAGTACACACCTCACACATGCATAAACTATCAGTGTAGAGAACAGTCAGCTATAGATATGGCATGTTACCTGCATGCTGCAAGTCCACATGTTGGGTGGCTCCAGTTTCCATCATTACACATGTCTGCGGATGTTGTTGTGTTTGGGCTGGAGCCACAACACTTAGGAGGAGCCCCTCCAGTCTGGTGAGGGGGGGGTGTATAGCCGCCCCACCACCTGTGGCAAGCTGTTGCCTGTGGATATCAGACGCACGATGATAGACATTTCTAATTAAATCACTGCAGTGATGGCATACCTGCTCATATGTCCGGTTATGCATTCCTATGTCATTTACCCGACGGACAAGGTCTTGCCACAGTGCAGCCCTCTCCTGCTGTTTCTGGCTGGTGCGGGAAAAGAGTGTGGCAAAATCCCGCACCAGGCTCTGGTGTATCTCCTCTTCCTCTGCAGCAGAGTATGTTGGGGTGCGCTGGTGCACCATTGCCCTGGAAGGAAAAGAAAAATATGTGAGCAAGTGATATGGCACACATAATACTCTACTGTAGTGATATCACTGAACTGCCATATATAGCATCTGTCTGTCTATTGGGGGATACACATGTAAATGACCACATATCAGTGCTCAGCCAACAACTGTGTGACAGTGCCTGGCACACTCCATACAACAAACTAGTATACTCCAGCCGTCGGCTCACTGTTTGAAGTCCAATGCACAGCCTCACACTGGGGGTTTGTATCAAGGTAATGGATGGGAAACATTGTCAACCCATGCAATGCACAGTAAATATTTCACTGGTAATGCACCCTAGTCTTTGTTGCCATACCCCTACCTACACAGGGAAACACAGCACAACATATGGCAATGTAGTATGTTTGTATCCCAATACCTGACACATCCTTCTCTGGCCTCATACCAAGGGCACACGCTGCCATGACAGACACAAAGTCATGCTGAGCAATCACACCATTACAGACCTTGCACACAGTCAGTGGCACACTCATTCCACCTCACATAGTTGGTATTGCAATGAGTACATGTGTGTGTGCATTGTGTCATAGGTAGGTAGTATGCTATTGGCCCTGGGCCTATAGCAGCATACTGTTATGCTACCCTGCCCCTTGGGACACATGTAATGTGATTGTACTTGCTCCTGTCAAACAGTTACACAGGGTGACTCATATAGCATATTACCTATCTGCATAACATTCAACAGGGGTATGTCTGACATCTACTAATGAGGAGCCTTGCTTCTTAATGCTGGGTGGTTTACTCCAGGGTATGGCTTATTTGTGGGTAGGAACCTGTACCTCCACCATGTGCTCTTTACTGCGGTGCCAAGGATGACAGACATAGGTCATTTAGGCTGGGGATATTGTGAGGTGTTACCATGGTTGTTGGACAACTGTTATGGGTGTGACTTAACTATGTATATCCAGCAGTGGTAACCTCTGTGTAGGTAGTATGAAAGGCACTCTATCTGTGGTTTTGTCAGTCACTCTGCATAGGTAATGTGTTTGAGGGCACTATCACTGTTTGTTAGGTATGACTGTGTCCTTCTCCCTTTCTGTAGTTGTCATGGGAGGTACATACCGTGTAGGACATTGTGAGGTGTAGAGGGGTACAATGACCTACATTTCCCTAGCTGACACACCATTTGTGCAGACACGTACCATATGCAGCTATTACAAGACTTGTGTGACACTGTGAATATCAAAGGGGATGCTATTGTACACTTATTTTCCATGTTCCCTCCTGACACATCCAGTAGTAGGCAGGCAACCACCTATGTGGTGGTTAGTGGTGTAAGTGTTTTGGAATGGGGTATGGTACTCCAGTATCCACACTGGTGTTCAGTCCATGCCTTTGTCACCAGGCACCTGTTGCAATACATCTGCACACATGTGCCTCTCTCAGTATATATATATATATATATATATATATATATATATATATATATATATATGGGTACATGTCAGTACATCGACAAGTTAGAAGATCGACATCCACTTCACCGACACATGAAATAATCGACACCACAAATAATCACGGACATTTAACAGGTAAGAAGTTTAAATTTTGCTAATCATGCTTACCACACATGCATAACACTGCCACACTTACTAAAACATGGTAGGCATGATTAGCGAAATTTAAACTTCTTACCTGTTAAATGTCCGTGATTCGTGGTGTCAATTATTTCATGTGTCGGTGAAGTGGATGTCGATCTTCTAACTTGTCGATGTACTGACATGTACCCATATATATAGATATATATATATATATATATATATATATAGAGAGAGAGAGAGAGAGAGGGGGAGAGATATTCATATACATACATATCTCTAGACATTCATATCTGTCTGTATATGTGTATGTATCTATATATATCTATATATGTATGTGTCTATTAAATATATATGTATATACATATTCTATCTATCTATATATGTCTATTTATACATCCCTCTCTATGTATACGTATATGCATATTATATATATATATACATATATAAATATACATACATATACATATAATATATATATATATATATATATTTATATATATATATATATATACCTTTTTATTTACACATACGAATACACACACTAACATACTGCTAAACATCCATTACTGTACAACCTACATTGTACGTTGCACTACAACCTACATTGATATGTGCACATAGCAACCTTCAAATACATTTGTATGTCCAGCCTTCACTAACAGTTGTCCCCTGCCCTATGCACATCTTCATATATATATATAGATACAGACTGCTAACACATATGGAGGGTTCACAGTATGTAGGCTATTAGATTATTAGTTTACATTACCTTTGTTTGTCACTGCTGTTTGTGATGGCTTGCTGCTTGGTGGACTGCTACTGGTTAGCTTGCTGGTTTTTATTTATTTATTTTTGTTGGTGCCTCTCTCTGTGTCTCTTTGTCTCTCTGTCTCTCCCTCCGGATGTTGCAATGAAAGTATTGCATGTGTGGACTGGGAGTACAGGCTGCTTTTGTAGGTATATGCACATGTCCATGTGATGGCCTCTGCACCAATTGTTAGCCAGCATTTACTAATTGCATGCAGCCTGCTGTGTGGTAATTGCAGTTCTCACTGTGATTTCAAGACAGTGCTATAAAATGTTAGGTTAGGTAGGCATAGCCCTTTCAGATTTTCAAGGTGGGGACCATGCTGGTATGCTGTGGACACTGTTCTGTGAGTGTAAAGGTTGGTATGTCTCTCATATTTCAGGCTGTGTTGTAGGCACTGAAATGCATGTTGTACTGAAACCTGACTATTGCTTCCTCCAGTTTATTCTTCTCAGTGTGTATGTTAACTGACACCTAATAATACTAATACTGTTTAAATGGGAGTATGTGCTTTCCTGTGGGACTTGTGGAGTAACTGGTATACAGCAGTGGCTCTTGCAATTTGTTGCTATGGCTTCACTATTTGGCCTTTACATTCACTCCTTGAATGCCTTCTAGATGTCTTTACTGGAATGTGTTGCTATGGCTTTCCTATTTTCCATTTACATTCACTCCTTGTAATGCTTGCTATATTTCTTTCAGCAGCAATTCCTTATATATTTGTTGTGGTTTGGTGGTACTGCATGCAGTCTGGTCTGGCCAAGGTGTGGGGCTTGACACCTACAAGGGTATTTTATTTTGCTGCTGAGCAGTAGTGGGGCCTTGTACTTTGTACTAACAGTTATGGATAGCAGGCACGTGCAGCGCTTGTAAACTGCTATACTGTCCTTATTTTATTAGTTGGCTACATCCTTTGATATTTGTGGGTTGTACACCTACATGCGGGTGTGCTTGTGGAAGCTACTCTACAGCTATTCACAGAGTGTGTGACAGCAGACAGAATGATATGCCTGTGAGTTTGTGACACTTGCAGGCCTCAGATACTCTCAGGTGTATCTTTCATCAGCCTCAGGGAATGGTACATATCAGTGGGATACACCCGTGATATATTTCAGATATTCTGCAGTTGTGACTGTGGGGTATTTTGAGTATATGTATTAGTACACCATTTCTGACATGCAAGTAGTGCATACTTTCAGTAATTGACAGTTACCATTAAGTGGGATTCCACACCTTTCTGCCTACTGTTAGTACATTTCACAGGGAGTCAGTGGGGCACAGTTAACATTTGTTTTCAAATCAGGGACATCCCTGTAAATCAGTCACAGTTGCGAGGTCTGGCCTCTTACCTATTCAAATATGGCAGTGTTTATCCTGCTCTGATAGTGTGCATGGTTTGCAAGGTGCTACCGTCACATTATTATCTACTAGCTACCGACTAGCATGGCTGTTTCTCTTCTCACACTAATGTTATACAAATCCACAAGAATTGCCAGTAAAGATTCAAGAAAAGCTTTGTGTAATTGCCTTCCTATATTCCCTTTACATTCAGTCCTACTATTTCATGATATATTGCTTTCAGCACAAAGTTTTTGTATATCAGTCATGGTTTAGTGGTAAGTCATGCAGACTAGTGTTTCCAAGGTCCTGGGTTCGAGACTGACAGAGGAATTTTATTTTGCTGCTAAGGAGACTACAGGCCTTGTCATTCAGAGTGACTACGGCACTTTTAAGCAGTTGTAAGTGGGTTAGCGCTGGTTTGTGCGGAGCTCACGCATGCGCAGTGCCGCTTAGCTTCGCGCGCACACGCTTAGCTAAGCGCACACCCGCTTACAACTGCTTAAAAGTGCTTACTCTCGCGCACACCCGCGCTAATTTCTTTGAAAGAAAAGAAAATGGGGAGATAGGAAAGTGGTGAAAAAGGGGGCACAATGAGGGTAGGACAGTAGGAAAACAAGCTCTGGATTTGCAGGAAGGATGTAGGGAAGGCCCATAGCTGCCCATTTCTTTATCAGCAACAGCTGTGCATATGTGTGTAATTTGGTGTGACATTTGAAACCTTCCACCCCTGAGAGAGTGGTGAGGACAACAAAATATGTTGTACATCCAATTGTAATTACCAGTTCACATGTCCAGCAGACATGTCTGCAAAAGGGGCAGCTATATATGGGGCGTAATTTTTTTGCGGGAACAGAGTGCCCTTTTTTTATTTTTTTTTCAGGTGAGAGTGGAATGCGAGGTACAGGAAGTAGGTATATTTGGGGAGGTAGGTAGGGGAGGTTAACAGACAAGACAAACAAGATGCATACAGGGGCGGAGTATGACACGTGGGGGGGAAACACAATTGACGGGGACGGATGTTTGGTTATCGCGAGCCTATGAGCCCACAGATGGCAACAGTGGAACTGAGATCCCCATCCATGGGCAGTTGCCACTGTGCCTTCACAGCCCATGACAGGGCTGTGCTGGGGGCTGTGTAGGACGGGCAGTAGGCACACCCATGAGTTGCACCACCTGATCCTCAAGCTGGCGTAGGGGTTCAAGCACAGAATGCCTGATCTCGCTACCCACCACAGACCGGACACTTTGGAGGGTGAGTGGACGGTCTCCTCCGGCCACGCTTGCAGAGGGGGGACGAGCCCCATCCCCTGCAGTGCTTCCACCCAAGGGTGGCACAGGGCCACCGGAGGAGGTTCCGGCCTGGGCACTAGTGCCAGGTGCACTCGCCAGCTGAAGTGGGAGAGGTGGGTTCGCTGGAACCCGCCTTCCCTGTTGTCCTATGTTTAGCAATATTTTATGACATTTTGGGTTAGTAACAAACAATACCATTCAAAATTAGTTGTAACAGCATGCATCAGTATTCCCATTAACCAAACACCCATTGAACAGCAAGCATAACACATGCATATTTTGAACAACAGTACACAATCCAACAGCATGCAGGGTTGATCTATGGCAACAGACCATCAGGTTTGGATATGTGAACATGGCACATGCATCAACGTACGTGCAAATATGTTTGAACCAACAGGACAAATGTCCATAGGAATTAATTGTGAATACACATACCCAGTTTGTTGTGTAATGGCATTATTTGTGAATATAGGGTAGGGTGAAGAAATATTTCATTAACAACTTCAACTACCTATACATATGCTGTACATCTCTAGTAGCTGCAGATATATATACCCTACAGGTCTTAGTACACTTTCCTATATGTAACCTTAGGAATGTTGGTGATGGGACTGTTACTGCTACATTAATATACATTGCAGTTTTATTCATACACGTTCATATCTGGCTGTGTTCAGGTACAGCATCTTGCTACATTTGATTTTTATGGCTCTAGACAACTATGGATGTTTATTATTTCATACAACCATACTATCTCCATATTGCAATGGTACAGCAACATATCCAAATTGTGGAACAGACACATTCCAGCTTCAGTACTTTATTACAAACATTTCACTGTTTGGTTGTGGCTGTCTCATTCATTTCATTATGTACTGACTGCAGTATACTTTATTCAGAAGTTATAACAACTTTCTTGGTCGATTCATACCTCTTTCTCACACTCTCACTTGTTTTATTTTTACAATTCAAGATGGTACTTTATTCTAGGCGTTATTAACATGTCATACTTGGTTACAACAATCTTTTCCAACAGACTCACTTGTTTCATATGGCAGATTTTCAAAGGGTATGTATGTGACACATGTCTATTGTCTTTAGCTTGTTTACCACTAATTTTCAGGCTGCAGCAGGTTATCTGATATTACAATACAGGTGGGAAATCTCTATTTCAGACTTGTTTAATTTTTATTTCTGGATTACAGGCTGCATCACTTATCTAATCATACAGTACTAGCAGAATCTTTCTTCTAGTGTTATTTGAACTTTATTAATATGTAACTACACTGAACTCTTTTACAAGCTGTCACTTATATTGTATAACAATTACAGAAAAATAATTACTAACCTGCCTGGTGGTGCAACCGCTCCAGCCTATCACCATAGGCTCGCCGATTCGCAGAACGCACACCTGCAGCTGTAATATAAATGAAGTAATATTGGAACATACATCTCCATAATATCAGCTAGGATAATTCCTTACATACGTAATTACATGGATACTTACTCAGTAGTGGGGCGTTGGGCATTTGCCGGGCCTCCTGGATCCAACGGTTCAGTTGGTCCTGCTTTTGTCTCTTCAGATCTGCATGGTGGTGACGGACCTGTTCACCAGTCCTTGGTATGCCTGTGGCACTGGTGAGATCATGTGCCAACCGGTTCCACGCCTCTGCCTTGTATGCTCCCCACAGAACCTGGCCCTGCATGAGTTGAGCCTCATGATCATGGACTAGGAGCCAAACCATGTATTTGGACTCCTCAACACCCCACCTCTGTGCTCGGAAGCAACTACCCCCTCCTACACCTGCCATCCTGACTGCAAATAGGTTCCACAATCAGTTATGCTGTGTATTCCTGCCTATGGGGCTTATATATGACGTTTTTCCCGCACTTATCTGTCATTGGCCATTTTGGAATTGTATCAGCTTAAAAAACCTTCTTTGTCATGCTTCTATTTCCATTCATTCCTGTATATATGCTAATACTGCATTTTTCAATACAGCTGTCATGGCTTAGTGGTTCAGTACTTTGACTATGATGCACAGTATCCTGGGTTCAAGCCTGGGCATTGCTTTTTTTTATTTTACTACTGTCTAGACAGGCTAGGAGGTGTGTCTGTGTAAAGGCGGCTTTGATACAGGTTGCTCAACGTTGCCCGCCGGTAAGCCGGTTGGCGCGCTGCGCAGCTCAGCGCAAACAGGTTACGCTGGTTAACGCGTTATTTGGCTATGAGCACGCATATTACGCTATGAGAAATGTTGCTCAACTACGGGCACACAGTTTCAGCGTGTTAAAGCGCTGCTCAACTCCGGGCACGCATATTACACCTGTTAAACCACTGGTCACCTGCGGGCAGTTATACTCAGCTTGTTTGAGCATTGCTCAGCTATGGGCACTTATAAAATTTTTTTTTGTATCAGATTTCTTCAAAATACATGGCCCATTTCATTACATTTTACTTAAATTATAGTTATATATATGTACATATATGTCAGGGGATTGTTTCGTGCTTATTTCACTAAAAATAAAAAATGATGTTGTTGGGGCTCGAACCGTGACTACCTCCTCTTTGGCCGACGTCTCTACCGCTATGCTATTGCTACTTGGCTTAATTTGCATATTTGGATCTTATATGCTTTTTCAATGACTGCTAACTGTGGCTGAGCAAAGGGCACACCCACGCAAACGAGCGCAATTACAGGCAAACATTTTTGAGATTATAAAAAAAAAAATTAAACTGTTAATTTTTACGTTTTACATTACAGTTGGGTTTATAGTCTGTGGGGGCATGTGTGGTGTGTTTCTTGACATTTCTGCAGACTCGCTCGTGGGAGTTTCCTTTCAGGAGTATGATTCTTCTGGGGGCGTGTCCCTTTGTAGGACTCGCCCCCTACTTTGCTACATGGACCGTGTTAGCCTAGAGTGTGATTCAGCATGCCCTCATGAATATGCATGGCATGCTGACATCACCCCGTTTAACTGCAGCCTCCATGTAAGACTTGCTAACTCTTACACGGAGACTTTGTGAACCCTGCCCATGGTATGTGTCTACATTCCACCAGGTAGTAATGTTAGTACCCTTGAAAGCATCCTCCACTGGCTATCCAGTGACTATCCCCAAGAAACCATTGTACTAGGTGACCTTAATGTAGATTGGAACAACTGCTCTGCAATGTCCCCAACCATCTTTGTCAACCTACATGGATTCACACAAACTATATCCACTCCAACTAGAATCAACAAGCTAAACATGAAATAAAGTATCTTAGATTGGATATTACTTAACAGTTTCCACCATACGTACACATTAGGTACTGTTCCCGAAGATCTTTTCTAAAGATCTCAATTCCATTTGTTTTATCTCTGTTACCATATTCACTACTTCTAATACAGTTGGTTTAGATTTTGATTTCCACTTTCTAGTAATTGCTTTTTTGGCAGCCACCATAATTAGACACAGCAAAGCCTTACAATGTCTAGGCAATTCCGATTCTGTATCTTAGCTCAGAAAGGTAATTTCCTTCATCACACCAATCCACCCACCTAGCATCTCCGACAGTTCATCCCACAGAGAATCCTTCACTTTTAATGAGGGATATAGTCACCTTTTAGTTATTAACTTATTAATTGATAAGTGGTCTATAATGACCCACCACTGGACCAGTAATCAAGGAGCCTTAATCCTTGCCACTGGCATCAGTGGGGGGAAGTTCTCTGGGAGGATCACAAGTACACACACAGTATTTCCAGATGCAGCTCTCTGCACTGAGTGCAATTTCCCTTAAGAGCATACAGAGACCACAGTCAGTCTGTGGCTGGTTTCTCCCTCTTCCTCCAGATCCCCCGTAAGGCTCCCCACTGGCACAGCTGTAGAGTTGAGATCTCAGCTGAGTTACCAAGTCAAGACCTCCAGCAACCTCTCTGTCCAACCAGTGCTTTGTGTCCCTGCCCCCAAGTAGCTAACACACATACTCTTTGAGGTTTGTTTTACACACACACACACACACACACACACACACACACACACACACACACACACACACACACACACACCCCCCTCTGGGAAAGGCTGGCACAGGTTTACTAACTATGCCCCCTTTTGCCCAGACTTTAAGGTAGTACCACTGCCACCAGTCACTCCTGACAGATACCTTAAGGTTCTTAACAAAGGGTGTCCAATCTTACTGTGAAATGTTAATTGTTTGTGTCTTTCGGCCGTTCCCGGTTAGGGGTCGCCACAGCAGAACTCCGGTCCGCTAATGATTGGCAGTTGATTTTTACGTACCGGCTTGCCACGCCTGACGCACAACCTTCAACGAAGGTACGCCCATTCACGCATGTCTCCACGCAGAAGACGCACTAGCTGAGAATCGAACCGGACAGTGTCTTACTGTGAGGCGACACTGTGAAATGTTAATATTAATACAAATAATAGTTTAACCAAGAGCAAGGCTGTTAGGAGTGGCCCTCACAGGGGCACCAAATAAATATGCAAGTGCTCTCAAAAGTTAAATGTCTCTACACAGATCAGGCACAATGAAATGTTTAAATATATTTAATAATAAATAATAAAAGAACAAGACAATGCTAAATATATATTCACACCATTAGAGTTCAGAATCACAAGAAATATTTAAAACAGCATTGCAGAACAGGTACAGATAAATAAAGAAAAATATCTAAACTAAGCTTTACTATATTCCTGACTGAATCTGAGAGAATTATACTTTTCCCTAATAGTTTACTTACTATAGAGCATGGCACGTGTGGTGAATGGTTCTCATTGTTGTTGTCAAGTCCAGACAGAATGCAGAATGCTCTGTTTCACTGAGATACTTCTCAAAATAATATCTAAAGTATTACTTCTGGGATAGCTTACAGAATGACATCATTTCTGGTCATCTGACTTGTAGCTCCCAGGCAACCCCCCCCCCCCCCCCCCCATTGCTGGAGCTGGCAGGATTTAGCATCTACCTGTAAAAATACATAGACAAGGGCTTTTGCTCAGATCTTTGGCAGGTGCTGGAAGTCATAAAAAGTTACATTCATTCACGCTTCCAAAGTAGCAATTACTTCACCCCAAAGGCAATACAGAAAGCTCCCTAGTGCAGACTTTGTGTCTGTAGCTGCATTGAACCATCTTTATGGACTAGCCTATAAAGTAATTTAATTTCAGATATTTTAAGTTTGCTGGACTGAGGTTAACCCTCCAGTTTCCTCTGTTAACATATACATTTAAACAGTTACAATAGTGCATGTACATTTCTGTTCTCTTCCAATAGGGCACACTGTGGATACATGTTAAGCGCAAGCACTTTACAAATACCTTTTCAACACAAACATCTGTACAAGGCAATTTGATATACACATGACATGCAATTCTAATACGTTTGAACACAAGCATCTTATATGACATACAGTTCTAATATATTTGTAACACCAGCATATTGTATAAATTAGTTTGATATTCACAAAGGGCATATAATTATTTACAGAATTCCAGCTAGCTGTGCTGGGAGTACCTCCTTTTATCACAAGGGCATTTGTTACAGACTGGTGGCATATTGCTGCATCCCCCTCGAATTGGGGATGCAGCCCTGCTGCACACTGTCATTTGTGTTTGAAATTGTCTGGCTTATTATAAAGAATAAACAGTAGCCTATATAGTGAGGTGGCAGTTTACTGTTGTGAGCCAGGACAGAAAGTTGTAGTATTGTAGAATATTACCAGCTTTCCTTGGAAATGTGTGTGTGTGTGTGTGTGTGTGTGTGTGTGTGTGTGTGTGTGTGTGTGTGTGTGTGTGTGTGTGTGTGTGTGTGTGTGTGTGTGTGTGTGTGTGAGAGCTCATGTGTGTGTGTGAGCCCACATGGATGTATGTGCACATATGTGTGTATTTATGTGAATATAAGAGTACAGTTACTGTAGCCAGATCAGCACTGGAATACACTGAAACTCAGAAAGGTGCTAAGACAGGGGTCTGGGATCTTAAATCAAAGACTCTGGTAGGATGTTCAGCATGAAGTGTATTTTTTGTTTTAAGTACAAATTGTAAAGGACCATTCTGGGAGCAGCAGTACATATTTCCAGCATGCTTTTGTGACCAGGATGCATTTAGTGAATTACTCAATGATTCATATTTAAATGCCATTTTTATATTTGAATGCCTGATGCCAGTAGTTTGACTCTAGAATCCACATCCCTAGTGGCCATTCACATTAGTTGGCAGATGTGGGCTTCAAAACCCTTCTATCCACCACTGCTGTATCTTCTCAATAGTTAGCTGTGTTGGGATTCAAACTCCATCCATCTCCCTATCCTCTCTTTACACTGGTTGGCGCTGTGGGATTCAAACTTTTGTCCATGGACTGTCTGGCTTTAAGGACTATCTGTAACATTGCACAGGTGGCTATGATGTGCTTCAGACCCCAACAATACATGAACCACCCAACTGCATAGTCTCTTTCTTTGTGTTGGTGAGCAGTGGTGTAGCTATTGAACTGGACTTACTTTTTCTGCAACACAGTTGTGTCTCTTGAAGTACAGATTGCATAACTTTTATTTTATTTTATTTTTTGGTCAGAATAGTGTAGAAACAAGCAGATGTAAGCATCTCTGAAGAACATGCCAAGATGTTTGTTCCACAACTGAGTCAGGATTGTAAAATTAAGAGAAATGTGGATGACATTTTTCCAAAGAGGACATGATAGCAGCTTTGTGTGCAGTTAGAATGCAGTCACTAAAGTTGGAAATAGAGTGGCAGGTAATGTGAGTGTGTTGTATGCAGAAAAGGACAGTCTAACTCCTCTGAAGATGACCTCTAAACCCTAATAGGATTATAGAGACTGGCACTAGAGATGAATCTTCTGGAGCCTGAGTCAACTGACAGAATAATGCAGCTGAAGGTACAAAGGGAGTAAGAACAAACCAAAGAAAAAGAAAAGCAGAACAAACATAAAAAGGAATGTGAGTCCTTACTAGAGGCATGCGAGTACTGCAGAGGATGAAAGATGTACTCTTTATGTCGAGGTCAGTACCAAATTGTTTCCACATTATAAAGAAAGGAAGATGACTTTGATGGCATCATTCAAGCATTTGAAAGGGTGTGCAATCAATACTAAAGTGACAAGAAGCTGTAGGTGAAGTTTTTAACTCATCTGCTTACAAGTAAAGCAGTGCATACTGTATCAAAATCAAATTGTGCTTTTTGTTTGAATTTTGATGCAGTTAAACATTGTTTACTTGAATGTTTTAAACTGATTGCTGAGGCATACAGAAAAATACTCTCCAAAGCCAAGAACACAGCATCCATGGGACCTAACAACATCCCAGGCTGCGTTCTACATGAACTGGCACCCCACCTACGCACCATGTTCAATCATAGCCTCACCTCAGGCTTTGTGCACACAGAATGGTGCACGGTTATTCTTCTCCACAAGAGGGAGCCACCACGGACCCTGGGAACTACCGCTCCATTAGCCTAATGAGCCTGGTCTGCAAGGCCATGGAACGTATTAATGTTGAACTTATAAACAAAGACATTGGTAATCTCCAAACTCTAGACCCCAACCAGTGCAGGTTTGTAAAAGGCAGATCATGTCTCCTAAACCTGACTGAATTCTTTGAAGCAGTCATAAAAGCTGTAGATGAGGGTAAGGTGGTTTACACAGCCTAGCTAGATCTTGCCTAGGCTTTTGACACCATCCACCACTCTGGAATTGTAGATAAACTCACTAAACTAGGTTATAAATCCCTATGTCACAAGTTGGGTTGCCAACTGGCTCACTGACAGAACCCACACTGTGAAAGTAGCAGACTCCAAATCTGACTTTCGACCAGTGACAAGTGGAGTACCACAGGGTTCAGTCCTGGGTCCACTCCTGTTTGGTATCTACTTTTCTGAAGTACAGGCTAACAAAGTTCGCAGATGACTGCAAACTAGGAGCCATAATTGAAACTCCTAACGATGTGGACATCCTACAAAAGGGCCTCACTGAGACAGATGCCTGGTGTCAAAGCCATGGCCTCAAGCACAATGCCAAAAAGTGCATTGTCATCCCCTTTGGTAAAAACTCTGAACCCATGAGCTACCCCATAGGTAGTAATCTACCTAACACTGAAAGTGTGATAGACCGCGGGACACAAGTGGACAGTAGTCTCTCCTTTGATAATCACATTGCCACAGTAGTCAGGAAATCCTTCTACATGGCACACCTCATCACAAAAGGTTTCTCATCTAGGAAAAAAGAGGTAATTGTTCCCCTCTACTCGTCACTCATTAGACCCATTATAGAGTACAATGTCCCTTTTGTTATGCACCTCACAAGACATCTACAACTGGAAAGGCCACAGAAATACCTCACAGAGGATTGCTGGCCTCAAACAGATGCCCTACGCAGACCATCTCAAAAAACTCCTGCTTTACTCCGTCACATATCGCCTACTCAGAGGCGATCTCTGCCTAACATATAGAGTTATGTCAAACCCAGAGCTGTTAGACATGCTCCACGTAAAGAAATCCCAATCCCTCTGAGCTACATGCCCTAGGGACCTAAATCTTGTCACCACAATAAACAGAACATACTGGAGGGATAGATTCCTGTCTCAGAGACTTCCCATACTCTGGAACAAACTACCTATCTATATCAAACAAAGCTCCTCATTAGCACACTTCAAGAAAAATCTTGATGATTGGATGGGAAATAGGAAATTCACTCTGGGGATCACCTCTGTGGCTCTGCTCAACAGGGGCACAGGAAAATAATGTTCTTGGATGGCAAAAGCCAGGGTATCTTTTTGGCTAGGCATGTATAGGCCCTAGGGCCGATAGCCTAGTACCTACCTATGAACCTAATACTCAGAGAGCATAGAAGAAAAGCAGATGACAGTAGAAATGATTGTACTGCAGAAATAAGTGCCTGTTTTCATAGGTGGGTGAGTGTTTGTCAAATAACTCTGTTTCCAAAGCTAACAGATTTTTTTTATGAGGGAGTAAGGACTCAGTAGTCTGCCTCAGAACATAAGGGCCAGGATTAAGGAGCTCATGGGGATGGTACAAGGGGTCCTAGCACAAGCACAACAACAGCAAAAAACTTGGAATGACTGTACAGCCAGTGTCAGGGAATACTCTGCTGGATAGAAAGTAATGGTGAATATTCTTTGTAGACACAGTAACTGCAAGTATGATGTGAAGGTCCTCCTACTACTGTGAGAAAGGTAAGTGATATTAACTGCATGCTAGAGATGCCGGGCCATTAACAGAAGCACAAGAGTTTACCATGTTAACATGGTAAAGCCCTTCCATGATAGACAGACACTGCTACTTGGTATCTACAGTGGATTGCAGGAAGAGTCTGATGAGGATCTTGGGATAGAGCTTCTTAGTGAGGCTTAATCTGACACCACAGTGAACAAGGTAGCCCTTTCACAGCAGTTATCTCCCACCCATGTTCAGGAGATCTGAAAAGTGCTCCAAGAGTTGGGGGCATATTTACTGATACTCCAGGGTTTATTCACTTGGTGTAGAGTCAATTGGACGTAGGGCCCCAGCATCCCATGAAACAAGCCCCTTATAGATTGCTTGACTGGGTTAAGCAAACCTTGAGAGAGGAACTTCAGGAGATATTGGACCAGGTGGTAATCCATGAGGCCAGCAGTCATTAGGCCTCACTAGTGGCGTTGGTGCAAAGAAAGATAGCAATACTTGGTTTTGTGTAGATTGCAAGCAACTGAATAGCCACACAGTGAGTAAGGTGCCTACCAATTGCCTGGGACAGGTGAGGCCTTGCAACAGTTGGGTGGTGATGAGTATCTACATACTGTTGACCTCACCAATGGTTACTAGCAGGTACCCTTGACATGTGCAGTGAGGGAGAGATCAACTTTTATGACACTTTTTGAGTTATATAAGGTCACCAAGATGCCCTTTAAGACGAAGAATGCAGCATCAGCCTTGGAGAATTTGATAGAGCACATCCTGTCAGGAGCTGGAGACTATGCTATTACTTATCTGAATGACATTAGAGTCTATCACCGGTTGTGAAAAGAACACATTAAGCATGTTAGGGAAGTACTAGGCAGACTGAAAAAGGCAGGGTTAACTGTTAAGGTCAAAAAGTATCGAGCAGAATTGGTAGAAGTGTCTTATCTAGGTTACAGAGAGGGTGGTGGTACAATTCAGGCAGAGCTTGCCAATGTGGATAGCAGGGACTGACCCTGTTAACATGAATGCCAACTCAGATAACCTTTTAAGACAGAGAATTGGGCAGTACTCCAGAAGACTGCATCTTCATGTCAGGCTTCATTTTTGAGGTTATCTCAAGAAAGGGGGAGAGCGAGAGGTTTGTAATTTCTATATAAATATGCCACTGTTTTCTTAATAAGAATGTAACAGAAATGTGAACTGCTGTGATAAAACATGCAGCAGATAAGCTAAAAATATGAAATTTAATCTGCAGTATGTTTGCTTTCTGTAATGAAACTATGCATATACATGTTCCCTTTTTTGCCAATGTAAAAATACTAAAAAAGAAAAGAAAAAAAAATGTGGCTTCCTGCTACTGGAGAACATAGACGTTTATCTTAGTGTGTGAAAATGTAATTACCAGATTAGCGTCAGGAAGCACAGGGTTGTAAAAAATGGAGTTAGAAGATTCTTCAGAGAGAGAGCTGAAGCAAACACAATCAAACACTTTAATGTTTAAATATGGAAAACCTGTTTGGTTGGTTCTGTATGACATAAAGTAGAAGATGTAAAACAGAACAGTTGAGAACAGAACATTTATTTATTTATCTATTTGCCTTTGATTATCGTGAAATTATACCTAGGCTAAGACCCTTTTCAGTGGAGGCCTGAGGAGAAAAGCACCACATTACATAACGTTTATTTTATTTGTTGTACTCTATTTGTTCAAAAGGATTGTTTTCTATTTCTATGCCCAGTTCATTATATGTCTAGCATTAAAATATTCTAAATACCTTCTCGGAGTATATAGTTTAGCAGGTGATCACCACATTAAGTACACTGTATAGTATTTACATATTAAGCTTACATAAATAGCTATAGAACATGCAATATTATTTTACAGTACATCAGTATAACCACATTGTAGTTTGTAATGTGGCCTGAATGGAGAGATGATAAGTCAGCAAGTAAAGGAGAGTATTATTGCTGAAACTAAATCCATCCTCAAGTCTTGGTGAGTATTTTCGCAAGGTGGACCCTGTTTTTCACAAAATCTCACTAAGGTGACACTGATATATAGACTGTATTTATATAGCATATATAGGTTCATAGGTGTGTACTAGGCTAATGGCCCTGGAGCCTTTACAAGCCTAGCCCTTAGGATTACCCTGGCATCATGCCACCCGACCTTAGTTCCCAGTGCTTCTGTCAATTATAACCACTGGAGTGATCCCCGGCGTGAATTTTCTATTTCCCATCCACTCAACAAGATCTCTCTTGAAGAGGGCCAGTGAAGTTCTCTGTTTGACATGTATGGGAAGTCTATTCCATAGCATGGGCAGTCTTTTGGGTTATGAACTTGTCCCTACAGCATGTTCTGTTGATTGTGGTAATGAGGTAGATGTCTCTGGAGCATATGGTGCGGAGGGATTGAGATTTCTTTAGATGTAGCATTTCTAACAGAGCTGGGTCAGACATGGTTTTGTAAGTCAAGAAGAGATCGTCTCTAAGTAGGTGATGTGAGACAAAGAATAGTTGGAGTTTTTTGAGTCTGCCCATATAGGACAAGTGCTTAACGCCTAGGATCCTCTTTGTGAGGTACTCTTGTGGCCTCTCCAGTTGTTGCAGGTGTCTAGTGAGGTACATGCCAAATGGGGCATTGTACTCGATGATTGGCCTAATGAGGAAAAAAGAGAGGGCGACAATGATCTCTTTCTTCCTGGATGCAAAACCCTTAGTAATGAGATATGCCACATAGAAGGACTTTCTGACCACAGTGGCAATGTGGTGGTCAAAATGGAGGTTGCTGTCAACCTGTGTTCCCAGATCTCTTATAACGCCTTCTGTGTTCAGTGGACTACCATTGATGTGGTAATTCATGGGAACCGGGTTTTTCCCAAAGGGGATGACGACACATTTTTTTGGCATTGAGCTTAAGGCCATGGTTCTGACATCAGTCGTTGGTCTCAGTGATGCCTTTCTGTAGGATGTCAACATCACTTGGGGAGTTAATAATAGCTCCCAACTTGCAATTGTCTGCAAACTTTGTCAGCCAGAGTCCCTTTGTGTTGGCCTGGACTTCAGAGAACTAGATACCAAACAGGAGTGGATCCAGAACTGAACCCTGTGGGACTCCACTCATGACTGGTCAGCAGTCTGACTTGGAGTTAGCTACTTTCACACTGTGGGTTCAATCTGTGAGAGAGTTTGCAACCCACCTAGTGATATAGAGGTTGATGCCTAGCTTAGTGAGTTTTTCTATGATTCCTGAATGGGGAATGGTATCAAAGGCCTTGGCCAGATCAAGGTAGGCTGCATGAACCACCTTGACTTCATCCACAGTTCTGGTGACTGACTCAAAGAAGTCGGCCAGGTTGAGCAGGCATGATCTACCCTTCACAAAACCAAACTGTGTAGGATCCAGAGTTTGGAGATTCCATAGATCCTTGTTTATTAGGTCCATGATGATGCATTCCATAGCTTTGCATATCAGACTCGTCAGGCTAATGGAGAGATAGTTCCCAGGGTCTGTAATCACTCCTCCTTTGTGGAGAGGGGTGACTTTAGCAGTGTGCGATTCAGTAGGGACAAAGCTTGGGGTGAGGCTGTGGTTGAACAGAGCACACAGGTGAGGTGCCAGTTCACTCTGTAGTTCATGTAGAACACAGCCAGGGATATTGTCAGGTCCCATAGAAGCTGTATTCTTGGCCTTGGACAGTGCTGTTTTAACATGTGCAGCAGTAATACTGTGGTGCCTGGTAATCTACTGGTATTGTGATTGGTCCTTTGGGGGGGGATAAAGTTGGCACTGAATCTGTCAGCCAGTATATTGGCAATATCTGTTAGCTCAGTATAGGAATTACCATTGTGCAGTAGCTTAGAGCAAATCTGGGTATTGCCGTGGAGATTCTTTACATAACTATAGAAGGCCTTGTGGTTGTCTTTACTATCTACTGCAATCCTGTTTTCATAGCTAGCTTTAGAGGATTTGATGTGGGATCTCAACTTTTTGTTGAGGCTTATAGGGGAGTTTTTCCAGTCTTGGGACTTCACCTTATTCCGCATCAGTTTCCTCCCTCTGTTGTAGAGTTTTTTTATGGCTGGGGACCACCAGATTGGCTTGCTTTTTTTGGAAGAGAGCATTTTGGTTCTATTGGGTATGGTGAGATCCATGCATTTGTGTACATGTTCATACAGTGCATTGGCATATAATTCAGCGGTCATGCAACTATTCTTCATTGGCATGGGTGCCGTGAAGTTAGCCACCTCTATTTTTAGGAGCCCAAAGTTAGCTTTGGAGAAGTTTTTTTTATGGTGGTTAGCTTTGCGGTGGGGGTAGGAGAGATGTTTATTTCCAAGATGATTGGTTTGTGGTCGGATCTAACCAGGGAGGAGTTCACTACTGGTGTAGAGCAACAGTTGTCCATGTTAGTAATGACCAGCTCAAGGATTTTGCTACCTCTAGTGGGGGGTAAGCATGAGCTGGTCCAGGGCACTGAAATGAATGAATTCCAGGAAACGTTGGGCAAGTGTATTGGTACATGAGTAGTTTTCCCAATTAATGGAGGGGTAGTTGAAGTCGCCCAGTATGAGAGTGTTAACTTGGATCATGATATTCTCCAGGGTGCTTAGGAACATAGAGTGTGAGTCTTGGGACATGGTCAGGGACCTGTAGCAGGCTACGACCTGAATTGCTGTCTTACCCAATGTTAGCTGCACCTGAAGTATCTCTGATGCATTATGTTGGGCTACCAGTCTGGAGGTGTGCGCATCCTTTATGAATATGGAAACACCACCGCCTTTGGAGCTTCGGTCCAAGTTCTGAGGCTGAAAGGTGTGGAATGAGTTATAGCCTGGTAGTGCAGGGGTGCTTTCTGCTGCTTTAAACCAGGTCTCTGTTACAGCACAAATGTCAATGTTCTCAATTTTAAGGAGTGCTTCGAGCGAGTGCATTTTGAGATTTAGACTTCTAGCTTTGAGCAGCATGACCCTCAGATTGCATTTGTTTGTAGCTGTTATGGTGATAATTTGGCCTTTGGAACACCACCTAAAAAAGGCACTATAGGGGTGGCAAGAGCCTTGACCAGTATCCAGAAGCCCAGGGGTGACAGATGCAGGCCATCTCTGGCAAAGCATCAAGGTCTGTTAGTCATGTTATCCCAGGCAGATAGATACTGGATCCCCTTAGAATGACACCAAAAACTTAGCCAATTGTTGAAAACAGTCATTTTCTGCTTGTACTGTGGTATCATTCAGGGTGATGGTAGGATGCTGCTCAGGTCTAGGGTCATACCCGCCTGGGCTACATAATCTGAGACCTCCTCCGTGTCTCTTTTCATGTAGTCCAGGGAGGTACGTCTCAGGTCATTCACACCCACATGTGCAATGACAGAGCCATTTTTGTGCCTGTTGTTGAGGGACCTGAGTGCATGCGTTATGTGGTGGATCCTGGCACCTGACAGGCAGCTGACTGTTACTTTCTCCTTATTCAGCCTAGTGAGTGGGACATCAGTGTGTCTCACTTGCAAGTCACATATGACTAGTGTGTTGGGTATGCTGTTTTGCCTTAGGGGCTTTGGTTGAATGGCACACTAGGAGAGTTATGTGTCTCGTGATTAGTGTTGTGGTGTGGTGGTCTAGTGCATTTCTGCTTTGAGGTCTCTGCTGTTTGGGTAGACTTTTATTGAGAGCCTCTGCGAAGGTCGATGTGTGGTTTGTGTTTTTATGTGAAGTCAGTGCTGGTGTGTATTCTGGAGGGCTGTGTGTTCCATGTGTTGTGGTGCAAGTGCTGACCTTCTTTTGACCAGCTTTTCTAGTCTTGGCTGAAGAGTGTGTGGCTTCCAGTTTTGATATTTAAGTGCAGCTCTCGCAAGTCTGAGTGTTGGGAAGTAAGAGTAGAAGGTTGTCAGTGTACATGAGGCAGTTGCTACATTGCCGCAGGATGCCCAAGTTCACCAGGTTAATAGGAGAAAGCACAGGGAACTGACCTTTAGACATGCCTGGAGGGGTGGGCATTAATAAAAAGTACTGGAGCTGTTTCCTTGTAGAACGTTTAGTGTTGGTAGCACTTTGTGTGCTACAATAATTGCTACAAGAAGTCTGGTAAAGTGCTAGACTAATAAGCTAGTAAAAGTGCGGGAGAGAAGAGAACTAGCAGATCTAAGGAAAAAATTGGAGAGCAGACTTTAGCACCACTCAGAAGTTTACAAACAGTCCCAGATACAACATATCTCTATCTGGACTAGACTAGTTACAGGAAAGGCAGAAAACAAGCTCAAAAGTGGGCTTTTAATCCAGAAAGTTGAAAGAGATGGAAAATATCTCCGTACTCGGCCAGAAAACTTCAATTTCTGGGCCAGAAACTACTCCTGTTGTGGTAGATAGGCCACCTAGTGCTTACCACTCTCACTGATAAGCTAGAAGGCTTCCTTCCAACACAGAAAGGCTTGGGGGGGGAGCAGAAGCTTACAAACAGTTCTGGATACTGCAAATCTGTATCTAGACTAGACTAGTTACAGGAAAGGCAGGAAACAAGTCCAAATGTGGGCTTTTAAACCAGAAAGTTGAAAGAGATGGAAAAACTGCCCAAACGGCCAATAAACTACAATTTTTGGGACAGAAACCACTTCTCTTGTGGTAGATAGGCTACCTAGTGCTTACCACTCCCACTGATAAGCTAGAAGGCTTCCCTCCAACACAGAAAGGCTTGGGGGGCTCAGAAGCTTACAACCAGTCCTGGATACAGCAGATCTGTATCTGGACTAGACAAGTTACAGGAAAGGTGGAAAACAAGCACAAACGCAGGCTTTTAAATTAGAAAGTTGAAAGAGATGGAAAAACTGCCCAAACGGCCAATAAACTACAATTTCTGGGGCAGAAACCACTCCTGCCCTGGTAAATATGCTACCTAGTGCTTACCACTCCCACTGATCAGCTAGATGGTTTCCCTCCAAGACAGAAAGGCTTTGGGGGCTCAGAAGCTTACAGACAGTCCAGGATACAGCAAATCTGTATCTGGACTAGACTAATTACAGGAAAGGCAGGAAACAAGTGCAGATGCTGGCTTTTAAACTAGAAAGTTGAAAGAGATGGAAAAAAGTGCCCAAACGGGCAATAACCTACAATTTCTGGGCCAGAAACTCCTCTTGCGGTAGATAGGCTATTTAGTTTTTACCACTCCCACTAATAAGCTAGAAGGCTTCCCTACAACACAGAAAGGCTTGGGGGTGTCAGAAGCTTACAAACAGTCCAGATACAGCAAATCTATATCTGGACTAGACTAGTTACAGGAAAGGCAGGAAACAAGCTTAGGTTTTTTTTTTTTTTTTTTTTTTTTTACAGAAAATCAGCTAAACCAGCACTAAAAACAATTCAAGTGCAGTGCAAGCTAGCACACTTGAGTGTTTATCAATATTAAAGCGAATACATTTTAAATAAACGCAATTTATTCAAACTGTATTCTGAACTAAATTCAGTTATTGTTTTATTCAACTCTGAACAGTTAAAAAGTGCCAAAAAATACTTATCAGCTGAGAAGCACACTCAGTCAGAACACAAGGGGATTCTAGCAAAGTTATTGGTTAAGAACCTAAGTAGGTTGGCCTTCTCAGATGTTCTCTCTGTATTAGGTAGAATGAGCTAATGACACTAGATTGGGAGAAGTGTCCCAGATCAAATTTAC
Source organism: Protopterus annectens (assembly GCF_019279795.1). Lineage (NCBI taxonomy): Eukaryota > Metazoa > Chordata > Ceratodontiformes > Protopteridae > Protopterus > Protopterus annectens. The sequence continues at coordinate 1,054,021,887 of NC_056745.1, read as the reverse complement.
AGTAGGGGAAGGCAACTGCAAAGCCACCAAGTATAAGAACAAGTTGCCAATAGGGAAGGGGTGAGTGGGAAGCTATTACAGCTAGTAGCTACAGTAGTTTAGGCAGAAATCACTACAGAAATGGTTATCACAGCAGAAAAACAGCCACTGAATGAAAGTTTTAAACAGATAAAGGAACAAAGAGACTCTAGAGACTGCTTTTAACCGCAAACAAATCAGTTATATGATACACTCCTTGGCAGGAAATCAGAACAAAGAAACAGATGTTGAACAAATGAAGAAAATTTCCAGTTAATACCTTACACACAGTGCTCTGTGTTCTGTCAGCAGAAGATGGCTGCCGGAAACACAGGAAACTGAACAAACAAAACAACCAGGCCTGGATATCATGTACCGAAGTAGGTTAAAAATTAAAAAAGAAAGCTGGGTTTACAAGAACCAGGATAAAAAGTTGCCCAATCCTGGTAAGCATGCTGGTGCCAGGACTGAAAAATATGACAGTGTAGAATTCTCAAAATATGGAAACATTCCTACAATGGGGCCAGGCCAGGCCCAGGGGGGTGATGACCCTCCCCTTGTTGTAGAAGGAAAATCACAAAAACTGAAAGGCCAAAGAAGAGCCATAAAGACAATAAAGTGGACTATTGAGGATAAGAAAGAAATTATATCTTGTCACTATTATACAAAAAGCCCAGAATTTCCAGACACAAGCTATACAAAATGATTAGAGAGAAATTAAAGGAAATAAAAATACTCCCACAGAAAAACTAGAAGCTTCAAATGAAAATTTGTGTTCATTAATGCAACAGATTTATGACAAACAGTATACATTTATTTGATCGTCCACTGGATAGCCGATCAGGAAAATGTTTGAAAGCAGTGTGGCAAATTCTTAGAATTGCGAACTCTATTTAAGCGAAACACATAATATTCCCCCTTGTTGACCCATGGTAGCGCTTGTTTAGGTGGTAGAGTGGTCAGACATGTCGCATTCAGTGTTTTGTAAGACATTCTGACCATTCGCCACTGAGAAATTCAATATTTGAGCTCGGTGTTACACCCGTTCGAGGTAGGTAAGGTCGCTCAAATTAATGCATTCTGTAAAAAACAGTATATAGATCAAGAAACTTTGATCTGTTTGGAAGAAGTAGCATCTGAGGAAGTGCAAAATATAAACAAAACCCAGAGATATTTGAAAGTATAAAAAATAGATATGGGCATGGGAAAGAGAGATCTGATATGGTGCAATATTTATGCAAAGGAGAAAGCCAAATTAATCAGCATAAAGAAGGCAGCCTCAAAGATATTAAAAGAGAAATATAGCCAAAGGCATCCGGAGATGGAAAAAATCACAATAAAAAATATCACAAAGATGGAACGTAGAAAAGAAGATTAGTAAAGTAGAAGTTAAAAAAATAGAAGAAGTTGTGGAGTACCTGTGACGTGAAGGATTTGGTGTAGATGGTCTAACATAGGTTACAATACAGCATGATGGAGTAAGCCTCCAAAGTAAAGAGAAGCAGGAAGACCAGGAGACATCTGAAGAAGAAATGTGGACTTGGGAAAGAAAAAGAGATTTAATATGGTGGAATATTTATGCAAAGGAGAAAGCAAAACTAACCAATACAAAAAGAGCAGTACCAAAGACATTTGAAGAGAAATACAGGCAAAGAAATCTGGGTATGAAAAACTTTACAATACAAAAAATAAGACAGAGGAAAATTAGAAAAGGAGATTAGTAATGGAGAAGTTAAAGAAATAGAAACTGAGGTTATGGAGTACCTGTGAAGTGAAGGATTCAGTGTAGAAAATCTAATGGATATCCAAATTATGGAGAAACCAGTGGAACAGGAAGCAATTGGTCATGTGCCATATGAAGATATTTTGGAGCCTTACACAGGAAACCAATGTAAATGTTCACTTGAAGCTAGACAGCAGGAGAAGGAAACTGTGGAAACTGATGCAGTCAATGTTAAGGAGTGATAGGCCAGTGAGTTCCCATATGACAGAGCAACGGATGGCAGAGGATGAAATTGAAGAGAATGTGCTACAGGAAGATGCTATAGAACTTTTATAGAATGCCCGCAGGAAATGGAAAACAAGGGATGTGCCCTCAGTTTGGAAGAAAATGAGCTAAAAAGAGTTGATTGATTTAATAGACATAGATATATTAAGATCAATGAAAGAAATAAACTGCAGAAGGTCAATGAAACCCAAAAAGTCAGAAGTCTGATAAAACAAATGAACATAGTAATTAGGACTGTCCATAGAGATCCGTGCAATATAACAGAAGTAAACAGGATATATTACTCTGCAGCTTAATTAATAACTGATAAAGTTTTACCACAAGAACACATGGTAGTGAGGGAATGGAAGGGGAGAAATCAAATACTGTCATGGAAATATCGACTAGAGAAAAACTTTAAAGTAATTAAAGCAAGAAGTGTCACTGTTAGAAGACTATAGAAGAGGAATAGATTAACAAAAATACTAAGAGAGATAGATGTGATGAAAGCAAAGCACAGATTTGGAACTGACCAGGCTCTATCATTCACTTTCACAAATAAACTAAAAATTTCAGCAGAGGTGGACAAACTTAGACGATACGAAGATAAATATAAATGAAAAGTGCAAAATAAGCAATTTATTGATGACCCAAAAAGGTTTTATAGAGAACTGGGAAACAAGGTAAAAGGAATTGAAAGACTGCCAAAAAAAGAAGAAATAGATACATTTTGGAGAAGTATCTTTGAAGATCCTGTGAAACATAAAGATGCTAAATGAATAGAAGTAGTAAAAGAAAGCGAAGAAAAGAAGTTTAAAGGTACAGGATATGAAATGGGACGAAGTAACAGCCAGAGAGATTGAAACAAAGTTAAGAAAAGCCTCTAATTGGAAAAGCCCAGGCCCAGATGCAGTACCTAACTTTTGGTTAAAAGTATTAACATCTTTGCACAACAATTTAGTCATGAGTAAGAACTATTATATGCGCACCCCGAACAGATACCAACCTGGCTAACAACAGGATAAACAATGCTCCTACTTAAGAGTGAACCTGCAAGCTACCCTAAAAATTATAGACTAATAACTTGCCTTCCAACGACGTATAAACTATACACGGGAATGCTGACAGAGTTTATAGTCATTTAGAAGAAAACTCAGTTATGGCAGTAGAACAAAAGGGCAGTAAAAGAAAGCCATATGGAAGAAAGGATCATTTGTTGTTAAAGTCATAGTGGAGAACTGTAAAAAGAGTAAGAATCTAAGTATTGCATGGATTGACTACAAAAAAGCATTTGATAGTATCTTGCATCCATGGACAAGAGTTCTTAAAAATGTATAAGATGCACCCTGTACTGATCATATATATATATAGATATAGATATATATATATATATATATATATATATATATATATATATATATAGATAGATAGATATAGATATAATTTGGCTCCTAGAAAACAACAGAGTGTAAAGACTTCTGATCTTCTCTTTGTCAATGGTTTAAAACTGTATAGCTCATCAGATGAGGAACTGAGAGGACAACTGCAGGTTGTTAAAACTTTTTCAGATGATATAAGAATGTCATTTGGTCTTGATAAATGTGCAAAAGCAACCTTTAAAGCAGGAAAACTGCGGTACCAGGAAACCAGTTTGGGACAAGAATGTGATATAAAAGAACTTGAGCAAGAAGGAGTGTATAAATATCTGGGAAATTATAAAGGATCCACAATAAAACATGAACAAATGCAAATAAATCTTAGTAAGGAATACTTAAATTAATCCTGAAAACAGCGTTGACGTGTAGGAATAAAAATCCAAGCTAAAAACCAATTTGCTCTTCCTGTCCTAACTTACAATTTTGGAGTGATTGATTGGCTTCAAAACATGTTTGATAGATTAGGTAGGAAGACAAGAAGGATGCTTCATGCTCACCAAATGATTTTTAAAAATCAGTATGTACAAAGATTATATAGTCCCCATTCAGAAGGAGGGATGGGCCTCCGTGAAACTGATTACATGTATAGATCTGCAAACGTGGGACTCCACACATATCTTCTGAGCTGACAAGACCCAAACATAGTGAAAGTTTTGAAACATGAGGAAAATAAATCAAACATGACTTCTCTGCTTAATCTAGCAGAAGCATATCGGTGTCAAGCAGGAATGGAAATCAAACCAGCAGTAGATAAAAATCAGGCAGCAACTGAATGCACCAAAAAAACAAAATAAAGGATATAAGGTGAAGAACCAGATGAGAAGGCAAGAAATGTAGAAAATGCATAAATATAGTTACAAGTATAGAAAACTTCTGGAAGAACCTCATGTTGATCACGAACGAATGCACTAATGGTTAAGAAGAGGTGAATTCAAACCAAGAGATGAAAGGTTAATATTGGTGGCCCAAGATAGTGGGCTACGTACACACTAGTTTACCATGTCCATTGAACATGTGTGAGAAACAGACAAATGTAGGTTTTGTAAAACTGAACTGGAAACAGTCACACATCTTGTTGCTGGCTGTGATATACTAATGGCAGAAGGACTATATACTGGAAGACATAATAATTTGGCAAGACTGTTGCATTGGGGATTGTGCAAGCATTATTGTATTGAAGTGGCTGAAAAACACTGGAAATATGAGCCACAAAGCATCATAGAAAATGATGAAGTTTATATGACTTGGGATCACCCATTACCAACAGTTTAAAAGATAGATGCTAGAAAACAGGATATAGCGGTCCATGAAAAGACTAGAAAAGTAGCATTGATCATTGAAATCACCACACCCATTGACTACAGTGTGTTGCATACAGAGAGATACAAAGTCATACAAATCTCAGGATCTGCAGGCAGAAATGTGAGCAATGTGGAAGAAAGATACCCAGACAGTTTCAATAGTAGTAGGAGCAATTGTATTTAGGTATGTTACCAATCCATGTAACCCTGTACGAATTCCAGAAGGAGTCATTACTGGGCACATTGTGGGTGCTGCAAAGTGCACTTTTGGCTGACATCAAAGATTGAAACACTACATTTCATGAACTTTAATCATACTTTGACCTAGGAATTGGGTCCATTCCTGTCATGGTATTAGAAACCCAAACGATTTGGAGAAATTAAAAATAGTTTTAGTGCATACAGCAAATGAGATATGTGCATATTTTATCCAAACAGTTAAAACTTCACTTGAGACCCATAACCAGCAGATTATTATAGTAAAATTTTGAGAATTTTATGATATTAGCCTGACATGACTGCATGAGGACGGGACTTAGTAATGCGGGTACAAGGGCAGGATTTTTTATGTTTGTTTGTGTCCTTCGGCTTTTCCCAGTTAGAGGTTGCCACAGCGGAACTCCGGTCCGCTAATGATTGGCAGTAGATTTTTACGTGCTGGCTTGCTGGGTCTAACGCACAACCTTCAACGAAGGAACGCCCATTCATGCATGTCGCCACACAGAAGACGCTCTAACTGAGAATCGAATGGGCAACGTCTAACTGTGAGGCGACAACGCTACCGCAGCACCACCACCGCAGTACAAGGATTTGAAATTATAGATGAGCTAAGATTTAGAGTAAAGGGGCTTAGTGATCACTCCGGTGGCATAGAGAAGCTGCTCTAGTGGCATAGAAAGATAAAACTAGCACTGTGGCACAGGCAACTCTGATTCAGTTAGCAGCTTGGATGACTGACAGTGTGACTGGGAGGGATGGGCGTGCCTTTCCTGAGAGGGAGGGTGCTTTTCGATGACACTCACTAGGGAGAGGCATGGTCCAAAGAAGGGAATTGCCTCAGGTGTTTCAGCAAGGGTGGGGTCAGAGAAAGGTAAGAACGGCATATAATGACAGCACAGATGACTGAGCCTCCAGGACAAACTTAGGATCCCAATCTGGCCCCATAAATACCAGAGTAGTCCAGAGCTTAGGAGAATGGCTGGTAGAACCAATGTGGATGCGGGGCACTGGGGGCTGAGCCAGTAGGATGAGGTCTGAGGGGACCAAATCATAGAAAAAAGATGGGAAGAAGGGGGATTGGTAGTTTGTTTTTGGCATGTACAGGACTATGTTGTTTATATGTATATATTCAATGAGATTTTACATTTTTAAATGCTATAATGCTATATGAAATAAGTGATTTTAGTATCTGTTGGGATCAAGATAAGAAGAGAACCCTGCAGCCTGTGACATTTTAGTTGTTTCAGTACTTGTATTTGAGTCTGCAAAAAAAACAAAAAAAGAAAAGTAGAACAGAAGAGACAATGAGAATAGTTGCATACCCACCTAGAAGGATCCTGCCATAGATAAACTAATACAGTAAAAATGTTACTCTTATATAGTTGAGAGCAGCTTATTTATAATAGGTGTTAAGTTTCCTGAGTTTGTGTGGTTCCTGTTTTGATCCATCTCATTTAAGATGCTTTTCCTTCTGGTAAAAAAAAAATAGAGGAGTATAAGGACTGCCTCTCTATTTATGGGCATGCCTTCATCATCATCAAAAACAACATGCCATTGGGAGAAGCAGAGAAGTCTCACACCCATTATTCTAAGAGAGTCTCCAGAGAAATGCCATCTAGTAGTGGGTGGACCTGCTCTGAAGGCAAAGTGCTGTGGTAAGTAGTTTATCAAATGCCTTTGCATAGTATTTATATAAATTGGAATGTTAAGTTGTCAATCTCGCCTGCATTCTTGCTGGATGGGTTCGGAGCCGATCCTCGGCTCCGACTCGGCACTTGCTTAGCTTGAGAACTCCTTTTACCAGCTCGAGGCAACCCTATATCCCATGATGCAAGGCGGGACTACCTCAGATCTCGTTTGCCGCTTTGCGATAGAGGTCTCCTTTTTGCCAGCTGAGGTAAGTTGGAATTTTCAAAAGCTTAGTCAGGGTTTTATCTCTCCCTTGTTCCTTTTTATAGAGTGTAGTGTTCCTACAGCCCACCCTATTTCCCCATTTAGTTAAAATCTTCTAGTTTTTATAAAAAGTTTAAAGATTTTTTCAGTTAGGCCTAGGCCCCCTTCTTAATCCCTACCTGTGTGTCTGTTGGGATTAATTGTGTGATTGTTTGGGTGTGTGTGTGGGTATTATTTCTTCTTGGACTATGTCTAAGGAAAGCAAGGTCTCAGGCTTCAAGAAGTGTGACTCGTGCTGTCAGAAAATGTCTCTGACAGACGGTCACACTTCTTGTGTTTACTGCCTGGGGCCTTTGCACCTGCAGGACTCCTGTGCTTTGTGTCATTCTTTTAGCCAGAGAGTCCTGCAGGAAAGGAGGAATAAATTGATCCTCCGTGGCTTACTAAAGCCAGAAAGTTCACCCACTAAAACTGGGTCTAGTAAACCTTCTAAGCCACCGAAGGTTCAGGCTACAGCTTCTAAGCCTTCTCCGGTGGCTCCGACTCCTTCGGAGTCGCGATCGGCTCCGTCCGGAGCCGATCTTTCTTCTTCTAAAGTAGTAGTGTCGGTTCCTATCGGTTCTGACACCCAATCTACTGCTGCCTTGTCGGCTCTGGCTGGAACCGACATATTATCCAGTATCGGAGCCGAGAAGCCTTCGGCTCCATCTGGAACTCAGGGGACATCGGCTCCGATGACTTCGTCCAGGAAGAGATCTCGGTCCCCTTCGTTGGAGAGTATCCACTCGGCTCCGGGGTCTCCTCTTTTGTCGGAGTGGAGTCATCGGAGCCGATCTTCGAGATCTTCCAGGCTGTCTGACCACGATTTAGAGAGGGTGGTAAGCAGGCTGTTGAAGTCGCAGGCACTAGCCCAAATGCTCCATAGCCCGTCTCAGCAGACTTCGGCTATTGCTTTACCCCTTGAACTTCCTCCTCCGACTCCCCTCCAGAGTTCGGAGCCGGAGCTTCTCGGGACAGCGACCGTGTCGGCGCCGGAACCGATACATCCTTCGGCTCCGTCGTCTTCGGCTCCGATCTCTTCCATGAGACCTTCCTTGGAGGGATCCGGTCGTCGAGTTTCCCTTGTCGGCTCCGAGGGGGCTAGTGGCATCGGACCCTTGTCCGACCCCGCTCTCCCTCTCGGGGCTTCGGCTTTGGTAAGCTCGGCACCGACATCAGCCTCGGAGCCTTCCCTCTCAGTGGAGCAGGGAGTTCCTATTTCCTCAGAACGGGAATATTCCGGCCTCCCGGGGAGGGGAGCCTTTGAGGTGATGAGGAGTGTCCTGGCACCTGAGCCAGGTCAACGGTCCATCCCATTAGCTCCTCCCTCTTCGGTGCCTGTAGACGCCTCTTGCCAGCCTCTTGCTCCCAGGCCCAGGGATCCATCGCCCCAGGTTTCCCCATTGGGAATATCTTCCTCTTCCGAGGTTTCTCCTGATCCTGCAGGGGAACCTCCTCGAAAGAGGACGTGTAAGAGGAAACACACAGACTCCCCTGAGTCTACAACATCTGATACCGACTTAGATGAGTCGGAGGGTTCCCCACGGTCCCCCTCTGAGGATGTCTCCTTTTCGGACATCCTTGAGCTCCTCAAACAGAGGGGGAATTGGCCCTCCATTGACCCCTCTGAGGATGAGTCGGTATACCTGGAGGCTTTTAGATCCCGACCCTCCACCTCCTGGGTGTCTCCGCCTTTCGACCCACTTATGCAGGTAGTGGCTCCGAAGGCGTGGGCAGCTCCAGATTCTGTGGAACCGGTTCCCAGGAGACCATCCAAATTTATCACGGCCCCTGCAGATAAGCAGTTTCTTTCCAAGGGTGTCTCTGTGGATGCTATGGTGGTGGCGGCGGCCACCAAGAAGGAACTTGCGGATCCTTCAGTACCTGTCCATCCTCCTAACAAAGATTCTAGGACCATGGACAGGTATGGAAAGCGGATGTTTTCTTCAGCGACCTTTGCTATGCGTTCGCTGAACTACCTTTGTCACTTCACCAGGCTTCAAAGAGATATTCTCAAGGAACTAGGTGAAGTGGTCCAGGATCCTTCTGCTGCTGGGGCTCAAGAAAAGATTGCCTCACAGCTAGCAATCCTGAATTCCTTAACTAACTCCTCCATGCGGCTCATATCCTATGCAGCCGATGGGTGAGCAGGGCCGCAGGCACAGGAGTGGCTCTTAGGCGGCAAGCCTGGATGCGGCTTTGTAATTTTGGACCCCTTTAAGGCATCCTTCACCAATACCCCCTTTGACGGTTCGGCTTTGTTCGGACCTCAGGTGAAGGAAACCTTGACCAGGTGTGAGCAGGACGGCAAAACTCTTTCTGCCGTTGGAGTCCATTTTTCCACCCCTTCTAGACCCTACCCCAAGGGTCAGAAGGGAGGAAAGATGTGGTTCCGCAAAGCCCAAGGAGCAGCGCCGGACACACGTGGGCAGTTTACCCCCAGAGGCAGAGGGGGTAACAATAATAGACGCCACCCTAGGGGCAGAGGGGGTCCTCAGAACCAGGGCAACAGGGAGTCTCTTCCTGAGAAGCCTTTTCAGCATCCCTGAGGTGTTGCCCGACTGTCCACCCTTGGAGGCAGTCGGGGGAAGGATTTCGCTGTACCCAGTAGCCTGGCATTCCCTTTCACAAGATATGTGGGTACAGTCGATAATATCCGAGGGTTACAAAATCCCCTTCGAAAGGTATCCCGTGCCTCACCATTCCTTTCCAGACATCTCACCCGGTCAAAGGGATTTGGCAGAAGAGGAGGTTACAAAGCTCCTACAACAAAGAGCCATCCAGACTGTTCCAGCAGACCAAGTAGGATCCGGCGTCTACTCCAGATTCTTTTTGGTCCCCAAAAGAACGGGAGATTGGAGACCTATACTAGACCTAAGCAATCTAAACAGATTTGTCAAGAAGGCAAGATTCCGGATGGTCACGCTTCAGTCCATTTTGCCCTTTCTGGGCAAGGACAACTGGATGTGCTCGATAGACCTTCAGGACGCGTACTATCACATAAAGATCCACAGGCGCTCCAGGAGGTTTCTCCTCTTTCGGCTAGGGACCAGTCATTATCAATTCAGAGCCCTGCCCTTTGGCCTCACTTCAGCCCCCAGAGTGTTTACCAAATGCATGGCAGTGGTCGCAGCTCACCTGAGACGTCAAGGATTCCAGGTGTTTCCTTATTTGGACGACTGGCTCCTCTCCGCCACCACCAGGCATCAGCTTCTTCAGACCAGAGACTACACTCTGCAGCTTTGCAAAAGTTTGGGAATTTCAGTGAATTTCGAAAAATCTTCTCTGCGGCCTTGCCAATCTATCACCTTTATAGGCACAGAATTAAACACCGTCAAGTTGTCAGCCAGACTAACACATCAGAGAATTCTGGACATCCAAAAATTAGTTCGGATATTATTGCAGAGCAGCAAAGCCAAAGCCAGATTGATTCTGAAAGTTCTAGGTCTTATGGCTGCGGCCATTGTTCTTCTACCACTGGCTCGCTTCCACATGCGTCTGCTGCAGTGGATGTTATTCACTCAGTGGTCGTTCCACATTCTTCCGATGAAACACGAAATCTTAGTCACACAATCATGCAGAGCTCATCTGAACTGGTGGATATCTTCCCCTCTCCTTCACCAGGGCCGACCATTTGTTCCCCCTCCTCCGGTTGCCACAGTCACTACGGATGCCTCTCTGATCGGGTGGGGGGGGCATTATCAGGGCAGGATGGTCCACGGGACGTGACAACCCATAGAATACCATCTGCACATAAATGTCCTGGAGATGAGAGCGGTGCTTTTAACGTTGCAAGCCCTCAACGACTTTCTTCCCGCGGGGACTATTGCAGTACAAACGGACAACATGTCCGTGGTCTGGTACATCAACAAGCAGGGCGGGACCAGGTCCTATCCGTTGTGTCGAGAAGCTCTCAGACTTTGGCAATGGGCAATCTCCTCTCATCGGTTTCTGATAGCAACGCACATCCCCGGCAGGTCCAACCTCTTGGCGGACAGGCTGAGCAGGGCCATTCTCATGCCTCATGAGTGGTCTCTCAATCAATCTATTGTGGACCAGATTTTTCTGAAGTGGGGCACACCTTGTTGCGATCTTTTTGCTACTCCCCAAAACAACAAGTGCCCCGACTTTTTCACCCTCTTTCCCCTTCCAGGCCAACCCCTGAGAGACTCTCTGACCCAGGATTGGCCCCGGGGACTTCTTTACGCTTTTCCTCCCTTTCCCTTGATTCCACAAGTCATTCAGAAAGCCACCGTTTTGAGGGCCAAGTTGATTCTCATTGCCCCTTACTGGCCTCGACAAATTTGGTTCCCGACTCTGCATAGTCACCTCCTGGTGCGGCCTTGGCATCTGGACCCAGTTCCGGATCTTTTGATCCACCAGTCGGGTCAACAGCACCGGGCCATTCATTCTCTCAACCTCACTGCTTGGTTGCTCCACTTCCTTCCCTAGCCAGGCTTCCTATGATCTCTGATCCTGTCAGAGATATTTTAGTAGCTTCTTTGAAGTCGTCCACCAGAACCGTGTATGCTAGCAAGTGGCGACGTTTTTCCATTTGGGCAAACTCCAGGCACATTGATCCCTTTACTGCTCCTGTGCATTCTGTTTTAGATTTCCTGGCTGAAGTTTTTCAATCAGGATCCTCTTCATCAACAGTCAAAGTTCAACTGGCGGCTATTTCTAAATATCATGTTGGATTACAAGATCATAACATTATGTCACATAGGCTATGCAAAGCCTTTCTGAGAGGAGTTTTTCTTCTGAAGCCGCCAATAAAACATCCTCCTCCACAATGGGATCTGAATTTAATGTTAGCATCCTTAATTTTACCACCCTTCGAACCGTCTGCCTCATGTCCCTTGAAGTTATTGACCTGGAAAACTATATTCTTACTGGCTGTCACTTCAGCAAGAAGGGTTTCCGAAATTCAAGCTCTCTGCATCCATTCCCCTTACTTGGTTTTTCACAAGGACAGGGTATCCTTAAGAACGAACCCGTCCTTTCTCCCCAAAGTTGTTTCTCAAACTAATATTAATCAATCCATCGATCTACCAGTCTTTTTCCCAAATTATTCTGACAGAGCTGAACAAAAGCTTCATTTTTTGGATATCCATCGTCAGCTCAGGTACTATTTGCATAGAACGAAACAATTCAGGAAATCGGACCAATTATTTGTCTCCTATGCAGAAAACAGGAAAGGTCTCCCAGTTTCTAAAGTGACCTTATCCAGATGGTTGTCTTCCACCATTTCTTATGTGTATTCACTCAGAGGCAAGCAACTACCTTCTAAACCGAAAGCACACTCAACCAGGAGTCTATCCACTTCTGCAGCCTTTCAGGATAGACTACCCATTGATACCATTTGTGCAGCAGCTACTTGGGCCACTCCTCATACCTTTGTCTCTCATTACAAGTTAGATTTGGCCTCCAGAGACAGGGCCAGTTTTGGTTCCACAGTTCTCAAGAGTCTGTTCCATTGAGCCACCTGGGATACAGGTGCTAGGGACGCGGTCCCATCCAGCAAGAATGAAGGCGAGATTGACAACTTAACATTTAGAAGTTATGTACCTACCATAACGTTCCATGTTAGGTGTCTTCTCTCGCCTTCTTTCTTGCGTCCTTCCCCCTGGCCTGGACAGATCTTGAAGAGTTTCCTCTTCTCAGGTTGTTCCCTCCTGAGTCTTCAATAGAAGAGTCCTTTCTTAGGAATTTTTGTGTTCCTAGTTCTACTAGGTTAGTCCTTAGCGGGGTATGTTAGCTACCAAACGAGATCTGAGGTAGTCCCGCCTTGCATCATGGGATATAGGGTTGCCTCGAGCTGGTAAAAGGAGTTCTCAAGCTAAGCAAGTGCCGAGTCGGAGCCGAGGATCAGCTCCGAACCCATCCAGCAAGAAAGAAGGCGAGAGAAGACAACTAACATGGAACGTTATGGTAGGTACATAACTTCTAATTAGTGATGAGACAGATTCCATTCTGGCTTGTAGGAAGAGACTGTGACACTGTCTTTCTTTACATTTGATTTGCTTCCCCAATCTAGTGTTTGTTTGTGTCTTTCGGCTTTTCCCGGTTAGGGGTCGTCACAGCGGAACTCCGGTCCGCTAATGATTGGTAGTGGATTTTTACGTATTGGGTTACCAGCCCTGATGCACAACCTTCAATGAAGGCATGCCCCATTCACGTATGCCTCCACACAGAAGACGCTCTAGCTGAGAATCGAACGGGACAACGTCTTGCTATGAGGCGACAAAGCTACCGCACCACCACCACCACCGCAGTGCAAAACTCTCCATGTATTGGTATTTCTAGAATAACATCAGACAGCAATGAGTACACTGAGTCATTGTTAAATCAGTATCTTTTAGAATTCAAAAAACCTTGACTGTGTTAAATTTTCATTATGAATATTTCTATGAATTTGAAAATGTGACAGGATATTGTACAAGAAAAATTAAAACTTTGCTTAAAAGCAAGGTTAGTTTTCTTTATTTTTTTGCTTTAAATATAATTTCTTCAAATGATAAAGAAAATATGTAATATTTTGAAAGATTCTGTACAGTTTATGTTCTACCATACTCAACATATTTTTGAAGATTTTAAGAGGAGCTTGCACAATATTACACTCTGTTGTATAAAAGAGTACTTTGCACATTGAAAGTGAGACTAGTTGCTTTGGTCGCAATATGCTCTTCTTGTTATATGTCTACAAATAGTGTACCAAAAGCAAGAGCAAATGCTTTTTTTCTGTTTTTGTAAGGTGATGGAGGATTTGGATCAGTGTATCGTGCATCTTACAGAAATGAAGAAGTGGCCGTTAAGGTTTTCAACAAGCATGCCTCCCACAGACTTCTGAGACAGGTATATACATTTCTCATAGTGTAATTCACTCCAAATGTTGCATTTCAGATTTTTTTTTTTTTAAATTTGATTGAGAGAGTCATGACATTAGTGGCAGATGAAGGCCTTCTGGTCTCAGTTCCACGTTTTCTATTGCACTCTGCGTAAGAAAAAAAAACATCTTCAAATTCTCCTTCACTCCCCTTTTGATTTTGAATGTTCCCAGGTATTAACACCTGGTGCTGGAACCACCACAGCCTTCAAAACATTGAGCAGGGATGTAGAAACACAGAGTCGATCAACCCACTTGAGTCATATATACTGTCCTTGTATGTCAGGGATTTCCTATGCGCTAACTGGGCTGGGCTGGTTTACATCAGGTACAATGTGGCATGTAATGTCATATAGTTCATCCCCCATGATGAATTTTTTTGGCTGTCAGCTGTGAAATTTGAGCACTATCCACATCACTAATGGGAGTGCTAGGTTGCAGGTAAAAGTCCCATGCTCTTTCCTGAAATGGGAGGGTTGATGATTACAGCTGCTTCCCACCCCTCCTCACAAAGCCCCTCTAGTGCCCGAGCCATTAATTCTGCATAGTTCCAACTTGCTGTTGTTATATAATGTGATATCAACAGCAAATGAGTAAATAAATAAACCTGTACTGTAAGGAAAGATCCACACACCACCATGTTTCACTTTCACACACACACACACACACACACACACACACACACACACACACACACACATTCTCATGCAATAATTTAAATTTACAGAGTAGATGAGCAATTTACAAGGAAGCAATGCGAGGACATTTGTATGGCTCCCAAATAGACAGCAGAGTATTGAAGAGTTAGGATTTTTGCTTGGAAATGTTTGCATAGGTATGTTTATACCCCAGTCAGACTTCAAAGAATTTTTCCTCAGGTAGATTGCAAATGTTGGAGGTGTGATGGGGAAGAATGAGGTAACTTGAAACATATGTTTTGGGCGTATAATGAGTTGGCAGACTTAAATAATTCCTTGCAGAATACTCTGTTAGAAATATTGGGTGAGCAAATAGTGTAATTAAGGAAATTATTTTTTTTTTGAGCTAGGATACAGGATCTGAATTGCCTAGACATAGAAAGCCTTTTTAAGTTTAATTTTGTTGGCTGCTAAAAAAACAATTACTAAAAAAATGGAAATCAAAGTATAAACCAACTGTACTTGAAGTTTTGAATATTGTAAGAGAGATAAAAGATTGATCGCCAGAAAAGAGTAAGAGCAACTTACACAGAAAAAAATGGAAATTGTGGGAACAGTATATGCAGAATACTGTTTTGGAGGAAGAGTGAGGTTTAAGGTAAGGCAGGAATTGAGCAATTTATGTAATGCTGAATTAATGATAATTGTACAAAAGAATACATGTGATATGTAATGTTTGCAACTGGGAACTCATGTTATAGTTTGTTTTTTTATATAAATGTAAGTTTGCCTCTGTCTTAAGGGATAATTCAATACAAGTGTTTGAAAAAAAAGAAATAATTGAAATTTATAGATGGAGCTGTTGATGTGTGTGTGTGTGGGGGGGGAGCTGCATACAGCACTTTAATCTGAGTGTTTGTACATCACAAAGTCAAACCACACGTTCATTATAAAATGACAACATACTGTGCCACCGGTGACAAATGAGGTCCTTATAGTTAATTTCAAAAACAATTTTGAAAATCTTTTTAAATGAATTCTATATAGTCACACTAAGTCTTTCTGGAACATTTAACATGCTGCAGTGTACTTATACTGTGATGAATTACCCCACTGGGTTTTACCTCCAAGTGGTAGCTCATCATGTCATGAGTAAAAAACAGATTGCTGAGAACTCCACTAGATTTATTACTTAAATATAGCACAGTATAACATGATATAAATTAACACAGCCATGTAATAATAGACATCTCTCAGTCTTTAGTCTTTTGGTTAATTTCCATGAAGCCTTGGATAAAAAAGCACCAATGTGATACTTCCTAAGATTCATAAAGTTGTCAGTATTTTTAAAAACAATTGTATTTTGACTTCTGTATACATACTTTACCATTGTTCCAGAAGTTAAGTAACATATGTATCTCATTTCTCTGTATTTTAAGCATTTATCTTCATTGTGAAACCTAAAGATCAGGTTAAGACAGTGGTGTAAACTTTGCATAGATAGTAATTCAAATGTAGTAGACAGTCTTACTATATAAACTTAATGTCACATTTTATTATGTGATGTTTCAAGAAAACAGATGGCTTCTTTTCATAGGTATAATACCAGATAATTCGATTCTGATACTTTGAAAAGTAAACTGTGATTCATACGGGAAAAAGAACAAATTCTTAAATTCTATGTTATACATTTCAAGTGTTTTTACAGTGGTCTTTGCCACCCATATGCCCAGTGGTAGTTCCCCAACACCTCTGCTATGTACATATACTAAGTCTACCATTTCTGTACCTTTTAGAAAGGGGAATACTTTGAGATACTACATCCATGCATTTAGTATACATTCCCTTTATTTGCAGTTGTAGTTCTGTATTCCATGGGCAACAGATATGGTCACTGGAATTTCATCAGGCACCCAAAAGTGGCAACTTTTGCAGCTTGAGGCCTTTTCATCTCTTGTGTCGATGGTATACTGTTATGAGGTTACTGAGTACTTTTCATCTTGGCTGTATGTTTGGAAAGATACAAGATGATTGATTTACATTTCTGTTTTGTCTGCTATAACCCTCAACATGCCCAAACTTTTTCTTTTTAGTTGTTGCATTCTCTTTCATAAGTTTCCATCATATCTGCTAACTGAAACTCATCCATTATTCAGTTTTATGAAGACAGTTTTCTGCAGTGACCAAGTGCATCTTTATTTCTGTTTATTTATACTTTGTTAACTGGCTGTGCACTGATCTAGGGATCCTTTTCAGCCATGTTCCACGCCACAATGGCAAGTACACAAAAAAGAAAGAAATTCACTTATGGAATACAAAGTAAAAGAAAAATACAAAGTTAAAAAAAAATACAACTGATCCATGGACCCTTTTCACCCATGTCCCAATGGCAAGGACGTAAAAAGAAATAAATACACTTACGGAATACAAAGTAAAAATAAAATACAACCTAATGAAAAGTAGAACAGTAAACAACATTTCCAGGAATGCATATATTATTAATGCTTAAATATACAATGCAGATTATTTAAATGTCATTGGGTGGCCACGGTGGTGCAGTGGTTAGCGTTGCCGCCTCACAGCAAGAGGTTTGCCAGTTCGATTCCCGGCTGGGGTGCCTTCTGTGCGGAGTCTGCATGTCCTCCCTGTGGTTGCGTGGGTTTCCTCCGGGTGCTCCAGTTTCCTCCCACATCCCAAAGACAATACAGTAGGTGGATTGGACACTCTAAATTGGCCCTAGGTGTGAGTGTGTGTGTGCCTTCTGTGGAAGTGTGGAAGGTTGGGCGCTGGGCTGGTAACTCGACACTGTAAAAACTCCACTGCCAATCATGAGTGGACAGATGATGCGCTGTGGCGACACCTAACCTGGAAAAGCCGAAAGAAGAAGAATTATTTAAATGTCATTATAAAAACAGAGTTGTATATAAGCATACTGCACAGCCTACAGAGCTGTAAGATGTTACTACACTACAACAGAAATCTGTAAGCTGTGCAGTATGCTTACATACAACTCTGTTTTAATAATGATATTTAAATGATCTGCATTGTGTATTTAAGGTCTTTACTCTTATGTGCGAGCCCCCAAATTACGAAAAAGAGTCTAAAAATTCAGAAGAGCCTCTCTGTTCTTTTTTAAATATGTTTTTTCTGCATTGGTGGTAATCCCATTGCATCCCCCACTGTATTGGGCAAGCCCCTTCACCTTATAGATCACTGTATCTTGGAGAAAAGGGATTATTCTAGAAATGGTACTTTTGGACTTAGTTTATGCAACTCTGCATTTATAGACTTTCAGTTAAGCTATTCCAGGACTTAGAGACTCAGTCTGTTGTGTCTCAGAATATCAATGGGTACCATGTAATGGACTAAGAATCATCCTGAGAATTAAATATGGCTGAACAAAAGAAGGGGAAGGTAATTATATTTTCATTACTGTTGTTTTCATAAAGTAGTATCAAATATGCTGAACAGACTAAACATCTCAAAACATTCTTGAATTGTTCTGTTTTCCTTCTTAGCTGAGCTGGTTTTAGGTTATGGTCAGCTTCTCTCCACTCTTCTCTCTAATCTCGGAGAGCTGTACAGATAATAACCATTCATAGAGCTCTGTAAAGAATTAGCCTATTCTTTTCTATTATTTGGCATAAAGAGCTACTGGATCTGAAGAAAGCTACATGCTGAAGATAGTGATTTAAACTGGTCCTGTCCTGATACTGGCAGTGTTGGGCTGGTCACCATGGAACCCTTTTCCTAAGAAACAAGATCAAGCTCCTTCACTGTGCCATAAGCCCTTGCTCCCTCTGAGAGACTCCATTTCTTGTTACCACCACTGGTAGCTTTAACATCTTTTCGCATTGCTAAAGTCTTGATAGTGATTTATCTGGTCTGCCTATCGAAATTATGAGACTCGCAGTGCTGAATCCTGACAAGCTGAAAAAAAAGACAGAACATTCAGGAGAAGAGTGTATGTTAAACATCACTCTTTTCTTTTAGACTTCAGTTTTGCAGGGGAGCAAGCTTCCCACATGCCCCCAAACAGGTCTACTTCAGAAACCCGAATGCTCACTTACCTGACTTCCAAAATGCCGAGATGAAAAGGCCGATGACTGCAAAACACTGACTTCCCGAAACACCAACTCTTCACTCCAGGTAAGTAACCGCTTGGCCATCCTTACAAAAAACTAAAACTGAAGGAAAGCAAACCCACCCATGTAGGGGGTGCCACCCCCACCCCCGTACCTAAATATACCAAGTCTGAGATCATGCTACCGTGAGGGTAAGGGACAGAGTTCAACAGGATGGCCAAGTGGTTACTTACCTGAAGTGAAAGGTCAGTGTTCCAGGACATCAGTGTTGTGCGGTCATCTGCCTTTCCACCTAGGCATTTTGGAAGTCTGGTAAGTGAGTGTCCGGGTTTCTGAAGGAGACCCCCCACCCCAAATGTATCTATACCAACTCCAGGATTGCCATACCACAGAGAAAAGGGAATATTCTGAGACATGGTTGTCTAAGACTTGGTCTATGTAAGTCCAGATTTTCAGCAGTTCAGTCTCTACATTACTGGACTCTGAAGGCTGAGTCATGACCTTTCAACTGGTTGCTGTTTATCTACAGTTTTTCACTCACATAGAAGCTTTCCTAGATCCTTTAATCATACTCTGTTAGATTAGTAGAAGAAGTGTAATGGTTAGTTTGTTTTTTGATTCTTACTTTTGTTTAACTAATCACTAACTTTTCACCCCTCATACCCACCCTGTCTGAAGCCTTGGAAAAAAAAATCTTTGACTTGCCCCTCCAACTATTATTTAAAGGGTCTATGTTATATATTCAAAGTTTCAAAACTTCGAACCTCATATGTTTGACAACATATGAGCGAAGTTTGAAACGTCAAAAATATAATAAAAAAAAACTTAACTTAATGCTCTGAGCAGGGGGGCAAGCCCCCCTGCACCCCCACAACCCCCCTACTTAAATATACCAACGCCTAGATTGCACTACAGTGCAGAAAAGGGAAATATTTTCATTCTGCACCATACAAAGCCGTTGCATTTCACCTTCGAACTTTTAAAGTTCGATCATATGGTGTCGACCATATGACATTCGAACTTTAAACCATTTGAATAATTAATAGGGACCCTATTTAAATTAGTAGTCACTATCTATAATAGACAGTGTTCATTAGAGTTTTGCAGTATTAGCAGTATTTTTCTGTCAGAATTGTGTATTGTAAGTGCCTTGTTTCAATATGGAAAAGGATGCTAAGGGTTGTGGCTTCAAGATGCGCTTGAAATGTGGGCATAAAATCACTCTCCAAAATCTGCATAATATGTGTTTAGTGTGTCTTGAGGTAGGGCATTTGGATGCCAGCTGTTCCTTATATAAGAACTTTAGTTCCTGAACCCCGTTAGATACCCAGAAAAAACAGTTGTTTCTCAATGCACCGTTTAAACCTGATGCCACCAGAGAGGAAGGCAAAAAAGGAGAGGCAGCAAGACAAGCCTAGTCATCCAGAAACGAAGAACAAAAAGACATAGAAGGGTGAGTCAGGAGTTTTTGTTTTAGAAAATGTATTTCCAGAAAAAGTGATAACAGAAAAAATTCTTATAAAAGTGCAATTCATTAAATTAGCTTGAATGATTTCAGACAAGAAATTGTTTAAATTGGAAATAACTAAGCTGGAGAGAATGTTCTTAGAAAGGGAATACCCCCACGAATTAGTGAGTAGTATTAGCAACAAAATATTTGAAGGTTGGGGAAAAATATATCCCCATATGGGATGCTAGACTAGACAGAGTTATTCACCAGAACAAGCAGGTTGATACACTTTTGAGTAATTTTAACCTTGATCCACAGGATCAAACCTGTAGACTTCTTGAGAATGAAATTTTAAGAACAGTGATCCTCTCTGGAAGTCTTAAGAACCTGGCATTTAATATTTTAGGAAGGGTTTTCATGGTTATCAGTCTTCCTAGAAGCATCCTCCATCTCTTTTTCTAAATTATTTATTTTCTGCCCACAGGCTTGTATTATTCCTTCATCTTGCTCTATCCTGCCCTTCCTCCCTAATCATATCTCTCATTTCCAGCATTGCATTTCCATCCTTCTTTTGAGAAAGTCCATATCTGTCTCTTTTCCACTTAAAAGCTAAAGCCAATACAGTACCAGAGGCTCGAGCAACCAGGAGTCAAAAATTCACTGTAGACCAATTCTCTACGAATACAATTTATTGTAACAAAGCACAAACACGATTGCAGATAATCCAAACTGTCAGAGGTTAAGCGCTTTCATCTGTATGAGTCAGATTTCATCTTTTCCACTTAACATCCTGGTCATCAGATCCATTTCCTTTTCCATCTTAGTCTCCCAGTTTGAGTTGCTTTTTGTGCTTTCAGACTCATCTTTGCTGTTGGTTGGAGTATGCTGAGATTAAGCTGTGCTACCATCTCCTTGGCTACAGCTCCTACTAGCAACTCTTATTTTGTGAAAAGGTGCCTTCTGTTTTTTAAGTGCTTAGCAAATGATGAAAAAATATTTAAAGAAAACATAGTGAGTGTATTCAGTATACAAGAAGATGTTAGACTTTAGTCACTGCTTTATAAAGATTTCAAGAATGTTCATTTGAATGTACTAAATGTGATAGCAGAAAGGATCCTAGTAGTAAAGCAATGCTTACAGTTGAGTAACATTGTTGTTTTTATCATTTAATAATCACTTTAATGAGCAGGTGAGTTAATCAGTCTATATTGTTTAATACAGGAGCTTGCTGTGTTAAGCTACCTACATCACCCAAGCTTGATTTCCTTGTTAGCAGCTGGAATTCGTCCTCGACTGCTTGTTATGGAG
This sequence comes from Protopterus annectens, assembly GCF_019279795.1. Taxonomy (NCBI): domain Eukaryota; kingdom Metazoa; phylum Chordata; order Ceratodontiformes; family Protopteridae; genus Protopterus; species Protopterus annectens. Next base: position 1,054,000,627 of record NC_056745.1, on the reverse strand, counting down.
CTAGCACCTAAGGGTTCCCTGGATCATTTTCTTCAAAGTGGCAAAGATACTTTAACTAGGACACTACAGCATAGGATTGCTCTCCATGTAGCAGATGGCTTAAGGTAAATAGTCTTGTGAAATATTTATAATAGAGTGGACATAAATACTGATGATTCCAATGTATTAGTGTCTGTTTCTTTGTTTTAGCATGTTTATTGCATTAATTTGCATGGGGGACCGTGGTGGTGCAGCAGTTAGCGTTGCCGCCTCACAACAAGAGGTTCTCCGGTTCGATTCTCGGCTGCCTTCTGTGTGGAGTCTGCACGTCCTCCCTGTGGTTGTGTGGGTTTCCTCCGGGTGCTCCGGTTTCCTCCCACATCCCAAAGACATGCTGTGGGTGGATTGGACACTCTAAATTGGCCCTAGGTGTGTGTGTGTGCATGTGTGTGCCTTCTGTGGAAGGTTGGTTGCCGGGCTGGCAACTCGACACCGTAAAACTCCACTGCCAATCATGAGCGGACAGGTGATCCACTGTGGCGACCCCTAACTGGGACAAGCCGAAAGAAGAAGAAGAATTGCATTAATTTGAATATGTATTTATGATAATGATCATTTTTGCATTTCATAAACATGGGATTTATTCTTCCCTTGATTTCTTTTTGATATGTATGTCAGAATTTATGCCAGTTTATTGGTTTTGTTTTTACTAAAATAAAGGTGGAAACTGTAAATATGTGGTTCATTTTTGGTTGAGTTAATTCTGGTATCAGTTGTTGTAGTCAATTTGTTGGTAATATGGAGCATGGAACAGGCATGTAATACTATAAAACAGTGACAACAGGGTAAGTTATTGAAAATAGTAAGAATGGAGTACAAGAGCTTACGCTACCAATGATTCTGCTCAACAGTGTACTGCTGCTCCCTAACTAACTGCAAGGCACTTTGGAAGTCATGGAACATGGTAGGCTCAGATGAAGTCACTGCTGATATGATCATGATGTTGGGGCTTTAAGGGAAAAATGGCTTTTGAGGATATTCCTTACAGAATGAAGATAGAGGCATATCACAGATGACTGGAGAATAAGTATTTTGGTGTCAATATGCAAGAATAAAGGGGACATTCATAAGTGTGGCCACTTCACAGGTATCAAACTCCTGTCAAAATGCATGAAAGGCCTGAAGAGGGTGATTGATAAACAAGTATGCAGAGTTGTAGAAAGTAAGATGACAGATGAACAATTCAGATTCGGATCATGATGCAGTATAACTAACCCAATGTTTGTAGTGAGGCAGATAGTGGAGAAGAAGCCGGAGATGAGAAAATAAGTCTAAATGGGCATTCCTAGACATGGAGAAAGCAAATGACAAGGTCCCAAGAAAGCTAATTTGTGCAGCCCTGTGGTGGTTTAAAGTCCTAGAAATATTAGTGCAGACTGTATACAGGGATGCAATGACATAAGTACAAACAGTTTTTGGGCTTTCAAATCTTGCTGTGGGATTAGGTGTACATCAGGGCTCAACTGTCCACTACTTTTCATATTGGTGAGGGACTGCAAAAGTAAACAGATTACAGGGGGAAGATCATCAAAGCTGCTGTATGAAGACAATGATTCACTGCAGGCAGACTCTGAACAGGTACTCCAGCAAATGAAGGGGACTGTAATGCAAAGCTGAATACACATGGGATGAAACTAAGTACAAACATGACAGTGTTTATAGCAGCAAATGGGTAAGTCAGAAGAAGCTTAAAACTGACATAGAATGGTAAACAGTGGAACATGTTAACAGTGTCAGGTGTCTGAGAGGTATGATCGAGGAGAATGGAAGTCTGAATGAGGACGCCAAAGTAGAGAGACTGCAGCCAACTGGCACAGAGTTTCAGAGGTAGTGTGTAACTGAAAAATGCCAAAGAATTAAGGTGGGACCAGTACTTCTGAATGTCACAGAAACCTAGGCAATGAAAGCAGAGCAGTTGAGAAAGCTTGAGGTGATGAGGTTGAAGTGCCAGGGATGGGTAGTAGAATGCACAGTGTGAGACATATGAATAACTGAGGACATAAGAACAGAAGCCAGAGTAACCCCAGTTACAGAGGAGGTCAATGAAAACAGGTAACAGTGGTTTTGTCACATATGCATGAAAACAGAAGACAGTTTGGTAAAGCAGATTTAGAAGAGACTGGAAGAAGACAAGAGGTGACAAGGACCTCTAGCCAGGAGATTGATTGATTGCATGAGAGAAGACCTGAGACAGACATGACTGTTGATGAAGACAGTAGAATGGCTGTGTATAGAGAGAAGTGTTGACAGTTAATTTGACACCCCAACCCAACCCAATGGAAAAAAAAAAGGAGCTGATGATGATGAGGAGGAGGATGAGGAGGAGTCGTGGTATCTCTCAATGCATTATACACTTAACCTGTACACTTTGCTGTACTGTGCATCCAGGGTACAGGTCTGTTGATATGTATTTATGGATACATTTTACAGTGTAATCTGCTGGCAAGTTGGCACTACAACAACCAGACCTGCAGTCATTTTACTTGTCTGGAACTTAGAAGGTTGGCATATAAATCAGCACCTCAACTTCATTATTAAGAGGTGGAGTAGAGAAAGGATACCCAAGTGTTTGCCAACAGCACATTATTTTTTTTTTTTTTTTTTTTTTTATCGACAGCACATTAAGAATTATTGACACCTGCAGGGATTTGTTGAATCTATTACTAACACTGCAAAACAAAATGCAGCTCAATGACTTGCATATTTCAACAAAGGTTAACAAAATACTCACATAAAATCGGGCTATTGTGGGGATACTTACCCTCACATCACTTTTTGTATTGTACTGTTGATTCTGTTTCACACCTAATTTCAGGTAAGTGCAAATTAGGGAACTTTATCCATCAACCTACTTCACAGGAGCTGCTACATGTTGGTCATGAAGAATAATCATATTATACAAATGTATCAACTGACAGTTATGTACAGATTGGTTGATGGGCACACAAATTGTAAAGTCAGATGAATACCATAGAGAAAACTTCAGTGCCATTGTTAACTATCTAATGGTGGCTGTCCTGGATGACTTTTGCCGAGCTTGGCAGGAGGATCCCTGACAAGCCCAGGCAGAAGTCATAGAGATTGAAAGTAAAACAGGAGATAGCTTCATGGGGAAAGCTTCTGCTAATTTCCAAGTCAACCATTTTGGTGACAACCTATATGCCCTAAATTTTGGCAAGTGTCAAGTTTCTGTTCATTGTCTGCAGATGGTCACAAGAAGGACTGGAGAAGCACTACGCTGACACCCAGTCTCAACAAAGAGACCTTAAGTAACAGTTGTGGGGTCAGGCCCTGGCTGTCCCTTTCTCAGTGGCGGTTGTGCTGTGTGAAATGGGCCCTTGAGTTTCTAAGATATACCACGCAGGATAAATTCATGCTTTGGGATTCTACTAATGTTCAGCAATGTTCAGCAAGCTCCTGCAGGCTCTTCCTTATTTGTCAAGTTCTTGATCACCATGTTGGATTTATATAGCTTGTTCAAGACCAGTAGAAGTCTACCATGCAAAATACCATCTGACTCTGGCTCAGAACCTTGCTTAGGATTCTTGCTGCAAATATCACCAAGAGTGAGTTTTTTCCCCTGCTGTGGTGGTGATGGGGGTCATTGACCTGGTTTTGAGCAGGTAGTCATGCCATCCTCATATGTGATGTATAAAAGGGGTGCAGATGTTCCCCCCTAAGGATGCTAAGATACAGGTAGTATCTGTGTTCCCTAATGTCTATACCAGGTGAGGAGATCTTAGAACACCAAAGTCCAAGTCTCAGAGACAGACGGGGTAAAGACCACTCTTTCTTCATTAACACACTGACAAATTACCCATATTTTAGGGAAACATTCTGGCTCATGAGGTCCCTGAAGACTGTTTCTTGATCCCTCACCCTCTTCTTTCCACTAGAGATCAGTAACTCAAGAAGGAGGAAGGACCTTGGTCATTCTTCATATAGAGCCTGTCCTTTGGGGTACTTTTTGATCCCTGGCTGCATTTAAACATAGACCTGTCTGCTGCCAAAAAAGTAAGACATACTTTATAAATACCTGGCTGCATACTTTATAAATCCTTGGCTGAATAACGCATGCTTTGTGAGCAACCCCTGCAGACAACTTCTTTGTCATATACTTGGCCTAGTACAGGGCCCATAAGCCCCAAGCTTGACTGCTGTTTTTACCAAAGAGTCAAACTTTGGACAGATTTGTTAAAAAAAGTGTTATTTTTTATTAAAGAGGACTTCTCAAGAGATAACGAAGATGCTGCAGAAGAAATGAAAAATATGTCACCTTCTGAGGATATGTGCAGCATATCTTATATTTTTTCCTCCTCGACTATGACTTTCTTTCACTGTAAGATGATGGAGACCTGCTTGTAAACAGGTAGAAGTCTACTAGAGAGCTGAGTTTGCTGCAGCAGTCTTAACTGCTGTTCAAGACTACCCAGGGCTGGATTTTTCCTCTGCTTAGAGAATCATCACTCAGGACAAATTGTCAGGAAGGGAGCCATTTTACTTGATACAGTTCACACAAAGTCTGACTTTAAAGGCCTTCTGCAGTTTTAAATTTTGGGATTTCCACTGCAGATATCCACAGTGCAACACAGTTTTGAAAATTTTCTAAGTCCCCAGCTCAACATAGAGTTGAAATATTTCCAGCTGTTGTGCTGAGGGTCGGCATGCTTCCAGATGGCACACATCATGGATGGGATCATACAGGAGCAAGGCAGAATTGTGACACAGTACTATTCAGCACACATTACTTCAAATTGTAAAGTGCAATTTTGTGACATTGTACATAGATATAGATGCGTACGTAAGTATA
>NC_056745.1:1053908278-1053993278 GCF_019279795.1 Protopterus annectens | reverse complement strand
GAGTATGGGAAGTCTCTGGGACAGCAATCTATCCCTCCAGCGTGCTCTGTTTATTGTAGTGACAAGGTTTAGGTCCCTAGAGCTTGTAGCTCAGAGGGATTGGGATTTGTTTAAGTGGAGCATGTCCAACAGCTCTGGGTTTGACATAGCTTTGTATGTTAGGCAGAGATCACCTCTGAGTAGGCGATATGTGACAGAGTAAAGCTGGAGTTTTTTGAGACGGTCTGCATAGGGCATCTGTTTGAGGCCCATAATCCTCTTTGTGAGGTATTTTTGCAGCCTTTCCAGTTGTTGTAGATGTCTTGTGAGGTACATATCAAAAGGGGTGTTGTACTCTATAATGGGTATGTTGTACTCTAGAATGATGAATAGAGGGGAACAATGACCCCTATTTTCTTGGATGAGAAACCTTTTGTGATGAGGTGCGCCACGTAGAAGGATTTCCTGACTACTGTGGAGTTGTGATTATCAAAGGAGAGACTACTGTCCACCTGTGTCCCAAGGTCTTTTATCACACTTTTGGTGTTAAGTAGACTATAGCCTATGTGGTAGTTCATGGGTAAAGAGTTTTTACCAAAAGGGATGACAATGCACTTTTTGGCATTGAGCTTGAGGCCATGGCTTTGACACCAGGCATCTGTCTCAGTGAGGCCCTTTTCAAGGATGTCCACATCGTTAGGAGTTTTGATTATGGCTCCTAGTTTGCAGTCATCTGTGAACTTTGTTAGCCAAAGATCTTCTGTGTTAGCCTGTACTTCAGAGAAGTAGATACCAAACAGGAGAGGACCCAGGACTGAACCCTGTGGTACTCCACTTGTCACTGGTCTGAAGTTGGATTTAGAGTCTGCTACTTTCACAGTGTGGGTTCTGTCAGTGAGCCAGTTGGCAACCCATCTTGTGACATAGGGATTTATACCTAGTTTAGTGAGTTTATCTATAATTCCAGAGTGGGGGATGGTGTCAAAAGCCTTGGCGAGATCTAGATAGGCTGTGTGAACCACATTACCCTCATCTACGGCTTTGGTGACCGCTTCAAAGAAGTCTCATCAGGTTTAGGAGACATGATCTGCCTTTTACAAACCCGAACTGGGTAGGGTCCAGAGTTTGGAGAGTACCAGTGTCATTGTTTATAAGTTCCATGATTATACATTCCATAGCCTTGCAGACCAGGCTCGTCAGGTTGATGGGGCAGTAGTTTCCAGGGTCCGTGGTGACTCCCCCTTTGTGGAGTGGGATAACCGTTGTTGTGCGCCATTCAGTGGGCACAAAGCCCGAGGTGAGGCTATGATTGAAAATGGTACTTCTATAAATATGTGTGTGCATGCACTTGTGTGAATGTGTGTGATCGTCTAAGTATGAAGCATGAGTGTATTTGTAAAAAAAAAAAAAAAAAAAAAAAAAAACACTAGACACCTCTCATATTGCATTAATCCATTTTATTTATTTTTTTTCCAATGAGATTTTTGAGGTTTTAGGCTTATTTGCTGGCATGGCAGCATAATTCATATTACTTTTTTATGAGTGCATTTTTGTAATTATCCTTATTTACGTTTTAGTGGTTTATGTTATTTTTTTCGTTTTGGATTGATTTAATCATTTAAGTTAGTTTCCTTTTGTGGGAGTTATGCAGGTTTTTGCTTTATTTATTGTGGGTGGTCTGGTTGCTTTAAAAATTATTGTGGGTGGTCTGTCTTTAAGGGGGAGTTTAACATTTGATCATGGAATGGAGTGTTTTAACCATAATGGCCATTTTGCTGGGTTTGGGAGACTGGATAGGTGGTTCTGGCAGGGATCAGTGATTTTGAAATCTTCAGGCATGAAGATGGTTTCTTGGTTACATTTTTGGATATACTTTTTAAATGGGTGCTGGATTTCTCAAGTCAGTATAATTTAAATATAGTGAGTTTTTATGTTTTTTTAAATCTGTTGTGTTACTCTGTGGGCAAAGATATACAAGCTAGGAAGAAGGTATGGGTAAAGGCATGGTTACTGTTCATCCCATCCAACCAATTCTATTGTTGGGATTAAAGGTGTCTTGTGGATTCAGTCTGGCAGCCCTAACCAGTGCTCATACCTCAATTTCTTTCCAAATTCCAGTGATGCATAAGTTCCTAACCATGTCTTGGATCTTATTTGATGTTCTAAACAAAGTTGTGATCCAGACACTTAGCTAGCAGCAACAGATAAGATACTTACTAGACACATAGTCTGCTTACTTCTGAAATAATTTCTTTAGTTTTCTATCATTTTTCAGTCTCTTTGCTTTAACAAAAAAAATGTTGAATAACTTTGTTCTGCAGCTTTTTCATAAGGTATAGCATGGAGGTCTTGCTGCTTATCCAGGTTTTCCTATCCATGGGTTTTAAATTTACATTTTAATTTCTTCTTTTTTGAATAGTTTTGTAGTTGGAGTAGCTTAACATTTCTGGTCACTGTTTCTGATAACTTGATTGTTAGTGTTTTTTGTTGATTATATATTGTGTGTTTCAAAGTTAATTGTTAATATTTCATATGTGTGTGTGTTTATATATGCAAATATATATTCACACATATATGTATATGTATGATATATATATATATATATATATATATATATATATATATATATGTATATATATATATATATATATATATATATATATATATATATATGGCTCCTGCCTAAAATATCAAAAGAGCGAAGTGCTGAAGGCACAAAATGTCAAAAGTAAAAAATGTTGAAAGTGGAATTTGCCCTTTCCCCACTGTTGTGTGATCCCGGAATTAGTATATATAATTAGCATATGGTGTGATGTGTGTGGGAGGGGGCTTGCTTCACTGCATAAAACAGGTTTCTACATTTTGTTCTTTTGACATTTTGTGCCTTCATCATTTTACTCTTTCAACATTTTGGAGGGGAACCATATAAACACTTGCACAGATATATAGACATACATATATATACAGATATACAGGCCTGTTCACTTTTATCTAAATATCACAAAAATTGATATACACAACACAGAAGAAAAATATCTTCAGTGCGTCAGTGACAATATTTAAAACTGAAAGTCGCTGTTGATATCGACAACAAAAAGCTTTATATATATATATATATATATATATATATATATATATATATATATATTTATTTATATGTATATACTAACTCCATAATCACACTGAGTTGTAGAAGAGAGATATGTGCCAAAAGAAGGGAATCATTGCTTGCACAGACTGAGATATCTCACCAGCAATGATCAACACCAACACATAGGTTAGAGAGGGAACCTATTGCTGGTACACTTGGATATCACACCAACGTCAGTTGATGCCTTCCTCTTTTACTGCTGCTTAATAACTGTACATCCAACTACCCCCTATAAAAAGGAGTGCACATTGAACATTTTTACATGCAAGTCTTTTTAAAACATGACTATATCATACTGACTGTGTCTGTTGTCCTTGCTAAATTTTGATTATTTCATATTCTCCCATATATATTTAAATATATATTTTGTGTAAGTTTTCTTTCTATTGTGCTTATGCTTGTACTACATAAGGTGGAGAAGAGCTTCAAAAAATGTGGCAAGTGCAGCCACTAGATTCTGCCCCACGACACCCACTGTCTCTGTGTGATGTCCTTGGGGCCAGAACGTCTTCTGATGGCTTGTGACATATGCAAAGGCTTTAGCCTGAATTCCGTGTTAGAACATTAAAACAAACACATCCTAAAAGTTGTACTTCCCACCAGTCATGATTAAGTTAAAAAAATGAAAAGTACAAGAATAATGTTAAAGACTGACCCAAGAGACAAAATGAAAAAGTAGGAAAAAGAAGGCATAGGATATGGGAGACTCTTTTGTACCAAAGGTACCCTGACCAAGACCCTTAGCAATCACTTTGGTGCTAATTGTGGTATGTGCTTTCTCTCCAGTGCTGTGCCTCTCCAGCAATGAGACTATTATAATACATGACAGGTCTACTAACAAGTAAAAAGATTACTAGTAGATACTGTTTAGAGAGGGGACTTTCCAGATTCCTTTCCTCTTGCCTCCAATGATAAACCTCTAGGTTCTTCTGCAGCACATCTGAAATGGACTGGGCCAGGATGATTAGGGCCATCCTGAAGGCACAGATTGAAATGTGTGTCATGCCATCCCCATTTGTATCTAGGGTAGATGGGGTTGGCCTAATTTCCCATCTTCAAGCTCCTTCCCTGATCCCATTTCAGTGGCCTCAATGCTGATATCTTACCCAGAGCCTGTAAGGTCAGCACCAACTGACTTGGATGCTTTGGCACTGATAACTGTGTACCCAGCTAATTTGGTACTTTGCTTTTTGAGTTGATGGAGCCTTGTAGTGAAGTACTTTATGTGGAGGCTTTGGTACTGTCTTTGTTTCTGATTCATTCAGTGTCATTCTTGGTATTGGATTCCTCCAGATCCAAAGTCTTGGTCCCAGTCTCGATATTAGAGCCATCTGTGTTATCGATTTCAGGGCCCTGGATCTAGGTGCTGTTCATGTCCTTTTTGGTTGGAACCCATTATAATAATGACTTAGAGATCTCTGGTGCCTACAGACTCTGTGTCAGTTTTTAACATTATCAAAAGGGTGATTGCTTCCACATCATGGAAAACTGCTGAAGCCTCCTTAGTGCCAGCTGGAACTTTTCATTCTGTACCTCAGCCCTCTCATCATCTTTCTCAGGGAAAAAATAGGCCTGAAAGTTTTGTCCAGTCTCCTGCTGAGACTCAGGCAGAGTCTTCTCAAGATTCATATGCCCACTGAATCTTCCCAGGAAACATATTTGTAAAAGGAGGCACGTGACTCCCCACATGCAGTCTTTCAGTTTAGACACTGATTTGGATGAAAGGGAGAGTATATCACAGTCCCCTCCAGACAATGTCAGATTTGACAAGATATTAGAATTGAAGCACCAGAGGGGATCTTGGCCCTCCAACCACCCCACCACCAATCGTAGATTAAGAAATGTTATTTGAAGCTTGTGTGTTTACCCTCTCTACCTCCTTGGTGCTATCCCTTGCTGGCTCTTAACAGTGGGGAAAAAATGGCAGGAGTCCTCTTATGTTGTGGTAATCCCAATGAAACCAGATAACATTCTTTTTCCCCCTAAGAACAGTCATAATTGTAGTAAGCAGCCTCTTGTGGACTCCATTTATAGTAGCAGCAACTACCTAAAAAGAGCAGCCTGATGAAACCTTTGCTGTTCATCCCCCCAACAGAGAGATGTGGTTGATGGACAGAATGGCAAAGCATGCTTCCCACTGGCCACATTTGCAGTGAGGGCATTTATTATATTACTCACATGAACCGCTTCCAAAGAGACAGTGCTGAACCAACCTTAGACTGTTTCGGAAGGATGGCCACTCGAGTCTAGAAAACAAGTTGCAGCTCATGTAGGCATGATGTTTACTGTCAACAGCTTCTCCATAAAATGGTCGCACAGAGCAGTTGATGGAGGAGGGAGAGTGGCAGGTACAGACAGGCAGGCACATGAGGCATAATATCTGTCCCTGCCTTTGTGTTTTTGTGAATAACTTTAAAGCACACTTTATCAACTCCCACTGTGATGGATCTTCACTAATCACACTTAGGGTAAAGGAGAAGCTGCAGAAGAGTGAGCAAGTGGGAAAAATGTTGTCTGTCTTTGGAGTATGATGCGAGACCCCCCAACAATCCTTTGACAACTCTTTTGACAACTTCACTGGCGTTGCCCTAGGGGCAGAGGTGGTCCACAGAAACAGGGATCCAGGGCTCCTTTTCTGGAAACAACCTCAGTGTCTATGAGGGCTTGCCTTACTGCTCCCTCAGGAGGCAGTCAGGGGCAGATTATCCCCATCACTCAGGTGGGTAAGAAGAATGATATCCAGAGGCTATACCATACCCTTTTCTTCCATTCCAAAGCAACAGTGTCTGTGCCACTCCTAGATGTTCCAGAGCACCAATGCAGAACTGCCAAAAGAGAGATTGCTACTCTACTAGCAAAAAGAGACTGACATGGTCTATTGCTGATCCCTTGTAGTTCCAAAGAAGACCAAGGACTTTTGGCCAGTTCATGATCTCAGTGGTCTAAATCAGTATGTCATGGAGAAGCAGTTCAGAATACTGATAGTGGAAGCTATTTTGCATTACCTACAGACAAAAGAACGGATGTGCTCAGTAGACCTCCAGGATACTTATCACTGTATCAGGTATAAAATAATAAGTTGGCCAGCCAATGGATAAAAACTTAAAACTTTATTCCACTAATTCAAGTTCAAATAGTTTTTTGTTTTTTCAAACTATTTGAACTTGAAGTAAAGCAATAACATTTTAATTTTTTATCCGTTGGCTAGCCAACTTATTATTTTAATCACTGTATCAGGATTGCCAAGGAGTCCAGAAGGTTTCTACATTTCAGGAAAAAGTCAGTCACTATGATTTTCAAGCCCTGGCTTTGATGTCTCTACAGCCTCCTATGGGTGTTTGCCAAGTGCATAGCAGTTGTTGAAACTCATCTATGACCGAAAAGGATATGCATTTTCCCATATCTAGACGATTGCGTTCTGGCAACTACATCAACATTTTTGCAGCAAGAGATTGCTTGCAACATTTCCGCCTGCCCTTTGTATCTCTGCAAATTTGGAAAAAATCCAAACTTCTGCTTACTCAGACATTCGGCTGCTATTCAAACACATTATTTTGCTTAATAAAGTTACCAAATGAAAGGCTATTGTCTGTAAAGAAATCAATATGCACTCTGTTAAAACATTACTCTGTAGTACTAAAAGTTCTCTGATTGATGGCTTCATCCTTACGTCTTGTTCTACATGCTCTACTTTTTATGAGAGTACTACAGAGGACACAGTATACAGTGGTTCCCTCCTTCCAAACACAGTCTACAACCAGAATTTGTCTTGGTGGCTGGAGTCTTCTATAGTTTCCTCTAGGGAGAATGGTCATCCTTTCCATACCAACAGCAACAATCACCACAGATGGCTTTTCTCTCTCTTTCTCTTTTTATCTCTGTCTGGGGTGGGGAACAGTATGAAGAGACAATGGTCCAAAACCTGGACAGACTTAGAGGCCAATCTTCACATCAACGTCCAGGAGATGAGGACAGTTCTGATAGTAATGTGAGCCCTTCCGGAGTGATCACCATTCACTTAAACAGTATGTCAGTAACATAATGTATCAATAAGCAGGGCAGAACCAAATCTTACCCCTCTGCAGAGAGGCTATGAGAGTGTGGCAGTGGGTGATAGATTCTCTCTGCTTTCTGATAACAATCTGCGTTATTAGAAAAGCCAACTGCCTTGTGTATAGGCTAAGCAGATCTAGTCAAATGCCTCATGAGTGGTGTCTCATTCCTTCAGTAACGCAACACATCTGCCGCTGCTGGGGCCAGCCTTGCCGCAATATGTTTGCCTCCATGTCCAACACCAAATGCAGCAGATACTTTGCCCTGATCCTTCTGAAGAGACTGTGTCAGCAAGGGACACTGTGGTCTGTCAGTGGCTTCCCCCACTTCTAAATAATTTTGCCTCGTCCTTTCTTCACCAAATTTTGCAGAAAGTTTCAGCATGCAAAGTTACTGTAATCTTCATTGCACCGTTGTGGTGTAGGTAAATATGGTTTTCCAAGCTGAGGCCTCACCTGTTGAAGCAGACATAGCTTCTTGATTCACAACCAAATGTATTATCCACACCTGTCCGGCATGTCTTAGTTGGAGATTTACTCCCTCAAACTAACAGTATGTTTTGCCAATTTCAGTAAAGACCTCTGTTCCTGCCCTACATCAGAGAGTGGTTCAGAAACTATCCACTTCTCAGAAGGAATGTACTCACAGGATTTGCAAAAACAAATGGAAACATTTCTACATATTGACATCCAGCCAAGCATTAGACCCCCTTCTTGATTCCAATTCCATATGCCTTTCATTTCCTTCCATCGTTATTTGAAGCTGGCTCCAGCCTTTCTACAATTAAAATCCATTTGGCAGCAATCTCAAATTTCCGTAATGGATTTCTTGCTTTATCTCTTGCAGCACATAAAACTTTGCAAAGTTTTTTTCAAAGGATCCTTCTTATTACATCCACCCTTCAAAGATCCAACACCACATTGGAATCTTAATTTTAACAGTGAAGATATAACACACTCTCCTTTCAAGCCAGCATCCTCAGCCGAAATCAAATACCTTTCCTGGAAAACAATATTTCTGGTGGCTATCGCTTCACCAAAAAGGATTCAGAATTACAGGCAGTTTCATCATTATTTCTGTATTGATTTTCCACAAAGATATGGTGTCAGTAAGCATGAATGATACCTTCACAAGGTTGCCTCAGAGTCCAGCCTTAACTAGTCCGTCCAGTTTTCTTCCCAAACCACTCCAGTAGGGGAGAATACCTTCTTCATAACTTGAATGTTCACAGGCAACTGCATGTTTACCCTCACTGAACTACGCCTAGTAGAAAAGATTCATAGCTTTTTCTTTCCTCTCTCCCCTTCCAGATTAGGATTTAGAGTATCCAAAATTACTCTGGGAAGAATGGAATAATTAATGTGTATAAGACAAAAGGCACGGAGATGGAAAATAAATATTTGTACTGTTGGGCAAGCTTGAAGGCTATAGTCTGAAGGAATCAGACAAAAATATTATTATATTAATCCATGGGAAAATTTACAGTTTAATGTACAGAGACACCTGTTAAAAATGAAAAACAAACAAAAAAAAAATAGAAGTACAGTTTTAGAATTGCTTTTGGACATTGGTGATAAATCATCCATGAAAGGGGCTATTGTCTGCATGCGGTTAGTCTACTGTGTGGCAGTCACTCTGCTCATCCTTTCAACAGCCACGATCATAACTCTGATTTCCCTCCATCACTATTAATGCTCAGTTCCACACAGCGTTCCCTCATCATTATTAATTCTCAGGTCTTGTTGCGATCATTCTATGTTATCCAGTCACTCATGAACATGTTTTTACTGCGTACCATGTTAGTTTGTTTACGTCTGGTATATCACATTACCAGATTACCTTTTCTAGTTCACTGATAGAGCTGTCTTACATAGCAACTATGCACAGTGACATGCTGAGAAATCAAAAATTGCAGTCAGTTCAGGAATCCTATCATCTGTGCCATTTGTAGTATACTGATCTGGGCATACTGTACATTTTTAATATATTAGAGGTCATGTACGTCTGCAGTCTGGTAGTTGGAGCATACTGAGAATGCAGAAGAAGCCACTGGATATAAGAGAGATTGATTATTTTTTTGTTTAGATATAGAGGGGAAACTGTAACATGAAAAGAAACATTGATTGTGTATGGACAAGATTAAAGTTGAAAGCAGTGTACCAGTGTTGTCCGGGCATACATTCACTTTGTGTGATATGAGCATCACCAAGTCATGAGACTGCATCTAGAATACCTGGTGAGGACATGTGAAACTGTGTCCTTCTTTCTGGTGATACATATGTTGTGGAAGTGTTGATTCCCACATGTTTTATGCAAATTAGGAGGAAAAGAGGGTGCTATTAATATACTCTAGTCTGCCGTTATATTTTCCAAACTGTATCTAGTGTCAGTGCACGCGGCGTTTACATGGGTGTATATTTTGAATAACTTTGCCAGTCTTCTTGTATACTGTGCTTACTTACTGAAAATCTAGTAAACTCTTTTAAAATGAAAATATATGTACTGTATTATCTTTAGTGACATAAGAATGCTTTATGTCCGTAATTTATGTACTTTTACATGTATAAATGGTTTTAAATATGACTTTTGTTCTTGTGTCATAAGGTAAAAGTTTGATTTCTGTTGTATCAACAGTTATCTTCATCAATCAATGATAATTTATCGGGACCTAAAGCCACATAATGTCTTGCTGTTTACTCTGCATCCCAACTCGGAAGTGATCGCAAAGATTTCAGACTATGGCATTGCACAATACTGTTGTGGGATGGGCATCAAGACATCAGAGGGTACTCCAGGTAGGGAAAAAAGAAACCTGTAAAACCGTGTAGTGAAAAATCCTGAACTAGTATGGAAAGAAAAGCTGTTTCTCTTTTTTTTTTCATTGCAGACAAAATGTTGAGGAAAAAGATTCCCTTTCTTTTACCAGTAATCACTGCTTTTGGCCCTCATGTTAGAAGGTCATGTGATACCACAGTTATGCTCTCATTTATATTAAAGAAAGCATATTTGTTTTGGGAAAGCTTTGGGAAATTGCCATTTTGTTTTAGTTTAATTTTTCAGAATAGCACCAGAAGCCTGCATTTTCTTTAAAAAAGTGTTTGGAAGCCATTTTCTGACTTCCAAAACTTAATCTCTGACAATTTTACTGTGCTGCACCTATTCTAGGCTCAGTAAGTATGTTTTGCTTTTACTTTGTGAGATCTTTCTTGCCTTTTTAAACTACGTTGGGACCTCACCATTTTTAGTTTCATGTTCCTGGTCATGTAATGGTTTTATAGATCGGTAGACCGAGTAAATAATCAGAACCCTGCAGTTTCTTTAAAAAACATCTGTTTATGAGTGGAAGTGATGTAGAACAGTGGAACTGTATCATTGGCAAGGGACAGGACTGCTTATAATGCTGGAAACACCACATTATATATACTCTCACTCGGAAAATACACTTTAGTACTTCCCTTAAAAAGGAAATCTCAGCAGTTTACCTGTTGTTACTGCCTTACACTAGATTACTGTTATCTTCTTGGCTTTGATATTTTTACTTTTGTTGGTCTTTATACTTAAGGCTTAACAAAAATGATCCCAATTAGCATTAAAGTATTACCATTTTCTGACTTATAAAATATAGTCAGCCATAATGGATTCACTTAATTCGTATGTGTTAAAAGACCTACTTAAAAACAAATACCTCACTGAATGTTGCTGCTGTAGGCTCTATACTGAGTGCATATCTCCTGACATTATTCTTTTCAGTAAATATAATAAACTGAAGGAACTGTTTTGTATTTTTAAGGGTAGATTATTAAGGGTCTATATTAAATCAGCGAACGCTTAAAAAAGCGAAAGCTGATTTATCGACCCTCTTTAAGTGAAAGCTGAAAATTCCGAACACTCGGAACAGAGATTGTTTTTCGCAGGGAACAAAAATTGCTGGGCTGTTTTCGGAATTTTGCCATTTCCTCCATTGTGGTGTGATCTCGGGAGTTGGTACTGTTTTGAGGTTTTTTTTTTTTTTTTTTTTGTGGAACAATGATTTTTTTCCCCTGGGGAAAAAAAGTGCTGTTCCGAGTGTTCGGTATTTTAAGCTTTCGCTTGAAGAGGGTCGAGAAATCAGCATTTATTTATTTAAGTGTTCGCTGATTTAACATAGACCCGAAATTAAGTGATCAACCTTCATGTTTTTGTAGTTATTTTTCATTAGCGAGGACTGTTACTGAATTTGTTAGTTTGTGGTATACTGACAGTTGCGGTGGTGCAAATTCATCTTTACAAAGCCAGTTTTCTACAATCAACTAAGTCTAGTAAATCTAATAAAGGGCTAAATAACATAAGATGCACTATAACCCACTGCAGTGTCTCAAAAAAAGTTAAAAGGAAGGAATTTGAATCCCAGCAAGAAAAAACACAAACAGCATAAATAAACTATTAATGGCCTAAGTATTCTCCATTCAAGGATGATAAACATGAATGAAGATGAACACCCAAATGTAGACTCTTTGGACACAGAGTCTCATTTAAGCATATATTCAGGTACATGTGAAACTTGCAGTTCCCAGCTGTTGGATCTATTACAGTAGGTCATCTCAGAATGTAAACAGGCTTTATGTGAAAAGTTATACCCAGAAGTAATAGCACTAAACCTACAGTTTTGTCCAGTCTTGACCTTATCGGGGGGGGTTGGTATAATTGTTATGTTGTTTACCTCACAGACACTATGTGTAGGGTTTGATTCTTACTTTTAAAAGGAGGGGTGGTTGGCATAATGATTAAAGTGTTTACCTGACAAACACAAGGTACAAGATTTGATTTTCACCTTTGAACGGGAAATTGGCTAGGAATTAAAAATGGCCCACAATGAACCCATATGGAAATGCTAGACTCTTCCAGGCTCAGACACCTTTAAGATAACTAATATATTAATGGCATTACAGATATAGACAAAAAGGAAAGAGTATTGAAGTATATTATAAAATGCAGAGTGCAAATAGCAATGTGCAAAAGAAAGATATGAGTATATGAATCTGACAATGAAAGAACTTCAGAAAGTATATTCAGCAGAATATCTGAGACAAAAGAAAAGGGGAATAATTACAGGCAGTCCCCGGGTTAAAGATGAGATCCATTTTTTAGTCTGTCCTTAAGCCAAATTTCTATATAAGTCGAAACACATACATAGGGCTCTTATTAAATGTCACTTAGTCAAGTGTTTACCTCAGTCTAGTATTTATTTTACTTTTCTTTGCATATAAAACACTTTAGAAACACTTCCAAACAAAAAAACAAACATAATGTACTGTATACTGTAGCTATGCTTCCTTGCTTCCTATGAGCTATGGTTTCCTACTTCCTATCAGCAAAACTGGTTTAAGGCATCTTGCTATTAAATGCAGTGCTTATGAGCACTTTTTCACACACACACACACACTCTGTACTTCTCAACTGTACAGATTTTTGCAGAATGTCCAGGATTTTGGCCTCCTATTTTTGGTATGTTTTCCTATAGTTGTGGTTTTCTAACAAATTAATGATAATTCATTACATATCGCAGTTAGAAAATAATGACAGACATTTGAGTTCCAGACTTCATATCCTTCAAAAAAATCATGCTAATGCAAAACCTGTTATTCTGTGAACTTTCTAAGTTTGTAAGTGCAATATTTAAAAATTGTCCCTATTTTTGGGCCTTTGTCCCACTATTATTTATGGCTTTGTACAGGTTTCTTGCTCTAAGAGGTATCACACACACACACACACACACACACACACACACACACACACACACACACACACACTCGGGTAACTGTGACTATTTTAATTTTTTTCATGTTATTTCCAACATTGTAGCAGGCTGTTCATATCTGTGGGCTGTCCACATGTTGGATATCCGTAACCTGGAGATTGCCTGTACATTAATTGCTACAGGGGCTCCAATAGTGATAGAAGAGTAAAAAAAGACACTAATGCTTGATTTGTGGTAATAAGGGGCTATTGGCAAGGTTGGAGGAATATACTGACATGTATTAATCTTCTACAAAAAACTGGGAATTTAAAAAAAATTGGGAGACATAATCAGCCTTCAGCAGGGAATATTGGGACAGTTAAGGACTGGAGTTTGAGTTACAGTAGTGGGAATGTATCTGGAGGACACAAAAGAGAAAATATAACAAAAGAGGGTAGATTTTTTTAAGAAATTTATAAAAATTATTTAGTTTGGAAGATGGAATTCAGTAGTAGGTACAATAACTGGGCTAGACTAGATAAAAATTATGTTTCACAGGAACATTTAATTTCATTGAAAGCTTTGACACACATCCAATAACTGATTTAGATCATGCACCGATAAAGACTAATGTAGAAATGCGGAGTAATGAAGTAAAAATAAGACACTAATACCTTCCCACCTACTTATTAAAAAGAGAAAAATTTAAGGAATGGGTAGTGGAAAGTATTAAGAAAATTATTAGGGAAGATAGAAATATCTTCAGAAGTTATAGCTAGTGAGTAGGATAAAATGAAAATGGAGTTTAAAAATAGGGTAGAAAGAAAAGAGAAAGAGATATGGTTAAGAAGCAGTAGAAATTACTTAGAGGGTCTGACAAAGGTTGTAGTATTCTAGAATAAGGGGAATCTCACAGGAGAAGAGGAGACACAAATGCAAGGTGCTAAAGAGAAAATAGGTGAATATCTGGATAATATGCATGAGTTTATAAAGATTTTTGTTAATCAACTATTTTTTGATAATAACAAAGCACAGCAATTTTTAGCACAATGACTTAGTAAAAGAAAGTGGAAAGGGTTGCCCATAAAAAGACAAATATTCAGAGATTCTGTAGTGGTATTAGAGATATTCTGGAAAGTTTATGAAAATTTAATGCAAAGAAATGTGGAAATGAAGAAAGAACACCACTGGAAATATGTTTTAAAGACTTAATTATGCCAATATTAGAGATAGATGCTCAACAACACAGTTAAGATAGGAAGAGATGAGATAAAAACAGTGATATATAAGCAAAAATCTTCAAGAAAGTCTCTAGGAACAGATGGTATTCCTGTGGAATTTTGGAAGTTAGGAGGGAAGAAAGTGATAATCTGGAAGATTTTATTTAACGGTATTTTACAAGGGGGTAGGGGGCACCAACATCTCATAAGAAAGCTGTAGTGGCTGTATTGCCTAACGACAATAAAGACCCAGCTTCATATAGACCCATTTCAGTTTTAAATCATGGTTATAAAATGTTTGTACTACTTAAAAGAATGACAAAAGTGTTGGCCAAAATTGATAAGTACTGATCAGTGTGGTTTTGTGGAGGAGAGGAAAACATTTGACATTACTAGAACAATGATGATCCAGAGAGAAGTAGAATGTTAAAAATATCTCTGTTATTGGGTCCTGATGCAGAGAATACATTCAACAGAGTAAGCTGGCATTTTATCTGTAGGGCAATGGAAGTGTGTGCATTCCGTGATAACAGTAATAAAATTAATTAGAAGGTTAGTGCACACAGTCAAAGCGTAAAAGGCATGAGAAGCAACATAATTTGAAGTTCCAAATAAGCCAAATAATCCAAATGAAAATGAAGGACTTCATTAAAGAACTTAACACCCAAAGTAGCTGTAAGGTATTTTCACCTGACCCACCAGACTTCTTCAGAACAATAAAACCTTTACCACAAATTTAAAACTTAAATACCAGTACTGATTAGTTAAACACAATGAAACTGATAAATCAGTTAAATAGTTTGATATCATTGAGTGGTAGTAATTCAAAATACATTAGCTGAAGTCATTATAAATACATTAATAAATCATATGGTCTGTTTTAAACATAAGTGAAAAACTGAATGTACTTCAAAAGCTCAATAAAACTGAGCTGTGGAGGAGGGTAAGGCGGTCCACACAGCCTATCTGGACTTCGCCAAGGCCTCTGACACAATCCCCCACTTTGGAGTCATAGATAAACTTATTAAGATGGGCATAAATCCCTATGTCACTCGATGGATTGCCAACTGGCTTACTGACAGAACCCAGACTGTAAAAGTAGCCGACTCCAAATCCATATCCAGACAAGTGACAAGTGGAGTACCTCAGGGTTCAGTCCTGGGACCGCTCTTGTTTGGCATCTATTTCTCTGAAGTACAGGCCAACACTAAGGGACTTTGGCTAACAAATTTTGCAGATGACTGCAAACTGGGAGCCATTATTGAATCTCCAAATGATGTGGATATTCTTCAAAAGGGCCTTGCAGAAACAGATGCTTGGTGCCCGAGCCATGGACTCAAGTTTAATGCCAAGAAATGTATAGTTAGTCCCTTTGGGAAAAACCATGTACCCATGAGTTACCACATAGGTGGCAGTACACTAAACACCAAAAGTGTGATGAGAGACTTGGGGACACAAGTGGACAGTGGTCTCACCTTCGATAACCACATCGCCACAACAGTCAGGAAATCCTTCTATGTGGCACACCTCATCACTAAGGGCTTTTCATCCAGAAAAAAGAAGGTCATTGTCCCACTATACTCATCCCTCATTAGACCCATTATCGTGTACAACACCCCGTTTGGTATGTACCTCACAAGACATGTGCAACAGCTGGAAAGGCTGCAAAAATACCTCACTAAAAGAATCACAGGCCTAAAGCAGATGCCCTATGCTGACTGTCTAAAAAAACTCCAGCTATACTCTCTGACATATAGTCTACTCAGAGGTGATCTCTGCTTAACATACAAGGCCATGTCAAACGCTGAGCTGCTGGACATGCTCCACTTAAAGAAATCCCAATCCCTCAGAGCCACACGCTCCAGGGATCTAAACCTTGTCATCACAATGAACAAAACATGCTGGAGGGATAGGTTCCTGACCCAGAGACTCCCCATACTGTGGAATAGACTGCCCATACATGTCAAGCAGAGCGCCTCCTTGGCCGTCTTCAAAAGGAACATTGACGATTGGCTAGGAGATAGGAAATTCACCCCAGGGATCACATCAGTCACCCTGCTAAACAGAGGTCCAGGGAAGAAAATATTGTGGGAAGAAATATCCAGGGAATTGTTATGGCTAGGCTTGTATAGCCCCTAGGGCCGATAGCCCAGTACCAACCTATGAACCTGTTAATGTTATAAAAAGTACATATTGTCAAAATAACAACTCTGCTGCCCTTATTTTCAAGATAAACAAAAAAAAGAAACAAAAAAATTCACTGAGCTCACCTCCAAAGGCAGTACGCATGGAAACCAAGTAAATGTAGAAAGCAAACCTGCTGCTGCCACCCAAGCTGAAGTAAAATAGTTGAAATTGTTAAAATCAATTCCTTTATTAACAAAATAAAACGTAATCTTGCTGCTGCTGTCTGGATAAGTGCTTTCGGTTGTTGAACCTTTATCAAATCCTAAAGAAAAAACAGCTTTCTTTCATTTAAAAAGAGCTTCCTGCAGCTCATTCATTCAATCAACCAATAAAATATTGGTGTATGAACACACTTCTCATTCAGAGTGCATGTTCTATTTACTTATTGTTAGCTAAAAGCTTGGAGTTTTTAAAGTGAAATAACACAGTATTAATGCATGTGCATTATTTCTTTAGAGCCCTTCCTTTCAGGATGGGTTTTAGCGGTACACTTTCATTTAATCCAGGTTTCTGGTCCGCTCTAAGGTTCATAATCCATTTTGTTTCCGCCATTTCGGTATAGTTGGCCAGATCCCCTCCTTGTATTTTTTCTACTTGCCTGCTTGCAACCATAAATTTAAAAGTGTGGTCTCCATTAACTTTGATATGACCTTATAGAGCATTCATATTTACTTGATTTCTAATGTCCTGACAGTGTCTCAGGATATGCTCCTTGAACATTCTATTTGTTTTCCCCACATAGGCTGGGCAGCATTGGCACTGAGCAATATAAATCACATTTTTGCTTCTGCAATTCGTAAACCCTTTGAACCTGAAGTCCTTCTTAGATGTTGGATGTATAAATAAATTATCCGTTTTAATATGTTGACATGCTTTACAAAATCCACATTTATAGGTGCCTACTTTATTCGTGGGTGAATGTTCTCTGTCTAAGTTTCGACGATTCCCATGGCATAAGAGCCTTTTCAGATTTTTCCTATTCTTAAAGGAAAAATTGGGCGTCTCCCCTTCAATGCTCCTAAGGTTCTCATCTGAAGTCAAAACAGACCAGTTCTTTTTTATGGTCTCTAGTATGAATGCATTGTCACTGCTATATGTAAGGCAAAATCTCATCTTATTTTCCTTCTTATTCTTCTCATCTTCTTCCTTACTCAACCAATGAGAAAAATATGGTCTTCCTTTTCCAGTTCGTAAGGCTGATATTCTATTCATGCTTTTTATGACTTCATCTTTATTATATCCTCTTTCCATAAAGTTATCAATAAGCCTTTCCTTTTCTTTTTCAAAAGCTTCATCTTTAGTGCATAGTTTTGATATATGTTTCACTTGATTCTTCGCTATATTTTTAAAAATATGCTTAGGGTGCATACTGGTCCTATGGAGCATGTGATTACGCCATGTTGTCTTCCTGTGTATAGACGTATCTATCCCATATACATGATCCAATGTCAGTTGGATATCAAGGAAATTGATGGTAGTATCAGAAAAATTCAATTCAAATCTTAAAAAAGATGTGGTGTTACCCAGGAAAGACTCAAAACTTCTGAGAGAGTGTTCATTGCATTCCCATAAAATAAAGATGTCATCAACAAAATGCTTATATACAACTATGTTGTTATTCCAGCTATTGAGGGTATCCAAGCACCATTCTTCCTCCCATTGTGCCAACACTATGTTGGCATAACTATTGGCGCATGGGGTTCCCATGGCCACTCCAGATTTCTGCCAATAATATTCATTCCCATGCATGAAGATATTGTTAGACAGTGTTTCATCTAGAAGACTACATATCAAGTTTATTTTATCATTGGTCTTATATCTAAGTCCAAATTGTCTAACTGCTTTTATTCCATATTCGTTTGGTATTGATGTAAACAGGCTATTCACATCCAGAGTTGCCATTATGATACCTTCGTAAGTTTTCCTCATTGTTGTGCTTTCATAAAGTCATTTTAAAAAACCTTCAGAATCTTTCACAACTGTTCTTACATGTGGTAGTAATCTCTTCAATTCTTTTTCCACATATATAGAAATGGGTTCAGTCACCCATCCTTCTCCATTGACAATTGGCCTTAAAGGTGGATCCATCAAATTCTTGTGGACTTTGGGTAATCCATTGATGTTAGGTATCTTTGGATGCTGTGTGTAAAAATAATCATACAATTCTTTTGTGATAGTTCTATTCATTAGCTTTTCATAGATGCCATCATTCATATTCACTATTATTTTATTGACATCCTTCTTGGATATTCTTTGATAGGTTGCTATATCACTTAGCATTTAATTCATTTGGTTGTCATATCTTACTGAATCCATCACAATTACAGCTCCTCCTTTGTCTGCAGATTTCACCACTATGCCCCTCCTTCTTTGAAGTTCATTCAATGCTAGCCTTTCTTGATAACTTAGATTATAGAAATGTCCTTTTTCTTTCAATCTGTATTGTTCTACCTCTTTTTCACAAAGCCGCATAAAAACATCTATAGTGGGATGTCTTAATGGAACAAAGGTGCTGGGTCTTCTGAGTAAGATTTTATTTTTATGTTCCTAATCCCTCAGTATTGCCAAAAATATTCCTTAGTGTCAGATTCCTTCCAAAACACCTTATGTCTGTCATGAATTCACTCCAGGGTGATCGTAAGGAGGGTATGAAACTTAACCCTCTCCTTAAAATGTTCATTTCATTCCTACTCAGTTCATGTCCAGATATATTTAATACCAGCGAATCTACAGATCTGAAGTAGTTAACTTCATTTTATCTGCAACCTGTGGGTATACGGATCCGAGCTGGTAACTTTTTTTCTAGCATCTGCTCCAAGCTCTGAGCTCCTCCACTTATCCATAATGCACTGCCATCTCCTACCTTCCCTCAGTTCTTGTTTAACGCGCCAGTAGTGTGCATCGTGATCTCCGTTGCTCTGAGCTCAGGGATAGTAAGTGTTATTAATACTTCGTCTCTTTGCGTGTCTGAGTGATTATTTCCCTTCCTCCCCTTTTAGTGTATCGCTTGTTCGTCGGTTTAAAAAAAAAAAGTTTTGTTAAACTTGGTAGAGTAGTTATTAGGCCTGCTCTTTCCCTACCTGTGTTATTGTGTATGGTGTTTTCTGGTAGGTAGTGTTTTCTTTTTGGGTGCAGGACCATGGCTGATCAGCCAAAATCTGTGTTCAAGAAATGTATAGAGTGTGGCCATAAGCTCTCCCCGGCTGATGGTCACACTCTGTGTGTGATTTGCTTGGGAGCAGCACATTTGTCCACTCAATGTGCTATCTGTACTGGGTTCAATCCTAGGGCCCTCAGGGATCAGAAGGCCAAATTAGTAGCCAAAGGCCTTCTCCCCGCATCCATGCTGGAATCTGCCACGGCCTCAGTAACTAGTGCTCAACCTCCTACCCAGTCAGGGACTCAAACTCCCTCTTCTTCTTCTGGTGCTGGGCCTTATAAAGACAAATTTAGAGTCAGTGTGGCTGACAAGGAAAAGGACAGAGAAAGGTGGAAAGACGATGTGGACAAGAGAAAGGACAGACCTCGCCAGAGATTCCCGGACAGGGAGCTCTTTCTTAGTCCCCCTTCTAAGGCCATGAGGCCAGTTTCTCCATGGCTCCGGTCTCCTCATTTTTCACCGGAGCCATTGGAACATTCGGACCTGAGGCCTTCCTCTCCGTCATTGCGCAGACCAGCCAGATCAGAGTCGGTGGCCTCTTCGCGATTGACTCAGAGATTATCGAACTTGGACATGGACAGGATGATGCGGAGATTTATTCAGACCCAAATACAGATGGGAGTGTTGCCAGGCCCCTCTCCCTCTGGAGGGGGGACCTCCATGCCCTTTTTCCTCCCCAAGTCTCCTTCCCCGATCTGTGCTTCGGGGCTCTTGGATCCGAGGATTTTCAGAGCTGGTAGCTCGGCGCCGACGGCTCCTCCAACCTCAACTCCAGCTGTTACCTTGAGTTCCTCGAATCCGACTAGTTCAGATTTGAGTGACTCTCGGAGCCGCAGACAGGGAGTCAGACCTGAGGGAATGGATTCTTCGGCTCCACACTTTTCGGATCCGACCCGTTTCCTTGGACCTCAGGCTACCCCTGATTCGGCTCTGGTCCCAGCTTCGGATCTGGGGAGGGCATCTTCCTTGCTGGGTTCCAAGGAGGTCCGCTCTCCCTCGGCCTTCAAAGTGGTGGAGAGGGTTCTCTCCCAGGGATTGAGACCCGAGCCCATCCCCTCGGATTCCACCCAGGCCCCCGTGGATTTGGCGACGACTCCCTTCATCCTATCTCAGGGACAGCCCATGCCAGAAGGTCCCCAGGTTAATTTCCCTGAGGAACCCCCTGTGGCTCATGAATCCTCTTCTGAGAGTCCCACTGAAGAGGGTCACCGTAAGCGTAAGTGCAAAAGGAGGCACTATGACTCCCCTGAGTCCTTCACTACGGGCACTGACTTAGATGAAGGAGAAGGTTCCCCCAAGTCACCTCCCAAAGACGTCTCTTTCGGAGAAATCATCGAGATCCTCCTCCAGACGGGAGGTTAGTCAGCCCCAAAACCTTCTGGAGGTGAGTCAGTGTTCCTGGAGGCCTTTGGCATGGGTCCATCTACTTCCTGGGTTTCCCTGCCAGCTGACCCCACAGTTGACCTTATCACCACGCAGCCATGGAAGGAGCCTGACACTGTAGAGCCCATCCCCAAATGCCCTGACAAAATTTTATCTCCCCCTTCCGACAGACAACCTTGGTCAAAATGAGCCCCATTTGACACTATGTCGGTTGCAGTGGCCACCAAGAAGGAACTAGCACAGGAGAGTTCCTCAGTCCACCCTCCAGACAAGGAGTCCAGGTCGGTGGATAGGTTTGGGAAGCGCATCGATTCCTCAGTGACCGTTTCAATCCGTGCACTGAACTGTTGGCACATGTGATCCGGCTTCAGCGAGACCTTGCTTCAGAATTCGCTGAGTCGCCCCCAGAGTGTTTATCGCCGCAGGACAAACAGTTCTCTGTGAAAATGTCTACTCTGAAGTCAGTCTCAAACATGTCAATGCGGCTCCTTTCCCATGCCACTGAAGGAGAAGCTAGGGCGGCTGGGACAGGCATAGCCATGAGGCGTCATGCCTGGCTCAGGTTGTCAGTTTGCAGAACTTTTCAAGACGTCGTTTATCAACGCTCCCTATGACGGTTATTCCCTTTTTGGGAACACAGTACGTGACACACTTGTCCAGAGCGAAAAGGACGAGAAGACTTTGTCTGCCATCGGGATCCGCTTCTCTAACCCTCAGCAGTCCTTCTCTAGGAATCAAAGGGGGCAGAAGAAGATGTGGTTCCGAAAATCTCAGTTTTCCTGGGATTCTCAGGACAGCAATTCCCCCAGAGGCAGAGGGGGACAGGATTGACGCCGACCCAGATATAGAGGCGGTCCCAGGAATCTTGGGTCTAGGGAACCCTTTTCTGATAAACCTGGTCAGCAGCCCTGAAGGGGGTACCCGGCTGACCTACTCTGGAGGCAGTCGGGGGAAGATTGTCCTTACACCCAGCGGCATGGGAGTCCATTACGACAGATCACTGAGTGTTACAGATCATATCCAGAGGTTACACTATCCCATTTGTTGCCCCTCCAAATATTCCAAAACACCTCCCAGATGTTCCACCTGCTCACAGGGAGGTCGCAGCTCTAGAGGTTTCAAAGCTGCTTCTCAAACAAGCCATCGAACAGCCCCCCCCCCAATCAGTCCAGATCAAACGTCTACTCAAGGTGCTTTTTAGTGCCAAAAAAGACGGGGGACCTAAGGCCCATTCTAGACCTGTCAACGTTGAACCTGTCTGTAGCCAAACAGAAATTCCGGATGGTCACCCTACAAGTCCATTCTACCTTATCTCTGAGAGTGTGACTGGATGTGCTCATTAGACCTCCAGGATGCTTACTACCACATCAAAATACACAGAAGTTGCAGGAAGTTTCTGTGCTTCTGGCTGGGAGCCAGTCATTTTCAGTTCGGAGCCCTACCCTTCGGTCTCACCACAGCCCCCAGGGTGTTCACCAAGGTAATGTCAGTTGTAGCGGCTCACCTGAGGCTTCAGAGTATTCAGGTGTTTCCTTACCTGGACGACTGGCTCTTCGCTGCCCAACAAGCATCACCTGTGTCTGGCCCAAGATTACTTCATTCGGTTGGCAAATCTACTGGGAATTACAGTCAGTGTTCAGAAATCCCAATTGTAACCAGTACAAGTTCTTGACTTTACTGGGGCATGGCTAGACACTTTGCAGATGAAGGTATTCTTAACTCCAGACAGGATCTTACACCTCAGGTGCCACATAGCTCAGATAGCGAACTTCAAGTCTCCAAAGATGAGCGAAGGTCTCCGTGCTCTGAGCTCCATGGCTGCCTCCATATTGGTTCTCCCTTGTGCACGCCTTCATATGCGGCTTCTTCAATGGACTCTGGCTGTTCAGTGGTCTTGGCTAGACCTGCCCATGGAATTTCTGATCAGGATCAGTCACGTCTGCAGGACGTCCCTTCTTTGGTGGTTAAGTTCACCGGAGATATCAGAAGGACACCCCTTTGCGTCATCTCCAGTCCAAGCCACAGTGACCACAGACGCCTCCCAACTCGGGTGGGGGGACACTGGGAAGGAAAGTCCAAGTTACGTGGTCCCAATCAGAGACCACGTTGCACACAAATGTTCTAGAGATGAGGGCAGTGCTTTTAGCGTTGGAAGCCTTTCGCACTGTCCTTTCTCTCGGATTGATTGCAATTCAGTCAGACAACATGTCGGTTGTCTGGTATATCAGCAAGCAAGGGGGAACCAGACCCTACCCTTTATGTTGCAAGGCCATAAGAGTGTGGAAATGGGCAATCTCCACCAGTCGGTTTGTGATAGCAACGCACATCCCGGGGCGCTCCAACATTTTAGTGGACAGATTGAGTCAGGCTATTCTGATGCCGTACAAGTGGTCTCTGAAACAGTCAGTAGCGGAGGAGATCTTCCGTGCATGGGGTCAGCCTTGCTGGAATATCTTTGTATCTCCGTCCAACGCGAAGTGCAGCGAGTTCTTTACTCTGATTCCCTCACCAGGGGAAGTCCCCAGAGATGCTCTAGTCCATGCTTGGCCCCCCGGGCTTCTGTATGCTTATCCACCATTGCCACTCATTCCGAAGTTTCTTCAGAAAGCTTGCCGACTGCGGTGCAAAGTTATCCTCATTGTCCCATTCTGGTCTCGTCAGGTTTGGTTCCCATTCCTTTGGTCTCATCTCTTAGCTCCCCCGTGGGTTCTGGATCCCTGCCCAGATCTAATCTCCCATCTGTCGGGGGCCCGTCCACCTGACTTGGGCAGCCTCAAGCTGATAGCTTGGTTGCTCCAGTTCCGTTGATTGCCAGGATTCCCAGTCTTTCATCCCCAGTAAAATCCATTCTGGTGGCTTCTCTTAAAGATTCCACTAGGAAACTTTATCACAGTAAATGGAAGCGTTTTTCCATTTGAGCCTCACAGAGAAAACTAGATCCCTTTACAGCCCCTGTTCCAGCGGTGTTTGATTTCTTGTCTGGCATTTTTCAGCAAGGAGCTAGTTCTTCCACAGTGAAAGTACAATTGCAAGCCATTTCTAATTTTCATGTTGGTGAAGACAACATTGCCTTAGCCTCCTCTAGGCTGTGTAAGGCTTTTTCTTAAAGGTACTTTTCTGTTGCACCCTCCTGTCAAGGATTCAGTGCCTCCTACCTTTGTCTTACAGGCATTGGTGGCTCCTCCATGTGAACCTGCAGCTTCGTTGGATTTGAAATTTGTATCCTGGAAGACAGCTTTCCTAGTTGCCATTACATCTGTTAGGAGGGTTTCTGAGCTTCAAGCTCTGTCTACCGTGCCTCCTTATTTGGTCTTTCATAAGGATAGAGTCTTTCTCCGTATTAATCCTTCCTTCTTACCCAAAGTGGCATCTGAAGCAAACATAAACCAGTCCATTAATCTGCCTGTTTTCTTCCCTAACTTCCACAATAAAGGTGAATACAAACTTCATTTGTTAGATGTTCATAGACAGCTTCATTTTTATCTTCATAGAATAAAATCATTCCATAAGACTGACCAGTTGTTTGTTTCCTTTTCCAAAGCATTTCTGGGAAAAGCTATTTCTAAAGTTTCTTTGGCCAGATGGATCACTCTTTGCATTTCACATGCCTACAAAGCAAAAGGTTTATCTCCTCCTGGTATTGTTAAAGCTCACTGTACCAGGTCCATGGCAACTTCTGCTGCCTTTTGGTCTAGGGTTCTTTTGGATGACATTTGTGCAGCAGCGACCTGGGCCAGTATACATACCTTCATTTCCCATTACAAATGACATCTGATTTCTAGGGGTAGAGCATCCTTTGGCTGTGCAGTGCTCAGGAATATCCTTCCATAAGGGCCACCAAGGATTGGAGTAGCTGGGGACTCTGTCCCACAGGTTGCAGATGAAGTTAACTACTTCAGATAAAGAAGTTATGTACTTACCATAACGTTCCATCTGAGTAGTTATACTTCATTTTTCTGCAACATTCCCTCCTTCCGTCCCCCGGACCTTGCCCTGTCTATTCAGGTTTGGTTCATTGGACTGAGTTGCTTATGTATTTAGTTGCAGCAAACTCGATCTGAGGGAAGGTAGGAGATTGTAGTGCATTATGGGTAAGGGGAGGAGCTCAGAGCTTGGTGCAGACTCTAGAAAAAAAGTTGCCGGCTCGGATCCGTATACCCACAGGTTGCAGAAAAATTAAGTATAACTACTCAGATGGAATGTTATGGTGAGTGCATAACTTCTTTTTTCCATCTTTATACCTTTCTCTTTTTCCTCTCTCTGCTTATTGAGTGTGACTGTCGTGCATTCTTTCCTAGTAATAAAAAAGGGAGTGGATGTTGTAAAAGTGAATGCACTGCTCCTTCCTTAGGCCGAGTTCCATTGCTTTGTTCTGATGGATTAGATACTGTAGATTCAGTAACATTATTAATAGATGCCTCACCTCTTAGATGCATGTGTGTTTCAGGATCTGGAGCTTCTATAATACCTTCATCTAACTCCTGAACACTTTCATTCCTTCTGGCTAACTGTTTCTTATTACTGTTCATGATTCTGTTGTCATACACTTCAGCCTGCGATGTTACTCCAGTTGCTTGCCTTATTTCATTAATTGGTTCAGGGGGTTGTTCCCTTGCTGTAGATGTCTGTTTATTGCTGAGAATAAGCCTTTCTGTTCCCTTGGCCATTCAAACAGTTGACCCTTCCTGAGGTCATTAAAGTCTCTTGCTAATTTCGCACTTTTGACATTTTTCAACTTGGTGGTATAAAATGTCTAGCTTGCCTTGTAGCTCTTCCAATCTCACCAAGTCATTCTCTGAGAGTTCCATTAATTCACGTTCTTTTTGTTTGGTATCTAATAGCCGAGCTGTTTCCTCCTCTTGCGACTTAAAGAACTCAATTATCAGTTTCATATAGTTGAAGCTGGTTTCGATATTTATTTTTTGCCATTTGGCTAATAAGTCTGGATAGGTGTAGCTTTATGTTGGCATACACCTTACTCGCAAACCCTTCAGTATGACCTGATGGTGAAGGCAGGCCTCCGTGTGGAAACGCTGCCACTGCAGATGCTTCAGTCTATATGAAGTGTTCTCAACATCTTTAAAAATATTTTCAAACTTCTGAGAGTCAAGCGTATTTTTCAACGTATTAATATTCCCATTCTCTAAATTCATGACAGACATAAGGTGTTTTGGAAGGAATCTGACACTAAGGAATTTTTTTGGTAATATATGACACAAGAACAGGGAAATAAAATTGTACTCAAAAGACCCAGCACCTTTGTTCCATTAAGCCACCCCACTGTAGATGTTTTCATGTGGCTTTGTGAAAAAGAGGTAGAACAATATGGATTGAAAGAGAAAGGACAACATTTCTATAATCTTAAGTTATCAAGAAAGGCTAGCATTTAATGAACTTAAATGAAGGAGGGACATAGTGGTGAAAGCAGCAGACAAAGGAGGAGCTGTAATTGTGATGGATTCAGTAAGATATGACAACAAGATGAATTAAATGCTAAGTGATATAGCAACCTATCAAAGAATATCCAAGAAGGATGTCAATAAAATAATAGTGAATGTGAATGATGGCATCTATGAAAAGCTAATGACTAGAACTATGACGAAAGAATTGTATGATTATTTTTACACACAGCATCCGAAGATAGCTAACATCAATGGATTACACAAGGTCCACAAGAATTTGATGGATCCACCTTTAAGGCCAGTTGTCAATGGAGAAGGATGGGTGACTGAACCCATTTCTATATATGTGGAAAAAGAATTGAAGAGATTACTACCACATGCAAGAACAGTTGTGAAAGATTCTGAAGGTTTTTTAAAATGTCTTTATAATAGCACAACAATGAGGAAAACTTACGAAGGTATCATAATGGCAACTCTGGATGTGAATAGCCTGTTTACATCAATATCAAACGAATATGGAATAGAAGCAGTTAGACAATTTGGACTTAAATATAAGACCAATGATAATATAAACTTGATAATGTTGTCTTCTAGATACTGTCTAACAATATCTTCGCTTATGGGAATGAATATTATTGGCAGAAATCTGGAGTGGCCATGGAAACCCCATGCGCCAATAGTTATGCCAACATAGTGTTGGCCCAGTGGGAGGAAGAATGGTGCTTGGATACCCTCAATAGCTGGAATAACAAAATAGTTGTATATAAGCATTTTGTTGATGACATCTTTATTTTATGGGAAGGCGATGAACACTCTCTCAGAAGTTTTGAGTCTTTCCTGGGTAACACCACATCTTTTTTAAGATTTGAATTGAATTTTTCTGATACTACCATCAGTTTCCTTGATATCCAACTGACATTGGATCATGTATATGGGATAGATTCACCTATGCACAGGAAGACAACATGGCGTAGTCACATGCTCCATAGGACCAGTATGCACCCGAAGCATATTTTTAAAAATATAGCGAAGAATCAAGTGAAACATATATCAAAACTATGCACTAAAGATGAAGCTTTTGAAAAAGAAAAGGAAAGGCTTATTGATAACTTTATGGAAAGAGGATATAATAAAGATGAAGTCATAAAAAGCATGAATAGAATATCAGCCTTACGAATTGGCAAAGGAAGACTATATTTTTCTCATTGGTTGAGTAAGGAAGAAGATGAGAAGAATAAGAAGGAAAATAAAATTAGATTTTGTCTTACATATAGCAGTGACAATGCATTCATACTAGAGACCATAAAAAAGAACTGGTCTGTTTTGACTTCAGATGAGATCCTTGGGAGCATTGTAGGAGAGACACCCAGTTTTTCCTTTAAGAATAGGAAAAATCTGAAAAGGCACGTAAGCCATGGGAATCGTCGAAACTTGAACACAGAACATTCACCCACGAATAAAGTAGGCACCTATAAATGTGGATTTTGTAAAGCATGTCAACATATTAAAACGGATAATTTGTTTATACATCCAACAGCTAAGAAGGAATACAGGTTCAAAGGGTTTGCGAACTGCAGGAGCAAAAATGTGATTTATATTGCTCAGTGCCAATGCTTCCCAGCCTTCTATGTGGGGAAAACAGAATGTTCAAGGAGCGTATCCTGAGACACTGTCAGGACATTAGAAATCAAGTAAATACGAATGCCCTGTATGGTCATATCAAAGTTAATGGAGACCACACTGTTAAATTTATGGTTGTAAGCAGGCTAGTAGAAACAATAGAAGGAGGGGATCTGGCCAACTATACCGAAACTGAGGAAACAAAATGGATTATGAACCTTAGAGCAGACCAGAAACCTGGATTAAATGAAATTGTACTGCTCAAACCCATCCTGAAAGGAAGGGCTCTAAAGAAATAATGCACATGCATTAATCCTGTGTTATTTCACTTTAAAAACTCCAAGCTTTTAGATAGTAAATATTGTGGGAAGAAATATCCAGGGAATTGGGAATTGTTATGGCTAGGCTTGCATAGGCCCTAGGGCCGATAGCCTAGTACCAACCTATGAACACTAAGTAAATAGAACATGCACTCTGAATGAGAGCTGTGTTCATACACCAAAACTTTATTAGTTGATTGACTGAATGAGCTGCAGGAAGCTCTTTTTACATGAAAGGAAGCTGCTTTTTCTTTAGGATTTGATAAAGGTTCAATAACCGAAAGCGCTTATCCAGACAGCAGCAGCAAATTGCATTTTATTTTGTTAATAAAGGAACTGATTTTAACAATTTCAACTGTTTTACTTCAGCTTGGGAGGCAGCAGCAGGTTTGCTTTCTACCTTATTTTCAAGATAGGTATTACTGAAGTATGCTCATTTAAACCTGGATATGTAGTTGCATCAACTTTAGTTGCCAGCAAAGCTCTTTATATAATAAATCTGTCATCCAATTCCCACCCCTGGAGTCCATCTCAACTGTATCTAAGATACCAAATTTGAAATCAGAGCAATTTGTACACTGTAAGGTGTGCTTGTATAGGGCATTGTTAGTGTTACAGTGCTTAGTATCATACTTGTGCTCATAAATTCGCTTGTTCAGTTTTCTTTCTATTTTATGGATGTAAATGCCACGCTTGCAGAACACTTTGCTATGTAGACTACTCAGTGTGTCATACAGTTCCTATTTCTTCATGTAACTGAAATCTCACTATCAATACCATCTGAAGTTCTGTTATCAACAAAGTATCTCTACATTAACCACACCTACCACACTTACTTGTGCCTCTAATGTTGTATGTAAAGTTGTTAGTTCCTGCCTTTTTCATATCTAGCTGATTTTTATATATTTATCAGTCTTATACATAAATTGGGCTCATCTCCCGTAATGGAGATCAGGTCAGAATTGGTTGCATGTACATTCCATTTTCTCTTCACTTTGTCTTTAATATCTTCTGCTCTGCACAAGTATTTTACAACCAAGGCTCTATCATAACCATTGTTCTTAAGTGTTTTTGTTTGCTTATCGTTAGGACCAATACCCAAAAGTGGCTTGTACCAAATACCCCATTCATTAAAAACTTCGGTCTTGATACTATCTGCTATACTCTTTGGGTACCCACCCACCAGCATAAAACATATCTCAAACTTTTGCTGTTATATGGAAAAAAATTTCTTTATCTTGCAACCCTAATTAGCTGGCCTTGTACTACATTTTATTTTGCAGGAGAAAGGGTGGCAGCTGTTGAAGTGCAAATAAGTGTTACTGAAAGTGGGTTTTGTATACATTCTTGACTCAAAACCCTTTTCACTTTTAAAAATAGTGATATCCAAATAATTAATATTATCAAGACTGTAGTGGTGAGTTAATCTTAAAAAAGTAGTTGACTCAGATAAAAATTTCATAAATAAATCAATGATTTCTAATGGTCTGTCCCATGTTTGTTTCTGCAGTCTGGTTCTTAGCTGGACTGCTTCTACGCAGAGTCTACACATCCTGTCTTCATTCACATGTTTTTTTTGCATGGTGCTCTGGTTTCCTCCTGTATCCCAAAGACATGCCATGAATTATTTGATCATCTTGCAAATTGCCCATAACTTTTTGAGTATGTTTGCATATGTGCCTTTATATCTATAACTCTTCTTAGGTATATGTGTGTGTGTATATTGTTTGCTATCATACTCATGAAATGCACAAACCTGGGACCATAATATCGAAGACCTAAACACTGAATGCCACAGTGTTTAACAGTCTTGATTACAGAATCCCCCTACTAGTGTAAACCCAGGAATGAGTAGTAACATGGGTCCAGAAGATATGTGGACCCAAGAACTTGTGCTAACATGGGTCCTGTAGGGGTATGGACCATGGAACAAGTGCTAGCTTGGGTCCTTCATGGGGGTAAGTTTTCAAGTTTGATATTGTAGTCTTCAGTATTTTGGACTTCAATATTATAGTCCCTTGACTGTATATTTCTAGAATGCGGGCTTCAGGATTGCAATAAAGGGGTGGCGAAAGCCACAAAACTCTGGGCTAGGCTTATAAATGCCCTTGGGCAGATAGCCTAGTATAAACCTATGAATAGTAAACTTGTGTGTGTGTGTGTGTGTATGTATGTATATATATATATATATATATATATATATATATATATATTTGTATACAGATCTATGTTAGGAGCTTGAATGTGCAGATGCTCAAAAATGCAAACAGGCATATTAAAATGTTGAATTTGAATCGGCCTAATCTTGAAGTCTTGTTTATGAAGGAAGCAGTCTACTAGAAGTGCTTTGCTAAAAGAGATTTATGTATAAATAGTTATAAAAGCATTGAGTATGTCACTAATTGTGTCCTATGTAAACATATGTGTGGGTATGTAGTATGATGTCCTTCAAGAATGCAACTGCAGTCATAACATGTGGGTTGTCCTGCCTCAGGCAGCCCTCGGTCGTCCGGATTCCAAAGTCTGGGTCCGACGTCGGCTGATGTCGCATTTCTCTCCGACGTCAGAGCGGCTGGAGTACATAAGCATCAGCCGACGCCATTTTCTTCAGTCTTTCTTGCCGCGTGGTGCCCGAAGCAGAAGCAGTTCGCAAGCGCCGGTCGGTCAGCTCCTGTATTCTACGATACCGAAGTCATCAAAAAAGCTAAGTACCCCATTGGGGACCTTTTCTTGCCTCAGCCGATGTCAGAAATTACTGAAAAAGTTAACAACTGTCTTTTTTGTGGTAAACAAATACCTCATAAGGATTTCCACTCTTACTGCCTCCCTTGCCTGGGCCCAGACCACGACGTCTCGGCCTGTGTAGCCTGTGCTCGCTTCAACAAGCGCACTCTCAGGCGCCGGGCGGAGTTCGCTGAAGATTTTTTCGGCGATAAATTTGCCTACACCATGCCGTCGGATCTTCCGACATCGCAAACTCCCAAAAAGCGAAAAGACCGGGACCGACATCCTCGGCCCACGTCTACCACCGACTCCGCGCCAAAACCTAGCGCGAGTGCTCCGGTTCCCTCTGAGACGGTCTTTCCACTGCTCCGAACCGAAGACACCGCATTACCGACGACTCCGATTCCAGACATTACTCCGACGCCAGTTATAGACTTTCCTCCGGATACCGAAACCGAGGAAATGCCCGAGACCATTGCTGTAGACAAGGTCACTCCTGCACGTGGACCTGCCAGGCCTCCTATGGCCATGTCTATTAAGGCCTACACTAGGGCTAAGGCAGCTAGCAAAACAAAGCATATTACTTCTAAATCCTTACCTCAGCCAACTCCGGAGACACAAATTATGTCCATGGCTGCTGATTTAATTTCCATGATTAGAGGTTCACAGGCCCATCCTGAGAGAGCATCCCAGCCTCCTCCTAATAAAAGGCCCTGGGTTGAACCCTCTGACCCTACTCCTTCAGATGAAGACTCTGAGGGCTCTGTCCACTCTGATAGCCAGGCTGGAAGAGCTCTTCCAGACCTATGAGGACTCGGATGCAGAAGATTCCATCCCTTCGGCCTCCCCTCCTGAGGATATTTCTTTTGGGGAAGTTCTGCACACCATGAGGGAACATTTCAAGTGGCAGGGTCAGGAATATTCTGATTCTAGGAAACACCTTAGGACTTTCCTTAAGAAGCCTCAGCACAGGCCCTTAGCTATTCCTCCTGTACTTGATGTTCTGGATGATTTGTATTCTGACTCTAGTGCTACCCTGATTCTCTTCCTCCTGCTCCAGCCAAGCCAGACAGGTATTACAGGGTCCCAGAAACTCATTCCCATTTATTCAGGGCCCATACTGCTGATTTGGAAACTATTTCACAGGGGCCTAAAGGAGTTTCAGCCTCCACCTCAAAAAATCCTTTGCCCTCCAACAGGGAAGCAAGGTCATTAGAGAGATGGGGCAAAAAGGTTTACACATCCACTACCTTAGCTATGAGAGCTTTAAATTGCCTTTTTCATATGTTACAATATCAGGATTATCTCTTAGAAGATTTACAAAAAACATTAGCTTCTCCTGATCCTTTAGACAGGAAGACTTTGCAGGAAGCTGTACATAACACTCAGCAAGTAAGCAATCACTTCCTGCAGTGTGGATATGATGCACTGGAAGCTTCATGTAGGGCAGCTATGACAGGGGCAGTGATTCGTAGACATGCTTGGTTAAAAGATCAACCTCTACCAGGTCATGTAAAAGCAAAACTTCTGGTTGCACCTTTGGAAAAGAACAAGCTTTTTGGTGCAAATGCTAAGGATGTGTTAAAGACCATCGAAGAAAAAGCAAAATCAGTTCAGACGGTGAAAGATTTCCTCCAGGTTCAACCCCCCAGATTCAGTAGGAATTGGCCTTCAAAAAACTGGTCCTTTCCTAATCCAGAAAAGTTTCAAAGGGGTAAGAACAGACGTGGCCAAGGAAGAGGCCAATACAGAGGCCCTTACAGGGGACGACAATGGCAGCCAGGAAACCAAAGAAGTGACGCAGGGGTTTCACCTGCCCAACAACCACAAACTCAATGACTTTCCTCTACTACTGCCTACCAGGGAACAACTAGAAGCTCCCTTGGGCGGGAAATTATCTCTGTTTGCAGAAAACTGGCACAGACTGACAAAGGACAAATGGATTTTGGACATTATAGACCGAGGGTACAGGTTTCATTTTCATACCTTACCAAGAAAACAAGGCATGCCAAACCTACCACAAAATCAAAGGGCAGAGGCTATCAAGCAAATCACTCTGCTGACTCGAATGAAAGCAATAGAAAGAGTTCCACAACAAGAACAAGAACAGGGGTTCTACTCAAGACTGTTCCTTGTTCCAAGAAAAGAATCTCAATGGAGACAAATACTGGACTTGTCCACATTAAACACCTTTCTCATAGTACCAAAGTTCAAAATGCTGACTCTACAGCAACTCCTTCCCATGCTGGGCAAGGAGTCATGGCTGATTACTCTGGACCTCAAGGAGGCATACCTGCATGTCCCTATCAGACGCAGCTGCAGAAGATACCTCAGATTTCTTGCAGGGCCAGAGCATTATCAATTCTCAACATTGCCATTTGGCTTATCTACTGCGCCCAGAGTATTTACAAAATGCCTGGCTTCAGTAATTGCTCATTGCAGGCTCCAGGGTATACAAATTTACCCGTACCTGGACGACTGCCTCATACAAGTGGACGACAAATTGATGTTGACAAAAAACCTGGATTATGTCATACGATTACTTCAAGCTCTGGGATACACAGTCAACTTCCAAAAGTCAAGACTGCAGCCATCCCAGCAAATAATCTTCTTAGGAGCCATACTAGACACAGCCTCTCAGATGGCTTACCTGACAGAAGACAAGCAAGAAAAGTTAACTCATTACTTCAAAGGTTTAGCAAAACTCACCCAGATGACTGCAAGGAGATTCCTACAGGCCCTGGGTTACATGGCATCCTGCATTCTCCTGGTTCCATTAGCAAAACTACACATGAGAAAGCTTCAATGGTACCTAAAAAGCATTTGGTCTCAACACAGCAACAACTTGGAGACAATCATACCACTCATTCCATGCCTACAAAAGGAATTCCTATGGTGGGCTTCGGTAAGCCAGGAAAACACAGGTATGTCATTCAAAAAACCACAGATAACACAGACCATGACTACAGACGCCTCAGACCTTGGATGGGGCACATGGAAGGCAGGTGTATACAAGGACAATGGTCTCCAAAGGAAACACATCTGCATATAAACCAAAAGGAAATGCTGGCAGTAATGCATGCCATCGTGGCCTTTCAACACCAACTCCAGCAAGGCCATTTAATGATACGGACAGACAACACTACTGTGATGTGGTACATAAACAAGCAGGGGGGGCACCCACTCTTACCCCCTTTGCAGACTGACAATGCAGCTTTGGGAGAAATCACTGAGCCTAAACATCCAGTTACAATCCCAGTTTGTTCCAGGAAAAGACAATGTGTTGGCGGACAGCCTAAGCAGGAATTTCACAGATCCACACGAGTGGAGGTTACATCCGAAGGCCTTCAGACAACTCACTTCGACATGGGGCAAGCCAGAAGTGGACCTGTTTGCCTCTCACCTCAACCATCTTCTACCAAAATTTTGCACAAGGACATACCATCCAAAAGCTTGGAAAATAGATGCCCTCTCATTCAACTGGAACTCCCTAGCAATCTATGCATTCCCACCTCTGCCACTGATGACCTCAGTATTACTAAAGATCAAAGCAGAGAAGCCCAAGGGAATCATAATAGCTCCGGATTGGCCAAGACAACACTGGTACCCACTACTACGGAGCATATGTCACACCAGGAGGTGGGCCCTCCCTCAGTGGCCTCTACTTTTGACTCAACACAATTTCGAAACACTGCATCCAAACCTTCAGACACTGCAGCTAACAGCCTGGGAGATCCCATAAATAACTTCAGCTTATCTCTCTCCAAGGAAGTTCAGCAGATACTAACAGAGGCTCGAAGACCATCCACCAGAAAGGTTTACTTAGCAAAGTGGAAAAGATTCAGCAATTGGAATACCAGCAAGGGACATGATGCATCATTGCTGACCATCCCGCTTATCTTGGAATATTTGGCAGATATGTTAAAGAACAGCCTCTCATATTCTTCCATAAAGATACATGCATCTGCTATTTCAGCTAGATACAACACTGATCCTCCTGTTTTCTCTCACCCCTTACTAAGACAATTCCTCAGGGGAATCAAGAACATTAAGTCACCAAGAAAGTACCCAGTGCCAGCCTGGGACCTCAATTTTGTCTTAGAAAAACTGACTACCTCCTTTTGAGCCAGCAGCTTCAGTTGACTTGCAATTTCTCTCATGGAAGACAGCTTTCCTGTTGGCAATAACCTCAGCAAGAAGGGTTTCGGAGCTACAGGCCCTAATGGCAATACCACCCTTTATTATTTTCCACAGAGACAGGGTTTCATTAAGGACCAACCCTACTTTTATGCCAAAGGTGGTATCTAGGGTTTCTCTAAATCAAGCCATTCATCTGCCTGCTTTCTTCCCCAATCCTGAGAATAAGGGGAAAGACTTTGCATACCTTGGACATTCACAGACAACTTCAATACTACCTGGACAGAACCAAGGCCAGTAGGAAGTCTGAACAACTTTTTGTAGCTTACGCCCCTGCAGTCCAAGGAAAAGCAATTTCAAAACAGACTATTTCTAAATGGATTGGACATTGCATCAGATTCTGTTATTCCTTTCATGGAAAGACTGTTCCAACCAATGTCAGACCACATTCCACCAGAGCTACAGCCACCTCTACAGCATTTTTAAGAGGGGTGCCTACCAAGGACATTCTAGAAGCTGCTACATGGAGCTCCGTGCATACATTCTCCAAACACTACAATCTCCCTATATATTCCAGATCCAGAGCAGGCTTTGCTTCGGCAGTCCTGCAGGGTTTGATTGCCACACCATCTCTTTCCTAGAGCATACCTCCTCCCCCAGCTAAGCTATGGTATTCTACCCACATGTTATGACTGCAGTTGCATTCTTGAAGGACATAGTACAGTTTTGTACCTACCATAAATGTAGATGTCCGATAGACATGCAACTGCAGTCGGATTTTCCCTCCCTCCATACCCCTCTATGCCTAGGGTCCTCTCCTATCCCTCTTACTCTTAGCTGGGGATATCTGTTATGGTGTATTTGTTTTATTGCTCATTTATTTGTTTGGAATCCTGTTTTTGTCTTCCAATTTGATTACAGCCTTCCTTGGAGGGCACCTGGCATCTGGGGCAAGAAACACTGAAGAAAATGGCGTTGGCTGATGCTTATGTACTCCAGCCGCTCTGACGTCGGAGAGAAATGCGACATCAGCCGACGTCGGACCCAGACTTTGGAATCCGGCCGACCGAGGGCTGCCTGAGGCAGGACAACCCACATGTTATGACTGCAGTTGCATGTCTATCGGACATCTACATTTATGGTAGGTACAAAACTGTACTTTGTGGTCTGAGGTAAATGCACAGAAAAAAATGGTGCATGAGGTGAATTTATTTGTATCACCTAGAATACCAGACCAAGTCTTTGACACTGTGAAGTCCACAGGTAGACCAGTGCTTCACACAGAGGGTTATTTGTATAGCTTGGGAAAAAGTTTTAAAGGAAACAATGTCTTCTGAATTGTTAAAGAGATCTACTGATCTAATGTCCTTTTCATTCTTCCTTATCGTATGAGTTATGGATCCAACCTCAGATCTGACTCAGCAGCATTCTACAGACTTTGGATCCAACTCTCAAGCTCCTCCCTCTACCTATAACGCCTTTGTCCATCCTAAACCTTCAGATCCAGAAGTCATTTTGTGTATTCCTCCTGTTCTA
Organism: Protopterus annectens; assembly: GCF_019279795.1. Taxonomy (NCBI): domain Eukaryota; kingdom Metazoa; phylum Chordata; order Ceratodontiformes; family Protopteridae; genus Protopterus; species Protopterus annectens. Next base: position 1,053,956,690 of record NC_056745.1, on the reverse strand, counting down.
CCCACATATCTGAAACCATTGGATCTGATCTTGGTACCTCTCAGATGCTGAGAACTCGTTCATCATAGACTCTGTATCTCCTCAGCTCCACTCCCCTATTTTGCAAACTCCAAGGCAGCACTCCAGACCTCAGTTTACCACTTTATCTATCAGATCCTCCAGGAGTCTGTCTGAAGCAGAAGTAGATAGGGTGATGAGAAAGTTTCTTAGAGCTCAGATACAGATGGGGGTTTGTCTCCCATCAGATCCATGAGCCTTCCATCCACCTGCCATACAGTTGTATCTCCTTCTCCAATTCATCCTTCAGTTTCAGAGGCTCAGGATCCAAGAGTTCTATGAGAATCAGTATCAGAGCCAAAGAAAATAATGTCTTTGACCTAGACCATTTCCCTGACCAGTTCTGCCCCTGTTCCCTCAAATTGGGATGAGTCTTGGATCCAAAGCATTAGTGTCAGATCAGTGGGGCCAGGATCACCTCCGATGTTGTCAGAGTCTTCCTTGCCCCTCGGAGCCTCAGTGCTTGATAGCACAGGTCCAGCTCCCTCCTAGAGATACTGATCCAGTTAGAGTCGTGACATGCCTGCTTTGTAGGTCCATCAGCCTTTGAGGTTGTGGAGAAGGTGTTCTCTCATTCAAGGGATCCAGTCTTTCATATGTCATTGGATCCTACACCCTGTGCCCCTTTGGTTCCAAGCTCTGATCCTATCAAACCTGCTCCAGAGGGACAGCCAGTACCAAGAAGCATTCAGATGGTCCCCATAGAGGAACCACCCCTCTCTTTGGGCACCTCTCCAGAGCATGCCACTGAGGAGTTTCACTGAAAGAGACTCTTTAAAGCGGCACATAGATTCCTCTCTAGAATCCCTCAATGAAGGTACTAACATCGAAGATAGAGGGTCCCCCAGATCACCACTGATGATGCCTCCTATGGAGACATTTGGAAATCCATAAGCAGAAAGGTGGTTGGTCCTCAGATAACCCTTCTCCTGATGGGTCAGTATTCCTGGATTGCTTTTGGTACTGGCCCATCTATGTCTTTGGTGACCCCTTTGGCTGATGAGCTTTTTGACCTTGTCTGTCTGTCACTGGGCATTAAAGGAACCAGATTCTGTTGAACCGATCCACAGTAGCCAGACAAAATTTTAGCCACATTCAAAAATCAAGACCGCATTGGAGAAAAGGAGTCCCTGTTGATGCATTTGTTGTGGTGGCAGTCACCAAGAGGGAGCTAGTAGAACAGAAATCCTCTGTCCAACCCCATAACAGTGAGTCCAGAGTGCTGGACAGATTTGGAAAGCGCATATTTGCATCAGCAAATTTTGCCTTGAGGTCCCTGAACTCTTTGGTGCACTTTACCATTCTGCAGAGGGATTTACGCAAGGAACTTTCAAAGTCTCTCTCAGAGTCCATGTCTTTAGAGAAATATAAAAGATCGTCCTCATAGCTGGGAACTCCTTTATGTATATTGAATGCGTCCATGAGGCTAATTTCACATGCAGAAGAAGGTACCTCACAGGCCACCAGATCAGGCATTACTGTAGGGAGACATGCCTGGATGAGGTTATGCAATTTTGCAGAAGCTTTCAAATCTTCTTTCATCAATGCTCGGTTTGATGGAACTTCCTTGTTTGGCCCTTTGGTGAAAGAAATGCTTTTCCATGGTGAACATGAAGGAAAGACCCTGTCTGCAGTAGGGATTCACTTTTCTATCCCTCAACAATCCTTCTCAAGTAATCAAAGAAGAGGAAAGAAAATGTGGTTGCGTAAACCCCAGGGATCTTTCCAGGATTCAATTAGAAACAGTTTCTCAGAGGCAGAGGAGGGAATCGAGTGGAATTCACCATCCTGATGGCAGAGGAGGCCTGCAAAATCATGTTTTTTGAGATTCTTGTCTGTATAGACCATTTCAGTGCCCCTGAAGGGCTGCCCAACTGCTCACCTCTGGAGTCAGTCGAGGGACATTTGTCCTTGCACCCAGATTTCTGGGGTACTATAACTAGAGTTTCTTGGGTGCTAAACATAAACTTTATACCATTTTTCCAAACACCTCCTCTCAAGAAAAAAAGCTTCCCAAGATTCCAGCTGGTCAGAGAGAAGCTATAGCTCAAGAAATTCAGAAACTGTTATACAAAATACCCATCCAGGAGGTCCCACCAGACCACAGATGATTGAAAATTTACTTGAGGTTATTTTAGTGCCAAAAACCACAAGGGAACCAAGTCCAATTTTGGATCTAAACAATCTGAACCAATATGTAAGGAAGTTAATGTTCCAAATGGTCACAGTTCAATCCATTCTACCTCTTTTACACAAGAACGATAGGATGCATTCAGTTGATCTTCAGGATGCATACTATCACATCAGAATAGACAAATGCTCCTGAAGACACTTGAATGTTTGGCTGGGAGCCAGTCACTATCACTTCAGAGCCCTGCCCTTTGCACTCACTATACCCCTAGAGTGTTTACCAAGTGCATGGCAATGGGTAGTAGCTCACCTGAGATTGCAAGGATTTCAGGTGTTTTCATACTTAGATTATTGGCTCCTCCCCACTCCAACCAAGCTTCTCCTAGAACAGTCCAGGGAATATTTGCTCCAAATTTGCCAGTCTCTAGACAGTACAATCAAAATTTCCAAGTTAAGGCTACTACCGGCGCAGAGCTTGGAGTTTGTCGGTGCTCATCTGAACACAATAAGTCAGACTGATTCCCTACCCCCATATTGTGTGACCACAATCAACCCCAGGTTCAACAAATCCTTACTCATCCTGCTTCTCCCACCAGACTGGTCCTACAAACTCTAGGTTCCATGGCAGCATCTAGAGTATTAGTCCCATTAGCACATTACTATATGTGTGTACTCCAGTGGACTATAGCTGTTCACTGGTCTATTCTTCGACAAACCTCTTTCCTACCTTGTCAAACTCACTCAGGTATGTGGAATCCATCTTCAATGGTGGATCCAGTTAGACCCTTTGTTCTGTCTGCCCCAGTAACCGTAGAAACCATGGATGCCTCCCAACCAGGGTGAGGGGGTCATTTTTGGGAAGGACAGTAATGTATGTGGTCCTCCCAAGAGACCAATTCACGTATCAGTGTCCTAGAGATGAAAGTAGTCCTTCTTGCATAGCAGGCATTTCAAGATGCTCTTTCTCTATGGACCGTTGTGATTCAAACCAGCAACAACATATCTGTGATCTGGAATATCAACAGACAAGGTGGAACGTGATCTTATCCCCTCTGTCGAGAAGCTGTGAGAATGTGGCAATGGGTGATCTCCTCCAACCTCTTTCTGGTAGCAATGCACATTCTGGGAAATCCAGTGTACTAGTGGATAAACTCAGCAGGTTCATTCTGATGCCTCACAAGTGGTCTCTCAATCCTCAGTGCTGGAGAAAATCTTCTGTTGTTGGGACCAACCTTGCTGTGATTTTTTTTGCTTCTCCCCACAATAACAAATGCAACAGGTATTTTACCCTGATCCTCCCAGGGGGAGTCACCAAGAGGTGCTTTAATCCACATCTAGCCTTCCGGTCTCTTTTATGCCTATCCCCCAGTACCTCTGATTCCAAAATTCTTACATAAAGCCAGCCAGTCGAAGAGCTAGGTTATCCTCATTGCCCCCTTCTGGCTTCGCCAGGTCATGTTATCCTTCCTTTGGTCTCATTTTCATTATCCTCCTTGGATACTGAACCCCAGTCCAGACCTTCTGTCACATCCCTTGTGGATAAACAATACCAGTATTCCAGCTCTCAAACTAACCCCATAGTTTCTTCAGTTCCATTAATAGCTAGCCAGCCCGTGCTCTCTTCCCTGGTTCACAATATACTTTTGTCCTCACAGAAGGATTCCACTGAGAGAATTTACATGAGCAAGTGGAAAAGATTTTCAATTTGGGACATGAAAAATGACATTTATCCCTTTATTGCCACTATTTCTTCTGTACTGGAGTTTTAAGCTTCTCTTTTTAAAGAAAGTACTGTTTTTTCCTCAGTTAACGTACAGTTAGCAGCCATTTCAAAATTTCATTCGGGAGACTATGCTTTCTTTGCTTTGCTTGGCTGCATTCAAATTATGTAAGGCTTTTCTGACGGGTAACTTTCTTCTCAGAACCCCATTTAAAGATCCGTCACCTCCCTGGGATTTTGACAGCAGTACTGTAAGGCTTAAATCAACGACACTTTCAGCCTTCAGCAAAAACTGACTTAAAATTCTTGTCTTGGAAAACAGCCTTTTTAGTTGCTAATACTTCTGCTCAAAGGATTTCTGAACTCCAGGCTGTTTCAGTGAAAGCTCCTTACATTGTTTTTCATAAAGACAGGGTTACTTTATGAACCAGTCCTTCTTTCCTACGAAAAAAGTGGCTTCTGAATCAAATATAAATCAAGCCATTCCTTTACAAGTTTTCTTTCCAAAATATTCGAACAAGGAAGAATGCATGTTAAATCTTTTAGATGTCCACAGACAACTATGCATGTTCTTCGTGTTTCACTGTTGCAGTCATTACATTTAGGTAATCTGCTGGCAGGTTGCCCTCAGTCGGCCTGATTAACAAAGTCTTGGGTCCTGCGTCGGTTGCTCTCTCTTCTTCCATGACGTCAGGTCATCAGGGGTATAAAACATGCAGCTGACGCCATTTTCATTAGTCTTTCTTGCCGCGCGGTGCCCAAAGTAGAAGCAGTTCGCAAGTGCCGGGCGGCCACTTCCTGAAATTTTCGTTTTCAAGTTTCAGAACCAAAGTCTTCAACCTAAAACTAAGTACCCCATTGGGGAAACTTTTTCTTGCTCCTTACCGATGTCAGGAAAAGTTAAAAATTATATTACTTGTGGGAAGCAAATACCTCATAAGGATTTTCATTTGTACTGTATTCCTTGCCTAGGCCTTGACCACAACGTGCCTTGCTGTCGGTTTTGTGCTAAATTTAATCAACACACTGTTAAGCGTTGGTATATTTTTGCATCAAAATATTTTGGCTCAAGATTTAACTATCCAGAAATGTTGTTGGTTAGCAATCCAACTACCGGAATACACAAAAATGCAAAGAAAAGGACAGAGACAGACCGACAAGGTCCAAAACTGATGACAAAGCTTCTCCTAAGCCAGTCGCCAGTTCGCCGGTACTCAGTGAGGTGCTTCCGCAGCCCCTGATACCTGCTACTTTTGATTCGCAGGTCTCTACTGAGACCCATTTGGAGTCTGGTATGCCACGAGACACTTTAAGTATTGAACCCGCGGATGTCTCTACCTTAAATGGGTCCGGAGCCGCTGTGCAGGCACCGGCTTCTGAGGGTGTTTTCAGGCCTAAAGATTTGTATATTAAACTGACGCCATCTTCAAAACCTAGACCAAAATCAACTTCTCTGTCTAAAAAAATGACGCTTGGGCCACATGCACAGGCCCCTATGCCTAAAAAACAAATGATCAAAATGGCTGAGGATTTAATTACCTTGATCTGTGGTTCCCATCCCCCTCCTGCTAAGAGGCCTAGGCAAGGCACTGACTATGAAACATCAGATCAGGTTTCTATTTCTTCTGATTCCTCTTCTGATCAGGAATTATCTATTCCACCTTATGAGGACTCTGATGCAGAAGAATCCATCCCTTCTGCTTCTCCTCCTGAGGATTTTTCTTTTGGAGAAACTTTGCATACCTTAAGGGAACACTTTCACTGGGAGAGTCAGGATTTCTCAGAATCTAAAAAAAAGAGGCTTAGGGATTTCCTTCTTCTTCCTCCTCAGCATAGGCCTTTGGCTATACCTCTTGTTCTAGACATTGTTGATGATGTTTTCCCAGAATCCAGCTTGGCTCCTGATTCCCTGCCTCTGGCTCCTAGTAAGCCAGACAGATGTTACAGGGTTCCTGACTCCCACAAATTCCTTTTTAAAAACCCTGCTGCTGACCCTGAAACCATTTCTCAGTGTCCCAAGGGCGTGAAGGCTTCCACTGCTAAAAATCCTACCCCTTCTGATAGAGACTCCAGGGAGCTGGATAGATGGGGTAAGAATGTTTACACATCTGCAACCTTGGCAATCAGGGCTTTAAACTGTCAATTTCATATGCTTAAATATCAGCAGCATTTCATGGGCTTACTTAAACAGAAAATGATGTTGATTTCTGACTGTGTGGAAAATAAAGAGTTGCAGGATTTATTGCATTCAGCTGAACAAGTTGGAAAGCATACTTTGCAATGTGGTTTTGATTCCTTGGAGGCCTCTTGCAGGGCTGCTGTAAAGGGTTCTGTGATAAGAAGGCATGCTTGGCTCAAGGAGCAAAATCTGCCTGATCATGTTAAAGCAAAATTGTTGGATGCTCCTTTACAACAGGACAGTCTATTTGGTAATAAGGCAGAAGAAGTTTTGAAAAAGATGGAAGATGAAGCTAAATCTATGCAAACTGTAAAAGATTTCCTACAAGCGCAGCCACCCAGGTTCAGTAGACACTGGCCTACTAAGAATTGGTCTTTTCCAGTACCCACCAGAGCCGATCATGTCAAACCCAGACACTCCAAAGGCTCCAGGTTTCAACCACAAGGAACTTATAGAACAAAACAATGGGGTGCCTCCACCTCCAAATCGAAGTAACAAGGCACTTCCTACGGTAAACAGTCTCAGTGACTTTCCTCTGCAATCACCAAGCACTTATCTTTTGGCCACCCCTTTGGGGGAAAACTGGCACTTCATGCACGAAATTGGCAACTAATTACCCAGGACAAGTGGATTTTAAATATAGTATCCCAGGGATACAGATTTAATTTCCACACGTTGCCAATCCCAAACGGATGGCCAGATCTGCCTCCAAATCAGTGGGCAGAGGCCCAGAAACAAGTTATGTCCCTCATGAATATGGGGGCTATTCAACCAGTACCAGAAAAGGAAAAGGGACAAGGTTTTTATTCAAGACTTTTCCTGGTACCCAGAAAAGACAAATCATGACGTTTATTTCTGGACTTACCCATTCTAAATACATTTCTGGACATTCCAAAATTCAGGATGCTGACTCTACAACAGTGACTGCCTATGTTAGGCAAGGATGCCTGGTTGGTCACTCTAGACTTAAAAGAGGCTTACCTGCATATCCCAATCAGGGAATCTTGCAGAAGATACCTCCGCTTCAAAGCAGGCTATTTGCATTACCAGTTCTCTGCACTGCCCTTTGGCTTATCTACTGCACCCAGGGTCTTCACAAAGTGCCTGGCACCAGTAATTGCATTTTGCAGACAAAGAAACATTCAAATTTATCTTTACCTGGACGATTGTCTAATTCAGGCAGAAAACAAGGACACTCTTCAAAAACATCTGGCGTTTGTAAAAAGGCTTCTAACTTGTTTAGGGTACACTATAAACGAAAATAAATCACAACTGGTACCCTCTCAAATAATTACATTCCTGGGTGCAAGCTTGAATACAACTGCCCAGATGACTTACCTCACGCCAGAAAAACAAATTCAATTGATGACTTACTTCAAACAAGTGGCCACAAAAACCCAGCTATCTGCAAGACAAATTCTGCAGGCTTTGGGGTTCTTGGCTTCCTGCATTCTAACAATTTAATATGTAAGACTGCATATGAGAAAACTTCAGTGGTACCTAAAAAGCTTATGGAGTCAACATTGTTACAGCCTGGAAACAATGATTCCTATCATTCCTTGCCTGCAGCAAGAGTTCCTGTGGTGGGCAGAGGCGTGTCACCAAAACAAGGGAATGTCATTCATTCCACCCCCTGCCACCCAAACCCAGACTACAGATGCATCAGATTATGCTTGGGGGGGGCATCTGGCAGGGAAATGCATTCCGGGCCAATGGAGCCCAAATTAAATGTACCTACATATCAACCAGAAAGAGATGCTAGCTGTACAGAATGCTCTGACATCCTTCAAGGACTATCTTCATCCAGGACAAGTACTGATAAAGACAGACAACACCACAGTCATGTGGTACATAAACAAGCAGGGAGGTACCCATTCCTACCCCTTTTGCAGACTAGCCGTGGCTTTGTGGAACACGACCTTGACTTATCAAATACATCTACAAGCTCAGTTCCTGCCAGGAAAGCAAAATACTCTGGCAGACGAACTAAGCAGAAATCTTATGGACCCACACGAATGGAAACTGGATCCGCAAATCTTCAGCATGTTGACACCCAAATGGGGTAGCCCAGACATAGATCTTTTTGCCTCACCCCAAAACTATCAGTTGGACAAATTCTGCACAAGAATTCATCACAAAAAAGCTTGGAAAGTGGATGCTCTATCCTTCAGCTGGAAAAACCTATCAGTCTATGCCTTTCCCCCTCTGCCTCTGCAATCCAAGGTCTTACTAAAAGTCAGACAGGAAAAACCAAAAAGGATTCTGATTGCTCCAAACTGGCCTCGCCAACACTGGTACCCGCTCCTACGCAATATGTCACACCTTCCTCCGTGGTACCTGCCTCAGACACCTTATCTACTGCCTCAGCAGAACTAACAAATTCTGCACACTCAGCTCCAAACTCTGTATCTTGCAGCATGGCTAATCAACTAATTTCACCAGTTACATCTCTCAGGAAACCTGTGATGGATGTCATTTTGGAGGCTAGAAGGCCTAGTACTAGAAAATCTTATGCTGATAAATGGAAAAGCTTTTGTGCCTGGAGCCAAGCACAAGGAATAAGCACAGCAATGCCCAATATTCCTCAAATTCCGCAATATTTAACTGAGATGCTTCACAAGGGCCTATCTTTTTCGTCCATAAAAATCCATGCCTCCACCATTTCAGCTCATTACAACACAGAGACTCCCCTCTTTTCTCATCCCCCGCTAAAGCAGTACCTCAGAGGGGCCAAAAATTTAAGACCTCCCAGAAGAGCACAAACTCCTGCACGGGACCTCAATTTTGTGTTGGAAAAACTCACCCTATCTCGTTTTGAACCAGCTGCTACTGCAGACATAAAATTTCTCTCTTGGAAGACAGCTTTTCTTTTAGCAGTCACTTCAGCTAGAAGGATTTCAGAACTACAGGCTCTCATGGCAGTGGAGCCTTTTGTTATCTTCTACCAGGGTGGCTTTCAGGACCAATCCATCCTTTATGCCTAAAGTGGTATCTAGTGTGGCTGTTAATCAGACCATTCATCTGCCAACCTTTTTCCCAAATCCACAGAACAAGGGTGAGCGGATTCTGCATTCATTGGATGCATTAATTGGATGTACACAGACAACTAAGATTCTACTTAGGACAAAATCTCTAAGAAAATCTGAGCAGTAACTGGTGGCATTTGCTGCAGGGGCAGAGGGAAAGGCTATTTCAAAGCAGACTATTTCAAAATGGATAAGCCGTTGTATTCGTTTCTGCTACATGCACCATAGTAAACCTGTCCCCAAGGGGATCAGATCCCACTCCACCATGACTGCATCTGCTTCTGCAGCCTTTCTCAGAGGGGTTCCTACCAGAGACATTCTAGAAGCTGCTACCTGGAGCTCAGTTCATACGTTCACCAAACATTACCATTTACCTCTCCTCTCTAAATCCAGAGCAGGCTTTGCCACTGCTGTCCTGCAGGGCCTTATAGCTGCTCCTAATGCTGTATAATTCCATCCTCTCAACCATAGCTTTGGGATTCTACCCAAATGTGATGACTGCAACAGTGACACACGAAGAACATAGTACAGTTTTGTACACTTACCATAAATGTAGATGTTCTAATGTATTCACTGTTGCAGTCCTGGTTACCTACCCGCCAGCCCTCCACCCCTGTACCTCTTCTTTCTTTTACTATGCTCAAAAGCCTTTTTGGTGTATTTGCTTTTATTTGGAGGTATATTTTTTGTGTTCCAAATTACATGTGTATATATATATATATATATATATATATATATATATATATATATATATATATATATATATATATTGTTCCCCATTTGGGGGCAACTGACATCTGGGGCAAGAAAAACTGATGAAAATGGCGTCAGCTGCATGTTTTATACCCGTGGCGATCTGACGTCATTGAAGAAGGGACAGCAACCGACGCAGGACCCAAGACTTTGTTAATCAGGCTGACTGAGGGCAACCTGCCAGCAGATTACCCAAATGTAATGACTGCTAAAGTGAATGCACTTGGACATCTACATTTATGGTAAGTGTACACAACTGTACTTTCTACTTATACAGAACTAAAGATTTCAGAAAAACAGGCCAACTGTTTGTCTCTTTTTTTCATCAGGTCGACTGGGCTCTTCAGTTTCTAAAGTTACATTGGCTAAATGGATAACTAATTGCATTTCCTGGACTTTTCTCAACAAGGCCTCTCCTTACCACCACCTAAGACCCATTCAACTAGATCCATGGCCACCTCATCTGCCTTCTGGTCAAGAACTTCCATTGATTATATTTGTGTACCATCCACCTGGTCTAATCCTCATACCTTTATTACTTATTACAAATTGGACATTATTTCCAAAAGCAGAGCTGCTTTCAGTTCAGCAGTTCTCCAGAATATGCTTCCATGGGGACCACCCAAGATTTAAGTAGCTGGTAACTCTGTCCCATATGTTGAGGAAGCATGAAAAGGACAGCATCAGATATTAAAGTTATGTACTCGCCATAACTAGGCAACTGTGTCATCCATTTTCATTCTTCCTCAACTCCCCTCACTCCTTCACCCTTGCTGTCATCTTCTGGAGTGACGTTGAACCTTTGGAACCTGTAGTTCCAGCTTTGAGCCCTGGTTTAATTTCTCTTCTACCCTACTTTTATATACTGAGACTTTTAAGGCAGCAAACTTGATCTGAGGTATTGAGGATGGACTAAGGCATTGTGGGTAGAGGACTGAGTTTGAGAGTTGGATCTGAAATCTGTAGAACATGGTTGAGCTGTATCTGAGGTTGGATCCATTAGCTGTATGTTGAGGAAGAATGAAAATAGACAGCACAGATGCCTAGTTATCATTGAGTACATAACTTTAATCTCACCATTGTTAGCCTGATAGTAGATGTATACGTAGCATCTGCACAACTTAGAATGTTAGCTGCTGTGTTGCAGGATGCATCTTGCTTTGTTGTAGATGATGGCATGGTGTCCACATCCGTGGATGCTGTAGCAGTTTTTTCATCAAGAAAGGTAATGGTGCAGCATCTTAATTGAGTGTGTTCTCCTGCTTTTAACTGTAGAAATGCAGAACATGTGTCCCTGGAGTCTTTGAATGCCTCAAAGTGGAAACTGAAATGTGGTGAGTTTGTGTGTAAGGAATAGGTTTATAGGTTCATAGGATGATATTAGGATATTGGCCCTTATAAGCCTAGCCAGGAATTTCGCCCATGTTCCCTCAAAGTCGCGGCTGTTTTCCCTGTCCAGCACGGACACAGGTGGGATCCCAGGGGTGTATTTTCTGTTTCCCATCCAGTCATCCAGGTTCCTGTTAAAGAGGGCTAAAGAGGTACTCTGCTTGACATGGAGATGGAGTCTATTTCACAGACGGGGGAGTCTTTGGGGCACAAATCTATCCCACCAACAAGTTCTATTAATGTCACAGACCAGGTTAAGGCCTTGCATGCAGGTTGCACAAGTGGAGTTTGTCTTACGGATATGCAGCAACTCCGTCAAGGCTGGGTCTGAAATGGCCTTGTATGCCAAACACAGGTCACCTCTGAGCAGTCAGTATGATAGGTGTTTGCGACCCTGGATTTTCCTGGTCAGGAACCTCTGTGGCCTCTCCAACTGCCGCATGTGCTTGGCAAGGTACATGCTGAAGGGGGCATTGTATTCGATAATGGGTCTGATAAGGGAGGAGTACATGGATGTTATGACCTCCTTGTTCGTGGATGAAACACCCTTATTTATGAGGTGGGCCATGTAGAAAGCCTTCCGTGCAATGGAGACAACGTGGTGGTCAGAAGTCAGATTGCTATCAACCTGGGTGCCCAAGTCCCTCATGACTGATTGCATGCTTAGTATGTTGTTATTAATGTCATAATTAGTGGGGATGACATTTTCCCCAAAGGGGATAATGATGCATTTCTTGGCATTCAGTTTAAGGCCATGCTTCTGATACTGGTCATGAGTTTGGGTAAGGCCCTCTTGGTGGATGTTCACATCACTAGGGGAATTTAAGTCATCTGCAAACTTGGTCAGCCACAGACCACTGGTTTTGGCTTGTACCTCAGAAAATGATATCCCAAACAGTAGAGGCCCCAAGACCGATCCTTGGGGTACACTGCTCGTTATGGTTCTACTACTAGAGGTGGCTTCCCCCTACTTTGACTGAGTGGGTTCTATCAGAGCCAGTTAACTACCCATCTGGTAACATACAGGTTGATGCCTAGCTGGGAGAGTTTATCTATTATGCGTGAGTGGGGAATAGTGTCAAAGACTTTGGCTAGGTCAAGGTAGGCGGTGTGAACTGGCTTCCCCTCGTCTATGCCTTTGGTGAATATACAGATAATGGGCTGGATTGACTGTAATAGTTACGAGTACATTGCCCAACATATTGGATTTGCCCAAGGGTACTGTATGGCTCATTGATATCACCTTTATTGTTTAAGGGCACAGTATATAAGTATTTATGTGGGATTCACGGTTTTGTATTATTTTACAGCTTGACATGGGCAGTTCTACTAGTATTTGCATTGATGTCTTGCAAGTCATACAAGGTGTTTAACTACCTGTGGCAGTATTTATTTGTTTTATTCCATTCTTGCAGCCTCACTGCTGAGGTTAAATTTGTGCTTTGTGACTTTGAGCTGGCAGCCCTCAAGACTGTTGTAAAAATTATATCAGGTACAGAGGGTAAGTCCTGATCCCCCACTTTGCACAAATTGTGTGGAGGAATATACAGTGCCTAGGTTTGTCTTCTCTTTATAATTCTAGTATTGAATTTCATGTGCTTGTGAGGAGATTGTTAGTGCTGACATTCATGCCAGTAGATAAAGTATTCCTGGTGTTTAATCAATTAAAGCTTGAATTTCTTTTTTTTAGGGTTCCTTATTGATTAAGTACTTTGATATTATAAGAAAGCTTAGTTAACCGACTAGTAGAGAAGTTGTGAATACTTGATGTTGTGTAGTCCAGTCTCAACTTCATTTTTATGTATGGGTTTGGCTCGGTCGATTTATAAGCTCGAAAACTTCTGGTTCGCTCGTGGGTATCCCAAAGTGCACCAGTACAAACCCCAGATCTTGTTTGCCACGTCGACGAGTTCGGTTGTGCTTCTCTTGGCTCTGGCTAAGTGTTAACTTTTTTCTTGCTTACATTGTTAAAATTTTTGGTCAAAGATATATTAGTTTAGTACAACTGTTGTTGCATTAGTACTGGTTAGTGTAGGTTACTAATTCTTAGGTAATTAGCTCTTTGTGCCCTTTGGTGCAATCGTGGGCCTTGGGCCTGTTAATGTTAATGTAGTAATTTGCTTTGTGGTATCCTGTGTACCAGTTTCTTACCTAGTGCAGATAGCTTATTACTGCTAGTGGTTTTTTGGTTTTCCAGTCTACAATTTTGTAGACCAGTTTTGGTTTTTGGCGGTTATCCACTGGTGTTCTTTCCTAATGTTGTGGATTTCGTTGTTCGAAACTCCAGTTTCCACTTCCTCTGTTAATCTTTAACAGAGTCAAGGTTTTTTCTGTGTGAAAGGTTTTTCTGTGTGTGTGCGAATTTTCACTGGTCTGTTTAAGTTAGAAGTCCTAGCTGTCCCTTTCCTGTCTGGACTAGGCCGTTTTAGTTAGAGGACCTAGTCCTCGTGGTGTCTCTTCCTTCTTCAGGGCTTGGCCCATTTAAGTTAGAGGACCTAGTCCTCTCTTTTACTTCTCTTCTCTTTCCTGTCGTCTGTGTGTATGTCTGAAGAGGTTAAGGAGCACAAGCCTTCATGCTTCAAGAAATGCATGAAGTGCTCCCAAACAGATGGTCATGGTATATGTGTCTGTTGCTTAGGGGCCATCCATTTGCAAGAGACTTGCTTGTTTCTGTCATGCCTTCTACCCTAGAGTGTTACAGGAGAGAAGGAACAAGCTAATTCCAAAGGGTCTGTTAAAGCCTTCCTTTGAGGAAGCCTTGTCTAGCTCTTCCTCTTCTTCCAAGTCCACTAAATCTACAAAGTCAAAGTCTTCGAAAAGACCTTCTCTGGCACCGGCTGGTGTCTCGGAGCCACCTCCTAAAGTGGCAAAATCGGCTTCATCGACTCCACTGCCTTTGGAACCAACTGAGAGCAACATTGTGGTGACAGAGTCGGATCCTAATTTGTCGGAGCCGACCACTGAATTTATGGAACCTGCTATTCCTCCAAGATCAAGATCCCTGACTATGTCCTCCAGGTCTTCCAGGAACCTTTCGGATGAAGATGTGGAGAGGGTAGTTCTGAGACTGTTGAATTCGTCTGCTCTATCTAAATTGTTGTCGGCTCTGACCCATTCGGTTCCGGAGCCTATGAAACCTGTGATACCCTCGATTGTTATTCCTCCTCCGAGCCAAGCTGGTTTGTCAGAGTCGGAGGGCTTGGTGCCATTGGTGGAACCCTCGGCTCTAGCTCCACGTGTGGTTACTTTGGAGCCAAGCACTACTCTGATATTTTCGGTGTCGTCCGTTGTGTCCAGGGGCCGAAGCTGTCTGGTCGGCTCTGGCAGGGAAGGTTGGAATCAGTCTTCGTCGGTTCCGAGCCTCCCTCTCAGTGCTTTGGCTAGGGTGAGTTCGGACCCTGCGTCTATCTCGGAGCCGATAGTTCTGGTGCCAATGGCATCCTCTGTCTCTTCGTAGCGGGACAGTCCCTCGGAGCTAGAGAGGTCGGCATTCGAGGTGATGAGGAGCATACTGTCCAAGTCACCAGTTGCCACCAAAGGTACCAGCAGCCCCCCCCCCCCCAGAGCACCTACTTTGGTCTCAGCTCCTACTCTCTCCGGAGACAGCAGAGACCCTCAAGCTCAGGAGCCACTGACTGGTGGCCCCCACTCTTCCTTGACCTCCCCAGAATACCCTTCTGAGGAGCCACGCAGGAAGAAGACATGCAAGAGGAAGCATATTGACTCCCAGGATGAGTGTCTGACATCTGATAATGACCTTTAGGAGTCAGAATGGTCCCCCAAGTCGTGCTTTGATGATGTCTCTTTCGTGGACATCCTGGAGATCCTTAAGCAGAGGTGCGGCTGGCTCACTGTTAACCCTTCTGATGAGGAGTTGGTGTACCTGAAGGCTTTCGGGTCTCAACCTTCTGCCTTTTGGGTGGCTCCACCTTTTGACGAACTGATGGATTTAGTTAGTCGAAAGATGTGGGATACTCCCGGTGCCGTGGAGTCAGCCCCTAGGAGACCCAACAAGTTTCTTTTTGCCCCTCCAGATAAAGAATGTTTGTCCAAAGGTGTCCCCGTAGATGCCATGGTGGTGGCGGTGGCCACTAAGAAGGAGCTTGCTGAGACTTCTTCTGTCCATCTGCCGAATAAGGAGTCTCAACAATTGTACAGGTATGGGAAGCCTTGTCTTCAGTTCAGTGGCTTTTACTCTTCAATCATTGAACTATCTGACTCACTTCACACAATTGCAGAGGGATCTCCTTAAGGAGTTGGGAGATTTTATACAGGGTACATGCACTGAGGAAGTTCCTGACAAGATTTCTGCTCAGTTGTCCACCCTAAATTCTATAGTTAACTCCTCCATGCGGTTTATTTCTTATGCAGATGATGGAGCGAGTAGAGCAGTGGGTTCAGGAGTTGCCCTAAGGTGCCACTCCTGGATGCGCTTGTGTAATTTTGCGGAACCATTCAAATCCACTTTCACCAATGCCTCTTTTGATGGTTCCTCATTAATTGAATCTAAGGTGAAGGACACACTCACTCGGTGTGAGCAAGAAGGAAAGACGCTCTCTGCCGTGGGAGTACGTTTTACTGTTCCCTCTAGACCATACCCTAAAGGTCAAAGGGGTGGTAAAATGTGGTTCAAGAAGTCCCAGAGGGTCTTTACGGACACGCAGGCTGAACCCTCCTTCAGAGGCAGAGGAGGAGGAGGAAATGGGAGATGTCGCCCTAGAGGCAGGGGCGGTCCACAATACCAACAAGGTTGTGATTCCTTTTGGGGACGGCCTTATCAGCGTTCCTGATGTGGGGCCTGACCACATTTCTCTGGGGCCGGTCGGGGGTCGCATTTCTTTTTATCCAGAAGCCTGGCTAAGTATAACCCAAGACAAGTGGGTACAAAGAGTTGTTACCACAGGCAATATCATACCCTTTTCCCTTGCACGGTTTGTTCCCAAGAAGATTCCAGATGTACCACCCAATCTCAGGGATCAGGCAACTGTGGAGATCAACAAGTTTCTCTTAAAAAGAGTTATCCAACCCGTCCCAGCAGACCAGATAGGATCCAGAACTTACTCCAGGTTCTTTTTAGTCCCAAAATGAACAGGAGACTGGAGGCCAGTATTGGACCTCAGCAGATTAAACGAATCCATGAGGAAGGACAAGTTTCGGATGGTAACACTGCAGTCGATACTCCCCTTGTTAGGGAAAGACTATTGGATGTGCTCAATAGATCTCCAGGATGTCTACTACCATATAAACATGGACAAGGCATCCAGGAGTCATCTACTCTTCCGGCTGGGAGTCAGTCACTATCAGTTTCGTGCTCTGCCCTTTGGTATCACCACAGCCCCCAGGGTGTTCACCAAATGCATGGCAGTAGTGACAGCTCACCTGAGACGTCAGGGATTCCAGGTGTTTCCGTACTTGGACAACTGGCTCTTGACCGCCCCCACCAGGCATCTACTTCTCCAAAACAGGGATGCCACTATTCAACTTCATGCTCAATTAGGGATCTCCATAAATTGGGAAAAATCTGCACTATTGCCCTCTCAGTCTGTGATTTTTATAGGTGCAGAGGTAGACACAGTGAACATGACAGTTCGTCTTCCCGCCGAAAGGGCACAAAATTTAATCTTTCAAATTCAACACTTTCTCCTGTTGAGGAAGGTCAAAGCAAAGTGGGTTCTTCAGCTCCTCGGGACTATGGCATCCACCATCCTATTAATACCATTAGCCAGGTTGCACATGAGAGTTCTCCAGTGGCTTCTGTTTTCCCAATGGTCCTTCCAGTATCTTCCACTGAATCACCCTAGTCTGCTGACGGAATCATGCAAGGAGGACCTCCTTTGGTGGATAGCACCCAGCCAGTTGACAACTGGCACCTCCTTTGTTCCTGCCCAACCCGTTGCCATGGTGACCACAGATGCCTCCCAGATCAGGTGAGGGGGGGATTATCTTGGCAAGACTGTCCAAGGCACATGGCAAGAACATGAAGTTCACCTGCATATCAATGTTCTGGAGATGAGGGCAGTGCTCCTGGTGTTGCAAGCACTTCAAGACCTTCTTCCTCTAGGTACTATTGCGATACAAACAGACAACATGTTGGTAGTTTGGTATATTAACAAACAGGGCGTACCAGATCTTACCCACTCTGTCGAGAGGCCATGCGAGTTTGGGAATGGGCGATTTCTTCCCAGTGCTTTCTTGTAGCGATGCACATCCCAGGGATGACCAACGTGATAGCCAACAAGCTCAGTCGGGTGATCCTACTGCCTCACTGAGTGGTGTCTGAAACACGAAACAGCAGAACAGATTTTCTGCAAATGGGGACAGCCTTGCTGTGACCTTTTTGCCAGTCCAGTCAATGCCAAATGCAGCAGCTATTTTTCCCTCATTCCCCCTCCGGGGGAAGACACCCAGAGACGCTCTAGCTCACGACTGGCCCCTGGGTCTTCTGTATGCTTTTCCTCCATTTCCTCTCATTTCCATAGTGATTCAGAAAGCCAGATGTCTGGGATGCAGGTTAATCCTCATTGCTCCTTACTAGCCTCGTCAAGTTTGGTTCCCCTTCCTCGAGCCTCTTCTCCTGGACGATCCTTGGATTCTGGACTCAGCTCCAGATCTTTTACCTCACATGTCAGGGTCACTACGTCCCTCGATCCACACCCTCAAATTGGCAGCGTGGCTGCTCCAGTTCCATCCCTAGTCAGGCTTCATGATGTGTCTGCCTCAGTGTCACATATCCTTATGTCCTCCCATAAACCTTCAACTAGGAGACTATATGGCAGTAAATAGAAACGTTTTTCTATTTGGGCACAGAAAATGAATGTACATCCCTACACTGCTTCTATCCCTGTAATTTTGGAATTTCTGTCCGAGCTTTTTCAGCAAGGATCTGCCGCTGCCACTATCAGAGTTCAATTTTTGGCTATTTCTCATTTCCATTTAGGATTCCCAGACACCAATTTAATGTCTCATAAGCTATGCAAGACCTGTTTGAAAGGAGCCACTCTATTGAGGCCACCTCTTCAAGAGCCTGTGGCTTCTTGGGATTTAAATTTTGTATTGTCCGAACTGACATCTTCCCTGTTTGAACCTTCTCACTCATCCTCATTGAAAATTTTGTCTTGGAAGACTTTGTTTTTGGTGGCTTTCACATCTGCAAGAAAGGTATCGGAGTTACAAGCCTTATCTGTTAAGCCACCTTATTTGATCTTTCATAAAGACAAGGTCTCACTGCATACTAACCCCTCCCTTTTTCCCAAAGTTTGTTCTCACGACCACCTTAAATCAATCCATAGAACTCCCATTTTTTTCCCTAATCACTGTAACGCAGCTGAATATCGGTTTCATCAGCTAGACTTTCATAGACAGCTTTGTTTTTGTTTGCATCGGACCAAGAACTTTAGGAAATCAGATCAACTATTTATCTCCTTTTCTGAATGTAGATTGTGTTTACCAGTTTCTAAAGTGACACTATCTAATTGGATTTCCAGTTGCATAGCCTTTGTCTACAGTTAGGAGTGCAGACCTTTACCGTCCAGGATCAAGGCTCATTCTACCAGGTCTCTTTCTACCTCTGCAGCCTTTAAAGCCAGGGTCCCACTTGATAATATTTCTGCAGCAGCTACATGGGCTACTCCCCGCACTTTTATTACACATTACAAATTGAATTTAGCTTCTAGGGCTAGAGCATCCTTTGGCTGCACGGTGCTCAGGAGTATTTTCCAATGAGCCACCCAAGAATAAGGCGCTAGGGATGCTGTCCCATACATAAAAATGAAGGTGAGATTGGACTACACAACATAAAGAAGGTATGTACTCACCATACTGTTCCATGTTGATAGTCCATCTCACCCTTCATTTTTACCAACTGCCCTCCTGCCCCCATCCTGGAAGAAACTGGAGGTATTAATATTTTGGTTATCTTTGGTTGGAGACCCTTTAGTATTAGTTTGTATTTATGGTTATTTCTTCTAGTGAGTAGCAAACAAGATCTGGGGTTCGTACTGTTGCACTATGGGATACCTGCTTAGACAGAAGCCAACCAGAAGTCTTCGAGCTTATAAATCGGCCGAGTCGGAGCCGAGGATTGGCTTCAAACCCATACTTAAAAATGAAGGGTGAGATGGGCTACCAACATGGAATGTTTTGGTGAGTACATAACTTCTTTTTCTATACCAGTTTTTCCAGTTACCGTTTGAAAAGTATTTCAGATAATTTAACTACATCTGCTTAGGAAGCAAAGTTCAGCAATTGTAGCACTGGCACATTCATTGTTTACTTGACTGATGTTTAGTAGATTTGAACAGCATTATGCACATGTTAGTAAGTGAACAAGATAGGGTGTATGAGATCAGGAGTAAATTATCGGTTGTAATTTCCCATCACCTAAAAAAAGGAAACTACAGTGGCATAAAGATAATTTCAAATGTGTAATTGACAACAGGACATGTTATAGTACTCCAAGCTGTTGCACTAACTTCAATGTAGCAACCATACGCACTTTTCATTTCTTGGTGGAACACGTGTATTAAGACTAAATAGTTTTTTTTTTTATTTGCATGTTATGCTGTTTTACTTCTGGGTGTTTATAATGGGAACTCATTTATATAAATATTTGGAAGTATGTAACAGTTATACTATGGATGTATGCAGCTCTGACAAAGTTCTGTGTTGCACATTATGAGTTTGTGTGTGTGTGTGTGCATATATATATATATATATATATATATATATATATATATATATATATTTGACTGTATGGGTTTTCGACCTTTTGAAGCAGACCTACACATATATAGATAGACATCTACAGATAATCTAGCTACACACACACACACACACACATATATATATATATATATATATATTTTTTTTTTTTGACTATATGGGTTTTCGACCTTTTGAAGCAGACCCACACTTATATAGATATACATCTGCAGATAATCTAGCTACACACACACACACACATATATATATATATATATATATATATATATATATATTTTTTTTTTTTTTTATCTCTGAATTTCTCATCTGTATTGTTTACTCTCATTTACATCCTTGGAATTCTTCATTTTACTAATGTTGATCATTATAAAGGGATGGTAATGCCTTTAGCATACTATGCAGGCTGAGGGATATTGCGGCTTTTCCTGCTCATGTTTAGTGTGTCTCTGAATTGCTTACAGCCTGTGTATGGCAGCTCATCATGCACATCCATATATCATGATATGGAAAGTGTTTCTGAATCCAAGGGATTATGTTTAGTATAGTTGATTTTCATTAGATATCCTCAAATATTTACCCAAAATATGTATGTAGTTTTCTACCAAAGAAGATTAAGGCTGGGACTCAGATAGATTCTCTCTATCCATGCTATAATTGGCCAATGGAAGATGTCAGGTAACGTGAAGGAGAGAATCATTGTTCAGAGATAAGATCTGAGGCTATCCATGTCATCATTCATCACAAATGGGTCATGGATCCGACCCAGCAACTGTCAGACATATCCAGAGATCAAGCTCCTCCCCTCCCTATGATCCCTTGCTACCTTCTTCCACCAGATATGTTTGCCATCAGAAACGCTTGGACGTGATCCACAGAGCTCAGGCTGTTAGTTACAGATAAGTGCCTTCTTTTTTTGGGGTTATAGCTTATTTTTACCTGGTTTTGAGTAGTTTTAGTTTAGCTGCATTACCTCCCCTCCTGCGTTCTAGCTGGTTGTTTAGTTATGTTACCTACTCCTTGCAGTGCCCCCCCCCTTTTTCTACTAGTTTAGTTAAAAAAAAAGTAGAGGTTATAATTCTTTCTTTAGGTTAGTCTAAAGTTAAGCACCTTTTAGTTGTGTTATCGCACGTGTGTGTGTGTGTGTGTGTGTGTGTGTGTGTGTGTGTGTGTGTGTGTGTGTGTGTGTGTGTGTGTGTGTGTGTGTGTGTGTGTGTGTGTGTGTGTGTGTGTGTGTGTGTGTGTGTGTGTGTGCTGGCATGTCTGACAAGCCCTCTGGGTTTAAGAGATACTCCTCATGCAGTCGGAAGATGCCATGTTCAAACTTGCATGAGGAGTATCTTTTATTGCTTAGGATTGGCACACCTGGAGATTGAATGTGCCATTTGTGCTGCATTCAACCCCGGAGAACCTTGTAGAGTGCTGTAATAAGATTCTTCTTCTGAAGGGCTTGGCTCAGGGTTGTCTTACGCCCTCTAACTCCTCTTCTAAGCCCTCTCAGGAGCCTAAAAAGAGGCCGCCTCCTCCTTCCTCTCACTCTAAGAAGCCAAGGCTCTCAGATCGCAGATCCCCGGATCCGAGCCCAGTCTGTTCAACTTACAATCTGAGATTTGCCATTTTGAGAGCCTCTGATCAGTCTCTCGGATCCAAGACTTCCACGAAGTGGAGGTCTTCGGATCCGAGTAGACATAAGCTGTCTCTGGATCCGACCAGCTTGGTAGATCCGGCGAGCATGCCTTTGAAGACTTCTGATCCTACTAGACTGGTGGATCCTATGATAATTCAAAGTTCCCCATTTCAGTCCTCCAGGAAGTCGGATCCACTTTGTCAAAGCAAATACCCTTCCGGGACCATAGGGCTTACGGGATCCAGGGTTGGAGCCCCTGCTAGATCTGGTCACTCTTCAGTCTCATCCAGGTTCTCCAGAAGTCTCCTTCCCTCGGACATGGATAAGATGATTAGGAGCTTCCTCAAGGATCAAATTGAGTTGGGATTGCTACCGTCCCTTGCCCAGGTGGGCAGGGGACCCTCACCATCTACAGGACTTTGCTGTCCTCTTCCAATCCATCAGGGTTTGGAATGTCAGGACCAGGGAATTTCCAGTGCGAGGCTGATGGTGTGGGGTATTTCCCCCTTCTTGATTCTGTCCGGGTCCATGACTGGTTCTGTTCCATTGCCCTCAGATCAGGGCACGTCGTGTCCCCAAGGGTTTGGTGGAAGTTCATTGGGGGTGGGTTTGGGTCCAGATTTTTCAGACTGCTCTCTTCCCCTGGAGGCTTCAGCACTGGACAGCTCAGGGACGATATCATCAGGGGGCACTGGTGCTGCATCTGGGTCCCTTCCCCCTTCCCAGATGGCCCCGGCTGCGGGGGTTGGGTGGAGTGGAAGTGCTTCATCCAGCCTGTCAGCCTTCCATGCGGTAGAGGGGACTTTCTCTAGTATGACAGTTACCTCTATGTCCTCTCTAAGTTCCTCCCAGCCTTTCTCCAGTTTGGGTGCTGAGGCCTCATCATCCATCCAGGGGGAACCCTCCCGTGAACACCTTCAGATGGGCACTGCCCCATTTGCAGTTCCCATCTCTTCTGAGTCCATCCCCTGAGCCCACTGTGGAGGATCGAGCAAGAGGAAGCACTTCAACTCCCCCAAAGAGTCTCTGACTGAGGACACAGACTTTGAGGAGGGAGACGGGTCCCCCACATTCCCGCCTGAGAAGGTTTCCTTTGGGGACATCCTGGAGGGTCTTAAGCAGTGGCAGAGGTTGTCTTTCCCATTCCCGTCTTCGGAGGAGTTCTTGTTCCTGAAGGCCCTCGGATGGGCCCATCTTTCACCTGTATGTTCCCGCTGCCGATGAACTTGTTGCCCTTATTGCCAGCAAGGCTTGGAAGAAACCAGACATGGTGGAACCAGTGCCCAAGAGAGCTGACAAATTCCTCAGTTCTTCCAAAGATAGATCCTTTTGGAGCAAAGGAGTCCCCACCACTGCCATCATGGTGGCTGCTGCTACTAAGAAGGGGCTAGTGGAACAAAGTTTCTCTGTCCATCCCCTGAACAGCGAGTCTCGGATGATTGACTGCTTTGGAAAGCATCTGTTTGCCTCAGCTACCTTTGGACTGAAAGCAGCTAACTGCATGGCCCATTTTACCCGGCTTCAGAGGGATTTGGTTTCGGAGCTCACCACCTCCGTGTCAGAGTTGTTGCCCCGTAAGGAAGTCTGTCTGAGGCTGTCTACTCTAACTTCCTTGGCTAATGCTTCATTGAGGGTGATCTCCAGTTCTGCAGAGGCCACCTCTCAGGTGGGAGCCACCGGCATTGTCATCCAGTAGCATGCCTGGCTTCACTGGTGTGGGTTTGCAGAACCCTTCAAGGCATCTTTCACTCATGCCTTTTTTCACAGATCCACCCTGTTTGGGCCATCTGTTAAGGAAACCTTGACCTGCAGTGAGCAGGAAGGCAAGACTCTGTCCGCGGTAGGCATCAAGTTTCTACTCCCCAGTGGTCTTCTAAGACCCAGAAGGGAAGTAAGACACTTTGGTTTCGGAGGACTCAGTCTTCCTTCCAGGATGCTCCCCTGGAATCCTGTTCCTTAGCTAGGTCAGGGGAGTCTATGGTAGATGCCACCCCAGGGACAGAGAGGGTCTGCAGAACCATGGTGCTCGGGAATCCTTCTCGGAGAAGCCCTTTCAGTGTTCCTGAGATGCTGCCTGACTGTCTTGCCCTGGAGGCAGTCTGGAATCGACTCTCCCTTCACCCACTAGCGTGGACAAGTCTCACCTCAGAGCAGTGGGTGCTAAAAATTATTTTCAGGGGTTACTCCATTCCCTTCTCCCAGCCTCCTTCAATTCAAAAAATTCTGCCAGACGTTCTACCCCCACCAAAGGGAGTTGGCCTATATCAAGGTGCAAGACCTCCTTCAAAAAAGAGCCATCCAAGAGGTCCCAACAGGGCAACGAGGGTCCAGAACTTACTCTCGCTTCTTTTTGGTGCCAAAGAAGACTGGGGGCCAGCTTTTGATCCTGGACCTCAGCAAGATAAATTTGTCTGTCAAGAAGTCCACGTTCTGGATGGTCACTGTACAGTTCATTCTGTCTCTATTATGTAAGGACGATTGGATGTGCTCAGTGGATCTCAAGGACACGTACTCTCATAGAAAGATCGACAAATGCTCCAGGAGCCACTTACAGTTTCGGTTAGGGGCCAGTCATTACCAGTTCAGAGCCCTGCCCTATGGACTTACACAGCCTCTTGGGCATTTACCAAATGCATGGCAGTGGTGGCAACCCATCTCCAGCTGCAGGGTTTCCAGGTCTTTCTGTACCTGAACAATTGGCTTCTCACAGCTCCCATGAGGCATCAACTATCTATGGCCACCAGAAATGTTCCCAACCTTTTCCAGCATCTAGGCATCACAGTCAGTCTACCCAAGTCCAGTCTTGTTCTGTGCCAAAGTCTGGAATTCATTGGGGTTCAGCTGGACACAGTATCGGAGACTGCAGCACTGTGTGCCCGCAGGGTCCAACTCATTCGAGGTCAGGTCTGTCTTTTGCTAGAGCTAGTGCACCCATCGGTTCACTTGATTCTCCAAACATTAGGTTCTGTGGCAGCTGACATTCATTTGGTTCCCTTCACCAGATATCGCATAGGAGTTCTTTCATGGACCCTGACAGTCCAGTGGTCCCCTCTGGTTCAGCCCATGTCCATGAAGATAAAGTTGACTCAGGTATGCAGGAATCACCTTGCTTGGTGGCTTCAGTCTCAGGACCTATTGCTAGGCAGGCCATTTTGTCTTCCTCCACCCAGGGCCACAGTGACCACAGCTGCCTCCTTCTTGGGGTGGGACATTTTCAGGTCAGGACAGTTCAAGGCACATGGTTCCCTTACAGAGACCAAATTGCACATAAATGCCCTGGAGATGAGAGCAGTCCTTTGAACATTGCAAGCCTTTCAGGAGTGCCTCCCTCTGGAGACCATAGCAATTCAAGTGGACAACACGGAGGTGGTCTGGTACCTCAACAAGCAAGGGGAAACACGATCTTATCCTTTGTGCAGGGAGGTCATGAGAGTGTGGGAATGGGCAATGTTTTCCAGGTGCTTTCTTTTTGCAACTCGTATTCACAGAAGTTCCAACATGCTGGCCTACAAACTCAGCAGGTCTATCTTGAATTCTCACGAGTGGTTCCCCAAGTCCGTCAGTGACAGGACAAATATTTGACCATTGGGGTCAACCATGCTTTGATCTTTTTGCTTCTCCAGTCAACCACAAGTGCAGCAATTTCTTCGCCCTAACCCCCCACTGGGGGAGTCAACCAGGGATGCTCTGATTCACAATTGGCCTCCGGGTCTCCTCTGTGCTTATCCTCCTACTCCCCTAATACCCAAAGTCTTACATAAAGCTCGAAGTCTGAAGATGCCTCTCATCCTCTTTGCCCCATTTCTGGCCTCACCAGGTGTGGTTCTCCTTCCTAAGGTCTCATCTGAGGTATCCACCTTGGATACTGGATCCCGTTCTGGATCTCATTTCCCATCCCTGGGAGGTTCCACTTCCCTATCTCCGGACCCTTCGTCTAACAGCATAGTTTCTCCAGTTCAAGTAATCCTTTCGCAGTCCAGGCTTCTTTCCCCCAGTGAAGAGCATTATCTTGGCTTCTCAAAAGCCATCTACAAAGAATGTCTATTCCAGTAAATGGAAAAGGTTTTCTGTTCGGGCTAGATATCTTAATCTGGATCTCTTTTCAGCCCCTATTCCGGATATTACTCTTCTTATGTTCCCTTTATCAGGATGAGATGAGTTTTTCTACCATTATGCTCCAGTTAGCAGCCATTTCTAATTTCCATCTGAACAAGGAGCCTACCTTTTCTTTTAAGCTGTGCAAAGCCTTTCTGAAATGAGTTTTTCTCTTTAGACTGCCTATTAAAAATCCATCCCTGCCATGGGATTTGACATTGGTGCTGCAGTCCCTGACACAAAAACCTTTCGAACCAGCTGCTTCTTGTGACATTAAATTCCTTAATTGGAAGACGGCTTTTTTAGTGGCCATTAGCTCTGCTAAAAGGGTCTCGGAACTTCAAGCTCTAAGTATTAAGCCTCTTTTCATAAGAATTCATAAGGACCGGGTGTCCCTTAGAACAAATCCTTCCTTTCTTCTCACAGTGGCTTCGGAGGCTATCTTCAATCAGTAGATTCAACTACCAGTCTTCTTCCCTAATTACTCTAATAAAGGAGAATGTATCTTTCATTGTTTAGATGTCCACAGGCAACCGCTTTTTTATCTAAAAAGGACTGAGAAATTTAGGAAGTCGGACCAGCTCTTTGTGGCCTTCTCTCAAAATAGAAAGGGCCAGGCAGTTTCCAAAGTAACTGTTTCCAGGTGGATTGCTAATTGTATTTCCTACATTTAAATTGTAAGCATTTGGAGTTATCCAGACCAGTTAAGGCCCATTCTACTAGGCCTGTTGCTATGTCTTCAGCCTTCTTGACTAGACTCTCCATGGATGAGATTTGTGCTACTGTGACTTGGTCTAATCCACACACTTTCATTTCATACTACAAATTGGACTTGGTGTCTAGGAACAGGGCTTCCTTTGGTTTCTCCATGCTCTGGCATATCCTTCCTTGAGGCCACCCAGGGTCATAGTAGCTAGGGACTCTGACCCATTCATGATGAATGATGACATGGATAGCATCAGATAAAGAGTTATGTGCTTACCATAAGTTGGCATCTGTGCTATCCAGTGTCATCATTCATCACATTGCTGCCCCCCTTCCCCTTCCTTCTGGGGGTTCTGTCTAGGCTGGAATGGCTTGTGTTGGTGGAATGTTTTGTCCTTTTACACAGTTTGTTCTGCATTTCCACTAGTTAGCAAACTCGATCTAAGGGTAGACGGTAGCAAGGGATCCTGGGAAGGGGAAGATCTTGAGCTCTGGATCTGTCTGACAGTTGCTGTCTCGGATCCGAGGTCGGATCCCAGACCCATTCATAATGAAGATGACACTGAATAGCACAGATGCCAAGTTATGGTAAGTACATAACTCTTTGTAAAGCTGCACAGAGAAACTCCTCCTTTAATCAAACACAGCACTGTCAAACCTGATTGTGCTAGTGTTCTGTCTACCAGCCAGGACATTGCAGTAGCATAAGCACCCCTCTACATGCACACACATACAAACATTCAGAAGTGCAAAGCAAACATTCAGAAATGTATGTGAGCACACACACACAAACACAAACATGCATATCAAGCATGTGCTGACACACTGTCGTCGTCCCCCCCAACACCTGCGCAGGTGCTCTAAATTAAACACACACACACACACACACACACACACACACACACACACACACACACACACACACACACACACACACACACATCCCAGTATGCACAGAAACACTCACCCACACCAAGCTTGCTTTAATCTGCATGCACACACACACACATACACTGAAACATGCAGAACTGACATTTCCTACCTGACTACTGTAGTGAGACGACTTAGGTAGACACATACATCAACATACAGAATTGGCGTCCCCTACCTAACTCCTGTAGTGAGACTGCCTGCCCGCGCACCCACACACACACACACACACACACACACACACACACACACTCTCATTCATTTAGCGACATTCATGCCCTTGCAGACAGCCACTCACACTTTCACACACATACATGCACATCTATGGCTCTTTTGTACTTACCTGAACCATGACTACTCCCATATGTGTGGATTGTCTCTTTTTCCTCGTACAGTAAAAATTAACTTGACAGAATTGCTCTGACAGGTTAATTAGGAGCCATGGATATTTCTGGGGTTGGAGCACATGGTTAATTAACTTTAGCCACTGTCTTGAAACTGCAGCATTAGCATGCAACTTTCCTGGTAAGACCACTCTCTATGCTAACACTTCTGAATGGGGAAAACAGTAGCAGTAGAGCAGTCTGTGAATTGATCTGGCTTGGTGTGAAAGATAAGGCTTCTGCACATTGATAAGCCTACCTGAACCTTAGGGTATATCTTTGTGCATCTAAAACTGGATAGTAATAGCAAGCACATTCTGAAAATTGTTGCCCTTTATAAGAATATCAATTATCTTTTCTGTGTACAGTTGGTATGCCAAATAATGAAAAGATCTTGTTATTGACAAGAAAGACTTGTAGCAGGTATTTGTGGATGTTGTGCAGATGATGAGTACCTATAGTCATGATTAACAGAAATATTCTCCTGTGGGTAAATGACCATAACATTCTGCTTTCATTTTTGTCTTGAGGTAGTGCTGGCACCTGTGATATCTATACATAAAATGGAAACAGAACATTTGTTTAGTACATTCACGGGACAGGTTAGATAGCTGTGACAAAGAGCTTTATTGCAGTTTTCAGTATCTGGAAACTATGCTTTGTCTATTAGCAATGCCTTTGTTGGTCCTTTTCCTTGACATCTTTCATGTGCAAATTGTTACACTTTAGTACACAGTGAAATAGAGGGGTGCCCGTTCAAATTCTGGGGACTATAATTGTGATCATCTGAAATGTCTAACTTTTAAGTATGACTTTAGTAGGATACATACGAAGTCTGAGACTGCAGTACTTGACACATTCCATCTGCTACAAGGTAAAGCAATCTTGAAATTAGTATATAAAAGCAATGTGGATGTGGGAGTATAGCATCCCATACTAGAGAATGCAGAGGGGTGAAACTCTGCAAAAATGCTTTAAAGATGTAACAGTGTTTACGTAATTTGCTGTTATTTGAAGGAATCAGTCAATATTTCAGAGTGTTGGGACTCACAGTAACAAGTCTTACACTTCTAATAGGTAACCAGCATGGTGTGTAATCCAACAGGACTAGCATCTACTATTAACAATTTTTTTATCGGTGTCAAAGTCAGTCATGACTTCAGCTGACACTAAATAGTTTTTGACTTCTGTAAGCACTGATCATGTATTTCAGTACATAACTAAAGTGTACATTTCTTGAGTAAATTTCTAAGTGACTCTGTAAAGCCTAAAAAGATTTATCAGAATGTAGCACTGCCATTCACTTTGCTCGGTAAATGTATTATTACCAGTTGTGTCTTTCCTAGACGGTACATTTTCTATTTTCTTTAGATTAAAAGAAATTATTTCATCCAGATCCCCACCTCAGTCATTTGACATGGTCTCTGTTCTAGTGTCTGTGGAACTCACCACAGAGACACAGGGCAGACACTGAAGGACAGTGAGATGCTGACAGGTCAGTTTGGGAAGGGATGACTTCCCCTATTGTATGCACCCCCCCCACCCCCCCTTGGTTGCCGCCAACTCTACCAAGCACAGGGCATTCAGTATGTATGCTAGTGGCTGTATGTGCCATGGCTGCTATCCCCACTAGAGCTAGCTGTATCAACGTGCGCAGGACAGCAAATGCACAGGGCTGTCATAGAGGCATAGGATACTAACACATCATTCTTGGCTGAGATGGGACACTTTTGCAGGGTTTGAGAGATAACCTGAGGTACTGCTTGTCCCAGATGTGTGAGCTAATAGACATGCTCTGTAGGATGCTTGTGTAAAACAGGTCCCCTAGTGCTTGCAAGACATGTAACAGACATATGTCAAATACCTGCTCCACCTCTGCATCCCCTGTTGAGGATCATCATGGGTTGAGGAGACCTAGGCCAGGCACATGCAACATCACAACTTCCACATAGTTATCCACTGTGGAGGTGAGTAGGGTCAGATGTGGACATCCATAAGGATGTGGAGCTCATGCCACAGAAATGTCTGTTATGGACCATTGGTGATATTCATTCACATGTCTTTTTCTTGATAAGAGCTGGACAGTGCCTGTGAGCCTTTCAGAAGAGCAAGCTTTCATGGACGGGAGCATACATGGGATGCACATATACCTCCTGTGGGTACCCTAGACTTATCAGTATGATCTCACCTCAGTGCTGCAGCATCTCCTAAAGCTGTGTCCTGGGAGGCACACACATACCTCTCCAGTACTCACAAATGCACGCACACACACACACACACACACACACACACACACACACACACACACACACACACACGCTCACATGCTCAATCACTCACTCACACGCTCACACATGCAGATGCATACACATGCACACAAAGACATGGCAATAGCATTCCCTCCCAGTCCAGTTTACCTTAGGCTACCTCCCCACACAACTTACGCTCTCAGCACAAAGTTGATGATATCAGTTATATCATCACACACATATTTTTCCGTACACACTGTACACTGCCATTCCCCTACTTGTGCATACTGTGATAACATGATGACTGAGCCTTGCCCTTTAAATATTGTTACTTGGCTAGACTATGTCTAATGCAAAATATGGGTAGTCTGTGTATATTTGAGCACAGACTGGTTGTAGCTCTGTATGCATCACTTTTATTGTTCTGTCTGTATTTTAATCTGGTTCATAATTATGAAGCAGGTGCTGTCTCTTAGCCAGTGTCACTTTCATCTGGCATGATCCTCCACTACTGCCAGCCCCTCCACTGTCTCCTAATCCTACACATCCTCCACTGCCTGGTGTGCTGGGACATGCTTCTCCTGCTTGTATAGTCCCTGCAGACATGTTCGGACAGACTTGTAAACTTTGCCCAGGATGGCCAGAAAAAACAGTCTAAACCAAGCTATTGATTTACTTTTTCCCATACCTACACAAATCAGTGGGAGTGCTTTCTATGTGGGTAGAAATTAGCCCTGGAGGAAAGGTGGCTGACAAGCTCTTTATTTCCTTTGTGAAGACATATCTTGGTAGGGTCCCCCTTCACAAGATCGAATATATGAATACTCAAAACTCATAAGCCCGAGCCCAAAATCTCGAGTATTCATATACTCGAGATTGTGAAGGGGCACAAAAGGAAAATAAAAAACACTTTTTCTAACGTTTTTGCAGGGGGGCTGCGTCCCCCACACCCCCCTACTTAAATATACCAAGACCGACATCGCACTATAGCAAAGGAGATGGAAATGTACCATTATGCGCTATATGCATAAGCGTACAATGGGACACTTTCCATTCCTCCGCTGAAGTGCGGTCATGAAACCTGCACATTAAGGAAGGAACAGTACAGAGGGACCCAGCCCCCTACAAAAAGGTAAGTAAAACCCTTAATCTAATTTTTTACACTTCCCGTTCACAATTTCGAGTTACTGAAGCTCGTGCTTTAGAACTCGATCTTATGAGTTTAGAGCTTTCAGTAATTCGATCTTGTGAAGGGGAACCCTTGGTGGAAGGATCACCAGATTGATCTTTACAAGGTCATCGGTTAGTTGTATTTCATTTAGTTACAGTAAGTAAGGAATGGTATTACTAGCCATTCGAAAGACTCATTCCTAGTAGTCTAGTTGCTACATCTTTGTCCTTTTTCCATAGTGGTACCTTAGATGACATATGTGCTGCAGCAAGCTGGCTGTGTCTCAAAAGCCACCCAGGAAGAGTAGCTAGGGACTCTGCACTAAGGGTTACTGAAGATTGACCACCTTTTATCATATAGGAAAACGAGGGTTACATACCATAATGATATTTCTATAAGAAGGTTCATATTTTGTAATAGACCCACCCGCCAAATTCTCTAGCCAAGTTATTTTTACTTGCCCTTTTATTTATCGAGTATGTTGCCTAAATATTTTACTGGGGAAGCCAGAATTGAAGAAAGGTGGTTCTGTAATGCATTATGGGATAGGGGATGTAAGGCTTGCAGCCAGGGAAAGTTTTATATGCTAAATGGTCCTAAGGTCTGTAGCATAACTTTTAAGTATTACTGAAGATTGATTTTTTTCTTTTAAATCTGCCTTTATGTTAAGTACCCATAACTTTCATTTTTACGTCTTTGATTTCTGCTTTAGGCATATGTGTAATTTTCAGGTGTGTAAGCACTGACAGCATCTTCACACACTTTACTGTTGTATGGCATTATATGATTTGTGCATCAAACTGCCATCATGCTACATGTAACTGCATTATGTATTCTTTGTGTAAATGTATTATGTATGCTTTGTGTAAATGTAAGCCTAAGCCCATAAGGTAAGCATATTTTTTGTTTGTAGACATTGGTTGGTAGGAGACATTTGACTTTTGTTGCTAGTCAATCTTCAGCAGTAGCATACTGTAACAGTCCAACTTGCTTCTTGAATATGTGGTGCAGTTATGTACGATCTAGGTTTGTAGTTCCATATTATTCAGTGTTACTGAAAATGGCAAATAAGTTTTGAGATGGGCAAGTAGTAGTCTGTAAACATCTACATCCTAGGGTATTAATTATAGTCCCCTCTGTACTTAGCCCTGCTATGGACTGTTCTTATTGAGGTTCACTGCTTGGATCATTGGTTCTAGGTAGAGACTGTGTCACAATCTACTGCGTTCATGTTACTTGATTGTCATCCAGATGCAGAAGAAAAAAAATGCAGGCATAACAGCTGGTGCTATTATTGAACAAACGATGTTAAGTTGTCTATCTCGCCTTCGTTCTTGCTGGTTGGGATCGGAGCCGATCCTCGGCTCTGACTCGGCCATCTTCTATAGCTCGAGAGCTGTTTATTGGCTCGAGGCTATCCCTTATCCCATGATGCCTAGCGCTAGCTACCCAGATCTCGTTTGCCGCTTCAGCTGCGAGGTGTTGTTTTTCTGGCTCAGGCTCGTATTAAGTTTATTTATAGAACTTTTTTTACTAGAAATAGTCTTTTTTCTAGGGATTTTTTGTTAGTTTTTAATCTTATATTTGTTGTGTTAGCTAAGTGTGTATTTGTAGCTTCCTTTCCGTCCCTTTAGAACTCATTTAATTTAGAGAGTTCTCCCCCTCCCCCCCCTTATTCCTGTCAGGTTAGCCATTTAAGTTAGAGGCTTTCCTTCTATCTTCCTTATAGGCTAGCCATTTGAGTTAGAGGCTTTCCTATTTAAAAAAAAAAAAAACTTTAGCTTTAGTCTGTGTTTTTCTCTTTAGACTGTATTTTGATTGGTTAGCTATTGTTGTATTTTTTGTTACAGGATGTCCAAAGAATCCAAGGTGTCTGGATTCAAGAAGTGTGACTCATGCTGTCAGAAAATGTCTCTGACCGATGGGCACGCTTCTTGCGTCTATTGTTTAGGCGCTGTGCACCTGCAGGACTCTTGTTCTATCTGCCATGCATTTAGTCCAAGAGTTCTGCAGGAGGGTAAGAATAAGCTTATTCTTAGGGGCCTTTTAAAGCCTCAGGATTAACCGGCCAAGATTCAGCCTGTGAAATCCCCTAAATCTACCAAACCGTCGGCTCCAAGTTCGGAGCTGTCTTTGGTTCAGACTCTACCTGCTACTTCGGTTCCTGCTGGAACCGATAAGACTATCTCCCCGTCGGCTCCATCAGAAACTTCGGAGCCTTCACGGAGCCACAAGAGGCTAAGGTCCCCTTCTCTGGAATCGATACATTCGACTCCTCGGTCTCCCCTGCTGCAAAGCGAGCAGAGTCACAGATCTTCTCACTCCTCTCGATCCTCTAGGCTCTCGGATCACGAAGTGGAGAGAGTGGTCAGTAGGTTGCTAAAGTCGCAGGCACTTGCCAAGATGTTGTCCAGCCCTCCTCAACAGGTGTTGGCTCCATCCACTTCTGTCGATATTCCTCCTTTGACTCCATTGAGCTCGGAGCCGGAGTTCATTGGGGTTCAAGTAGTCGTCGGCTCCGATAACTTTATCTCCGGTTCCATCGTCAGCTCCGATTCCCTAGATGTTGCCGTCTGTCGAGGGATCTGGGCGCTGGGGCTCCCTCATCGGCTCCGAGGGGGCGAGTCATTGGACCCTTGTCTGACGCCATTCTCCCTCTCAGAGCTTTGGCACAGGTGAGCTTGGCTCCTAAATCGGCCTCGGAGCCAGCTCCCTCGGTGCGGAGAAGGATTCCGATTTCCTCAGAACCAGAACCTTCTCTGCATCATGGCAGGGACACCTTCGATGTCATGAGGAGTGTGCTGGCAACTGATTCAGCTCCACTATTGGCCACATCAGCTCCGTCCCCTGTAGTGCCTGTGCCAACCTCGGCTCCTCCTCCAAACCCCAAGCGTGGGGAACTGGCGCTCCAGGGCACCCCATTGGGTTTTTCCTCTTCTTCCGAGGCCTCCCCTGAGCATTCAGAGGACCCCCTCATAAGAAGAAGTGCAAGAGGAAGCACATTGACTCCCTTGAGTCTGTCACTTCGGATACAGACTTTGATGATTCGGAAGGGTCCCCGAGATCCCCCGCTGAAGCTGTTTCCTTTTCGGTCATCCTGAAAATGCTTAAGCAGAGGGGGAACTGGAATCCCCTAGCCCCTACCGAGGATGAGTCTGTATTCCTGGATGCGTTCGGTTCCCGACCTTCCACCTCCTGGGTTTCTCCGCCTTTCGATCCACTTATGTCCGTGGTGGCTCGAAAGGCTTGGTCAGCCCTGGATACAGTGGAACCAACTCCGAGGAGACGTGGCAAGTTCATCACAGCACCCCATGATAAGCAGTTCCTTACCAAAGGTGTTCCTGTTGATGCCATGGTGGTAGCAGCAGCCACCAAAAAAGAGTTAGTGGAAACCTCTTCGTCTGTCCATCCTCCTAACAAGGAGTCTAGGACCATGTACAGATACAGGAAGCTAATGTTTGCTTCAGCGACCTTTTCTATGAGGTCACTGAACTACTTATGCCATTTTACCCGGCTTCAGGGGGATCTCCTTAAAGAGCTCGGAGATACCCTTCAAGATCCATCAGCTGAGGGGGCTCAAGCTAAAGTGGCTTCCCAGCTGGCGACCCTCAATTCTGTAGTCAACTCTTCCATGAGGCTCATTTCTTATGCAACCGATGGTGCGAGTAGAGCTGCAGGTATGGGCGTGGCCCTTAGGAGACATGCATGGATGCGGCTGTGTAACTTTGCAGAACCCTTTATAGTGTCATTCACCAACACCCCCTTTGATGGTTCCTTTCTTTTTGGACCACAGGTGAAAGACACTTTGATTAGGGTGTGAGCAAGAAGGCAAGACTCCCTCTGCCGTGGGAGTCCATTTTTCCACTCCTTCCAGAACATACCCCAAGGGTCAGAAGAGTGGTAAATTTGTGTTCCGAAAATCCCAGGGAGCCTCGCCTGACACACGTAGCGATTTTTCCTCCAGGGGCAGAGGGGGAAATAACAACAATAGACGTTGCCCTCATGGCAGAGGGGGTCCACAGAACCAGGGCAACAGAGAATCCTTCTCTGAGAAGCCCTGTCATCATCCCTGAAGGGTTGCCTGGCTGCCCATCTCTGGAGGCAGTCGGGGGAAGACTTTCACTGTACCCAAAAGCCTGGCAAAATTTAACGCAAGACAAATGGGTACTGTCAGTTATATCCGGAGGTTACAAAATTCCCTTCTCTCAACCCCCCTTACCGTCGAGCAAATCCCTTCCAGATGTTCCACCTAATCTGAGGGAGCAAGCAGTCATAGAAGTTTCAAGACTGCTAGAAAAAAGAGTCATCCAGGAAGTCCTGGCAGACCAACATGGATCCGGAACTTACTCAAGGTTCTTTTTGGTACCAAAAAAGACAGGGGACTGGAGACCGATTCTGGATCTCAGCAGACTAAACAAGTTTGATCAAAGAACAAAGTTTCGGATGGTCACGCTACAGTCCAATTGGATGTGCTCCATAGATCTTCAGGATGCGTACTACCACATCAAAATGGACAAACGCTCCAGGAGATTCCTTCGCTTCCGGCTGGGAGCCAGTCATTACCAGTTCAGAGCACTGCCCTTTGGTCTCACCACAGCCCCCAGGGTGTTCACCAAATGTATGGCAGTGGTCACGGCTCACCTGAGACATCGAGGATTCTATGTGTTTCCATATCTAGATGACTGGCTCCTCACTGCTACTACCAGGCATCAACTTCTGCAAGCCAGGGACTACACTATCACAATCTGCTCCCAGCTAGGCATTACAATAAACTTCGAAAAATCTGCCTTGCTGCCCTGTCAATCTATCACCTATATAGGAGCAGAGACAAAGAACATGTCCGCAAGGCTACTGCCAGAAAGGGTGTCTACAATTCGCCAGCAAGTACAAATTCTAATGCAGAGCAAAAGGATCCAAGTCAGGTTCGTCCTTCAAACTCTGGGTTCCATGGCAGCGGCAATTATTCTAATCCCACTGGCCCACTTTCACATGAGGATCCTGCTGTGGCGTCTGTTCACACAGTGGTCTTTCCAACAGCTGCCCATGTCTCACATGATCATGATTACAGAAGCATGCAAAAGGCACCTTTCCTGGTGGATGGTCTCCTCACTAGTGACCCAGGGCAGACCCTTCATTCAGCCCCCTCCGGTTGCCACGGTGACCACGGATGCCTCCCTGATAGGGTGGGGGGGGCATTATTAGGACAGGACAGTCCAAGGCACTTCGCAGTCTCACGAGTACCACCTGCATATAAACATCCTAGAAATGAGAGCCGTGCTCCTAGTGTTGCAAGCTCTTCAAGACTGTCTCCCTTCTGGGACCATTGCAATTCAAACGGACAACATGTCAGTGGTGTGGTACATCAACAAGCAGGGCGGAACCAAGTCCTACCCCCTATGTCAAGAAGCATTCAGACTCTGGCAGTGGGCGATTTCTTCCCAACGATTTCTGATTGCGACGCACATCCCTGGGAGGTCCATCGTCATAGTGGACAGGCTCAGCAGAGCTATTCTCATACCTCACGAGTGGTCTCTGAATCAGGTAGTTGTGGATCTGATCTTCCGCAAATGGGGACAGCCTTGCTGCGATCTTTTTTCCACCCCCTTTAATAGTAAATGCAGCAACTACTTCTCCCTTATTCCGCTTCCAGGTCACACACCCAGGGGCGCTTTAGTCTACGATTGGCCTCAGGGACTTCTTTATGCCTTCCCTCCGTTTCCCCTGATACCAAAACTCATATAGAAAGCAATGTTGTTGGGTTGCAAAATGATCCTCATTGCTCCCTACTGGCCTCGACATATATGGTTTCTGTTCCTGCACCATTACCTCCTCGATCAGCCCTGGACTCTGGATCCGATTCCAGACCTACTGATTCATCAATCAGTCGGACAGCATCAATCCCTCCAAACACTCCAGCTCACAGCTTGGTTGCTCCACTTCCAACCTTAGCCAGGCTTCCCAGCATTTCCCCGGCCGTGCGTGAAATTATTGTCTCCTCTCTCAAGTCCACAACTAAAAAGACTTATGCTAGCAAATGGAAACGTTTTTCTTGTTGGGCAGAGGCTAGGAACATAGATCCTTTTTCAGCCCCAGTCCACGAAATTTTGGAATTCCTAGCACAACTTTTTCATTCTGGGTCCGCTTCTGCTACAGTCAGGGTTCAATTGGCAGCCATTTCTAACTTTCATGTTGGGTTGTCTAATTCAAACATTATGTCTCATAAGCTCTGTAAAGCCTTTTTAAGAGGGACTACTCTCCTTAGACCTCCAGTCAGAGATCCCCCTCCTCCTTGGGATCTTAATTTGGTACTAACTTCCTTAATTATGCCCCTCTTTGAACCTGCAGCATCCTGCTCCATTAAGTTTCTGTCTTGGAAAACACTTTTTCTGGTAGCTATTACTTCAGCCAGACTTGTCTCTGAACTTCAGGCACTATGTGTTCGTCCTCCATACTTGTTTTTTCATAAGGACAGGGTTGCTCTGAGGACTAATCCTTCGTTCCTTCCGAAAGTCTGCTCAGAAAACAATTTA
This sequence comes from Protopterus annectens, assembly GCF_019279795.1. Lineage (NCBI taxonomy): Eukaryota > Metazoa > Chordata > Ceratodontiformes > Protopteridae > Protopterus > Protopterus annectens. The sequence continues at coordinate 1,053,919,028 of NC_056745.1, read as the reverse complement.
AACCAATCTGTAGACCTTCCTGTGTTTTTCCCTAACCACACCAATAAGGCAGAATACAAATTACACCAATTGGACGTTCATAGACAATTGCATTTTTACTTGCATAGGACTAAGGATATAAGGAAGTCGGACCGACTATTCCTTTCCCACACTCTAGGCAAACAAGGTCTCCCAGTTTCCAAACTGACCTTATCCAGGTGGTTGTCTGACATTATTACTTTCATTTATCAATTGAGAAACAAAGAGTTGCGTATCAAACCAAAAGGTCATTCTACTAGGGCTTTGGCTACCTCTGTAGCCTTCCAGTCTCGATTGCCCATGGATTCTATCTGTGCAGCTGCTACGTGGGCACATCCTCATACCTTCATTTCTCTTTACAAGCTAGATGTGGTCTTCAGGAGCAGAGCTGACTTTGGTTCCACTGTTCTGAAGAGTCTGTTCCAATGAGCCGCCCAGGATTGTAGGTGCTAGGGACGCTGTCCCAACCAGCAAGAACGAAGGCAAGATAGACAACTTAACATAAAGTAGTTATGTACCTACCATAACGTTCCATGTTAGTTTTCTTCATCTCACCTTCTTTCTTGCGTCCCACCCTCCGTCCCCCTGTCCTATTGGATCGAGAGGAGTTTTGGTTTCACTGGCTGAGTGTTCTCTGGTTTGTTTCCTCTACTGACTTAGAGAGTATGACAGGTATGCTCAACCTGTTCGTTTGAACAGGTTGATTCTCTGGCTATGACTGGGGTTAGCTATTACAAATGAGATCTGGGTAGCTAGCCCTAGGCATCATGGGATAAGGGGTGGCCTCGAGCTAGTAAACAGCTCTCGAGCTATAGAAGATAGCTGAGTTGGAGCCAAGGATGGGCTCTGATCCCAGCCAGCAAGAAAGAAGGCGAGATGAAGGCAACTAACATGGAACGTTATGGTAGGTACATAACTTTTTTACACAGGACATTGGCTGTTCTCACACATCAAGACTATTTTAATAAGTACTATTTAAACCCAAGAATATCTCTGAATAGGAGAATGACTTATCTAAATAATCAATAAAAAACTATCTCCATTATCAGCTTGGTGTATATGGGCATCCTGAGGCAATGCAGAAGTTGCTTCATGTTTACTGACAACTAGTTAATTCTCAAACAAGCTGATAATGTATTTGAGGAATGTATTTATACCATATCACTGGAGCTCTCACATAAAAGCACAATAAGGTTGTCAGTAGTACACACACTGTACCCATCACACACCATTCAAAGCGGATACATAGACCCACATATGCTGAGGTGCTTAAATATAAAATCCCTAAACCCCAAAGACCACCTAGACAAGTACACATAACAAACACCCTCAGCAACCCTGAATGCAGACTTTCAGAACAACACCCACATCAGCACATACAGACACATCTCATGGAGCCTCTACTTCTAAGCCCATAAGGTAATCCAACATTGTAGTCATTGGAGTCTCCATTGTGAGATGAACTGATGTCCCTGTCACCAGGCTCAGTTAGGAAAAAGTCACAGTTTGTTGCTTATCAGGGGCCAGGATCTGCCACATTACACATGCACTCAGGTCATTGGACCACAAGTACCAGTATGACTCAGTCATAGTCCAAGTGGGTGTAAATGACCTAAGACATACAGTTCTAGACTATATGAAAACAGACATCGGGGAGCTCTCAGAATATGTGTCCTAAGCTGGAAAGAACCTAGCATTGAGCAGCATTTTACCTTCTCCAAGGATGATGCCACAATATGAACAAAAGATGACTGGCTTTAATAATTGGCTTAGTTTCTGGTATCATTCTAAGGGGGTGCGGTATTTATCAGCATGGAAGGAGATGCCAGGTGGTCTGCACCTCTCCCTTCTAGGCTTTCGAATATTACCTAAAACATTGTCTTTCCTCATAGTGTCTTTTTAAGAAATGCGAGACTGAATGCACTTCAGACATAACAAATCAATACCAAGAAAATCTAACTGTGTTACTGCTTAATGCTCGGAGTTTAAACAAAAAAAACTCCACTCCCTAAAAGCTTTCTTCACCCTAAAGAATGCTGACATCTGTGCAATCACTGAGACATGGTTTAAAGCCAAGGAGAGCACACCAGTAATGCAAGGTTATAATGCTTTCCACATGTTTAGACCAGCTACTGTATAGACAGGGATTAAAGGTGGAGGTGTTTCGATTTACATAAAAAATAAATATACCTCAAAGCTAGTCAAACAGGACAATGCACTTGAGCTTCTCCACGTTCAAATCACCATAGGCAAAATCCAATACCACTTCCCTGCAAGCTGTAGGTCTCCTTCTGTGACCCAGGAAACCCATACTATGTATTTAAACTTAATGGAAACACTCACCATCCCAAACTAATACCATATTCATGGGCAACTTTAATTACCCCACTATTAACTAGGAACCATATATGACACCAAACGTACAAGCACAGAGATTCCTGGAGTTTGTAAACTCAAACTCCCTGAACTAGATTGTCAGTACACCAGCAAGGGGTGCAACTATACTAGATCTGGTCCTCATTAATATGGGAGAGTGCTGCACACCTCCCCAGTGTAATGTCTTCTCTGGTAAGCTCAGACCACAAAATAGTCTCCTTTGAAGTAAAAATAAAACCTGGAACCCCAGCTAGCCTGGAATATTCAAGAACTACTCTAAGGCTAATTTTCTGCTATCAAGTGATACCCTGGTAAAATTTCAGGCCCCCATAAAGCCTGAGAACACTGCTGCCCATGCAGAACTCTTCACAGAAACCCCATACATGCATGTCAAGAGCTTAACAGAGGCAGCTGTACCCATCAAGAATAAGTACAGAACTTACTCTAAAAACAAGCCACCCTGGTGGAATCACAACATCAGTTGGCTGTATAATAGAGGGAAAAAAATCATGACAAAAATTAAGAGGTGCAGCACCCAGCAAGATAAAAGCACTCTCATCAAACTATACAAAAAACTCAGAGGACAAATAAAGTCTACCAAAGCCAAATTTGAGGTAAATTTCGCCTCCCGGGCCAAGGACAACCACAAGGCATTCTTTAGCTATGTTCACGCAACCTCAAAGGCAATACACAGTTGTGTGCAGACCTCATTGTAAATGGAGCAAGAAGGTATAGCAAACCTATTGGCCAACAAATTCAGCTCCATCTTTACCCCTCTCTTCCCATCAATCTTCCCTCAGGAAATACCATCAAATACAACTACCCCTGCTATTACTGGGGGACACATCCTTAATGTTCTCTCTAAGATAAAGAACACTGCATCAGTGGGACCAGACAATATCCCAGGATCCTTTCTAAATAGCATGAAATATGATCTATCAGGCCCTCTGGAATTGCTGTTTAACAGTATCCTTCAAACAGGCTTCGTACCTCATAAATGGAGAACAGCAACTGTCATCCCTCTGCACAAAGGTTGGCCATCTACAGACCTATAAGTCTCACTAATGTCATATGCAAAGCCATAGAAAGAATTATCATGGACATGATCAATAATGACATAGGGAAACCTCCAGATACTGGTTCCAACCCAGTTTGGTTTCATCAAGGGCAGATCATGCCTACTCAGCCTGGTGGACTTATTTGTGAAGGTCACCAAAGCCATGACCTGGCCAAAACATTTGATACAATCTCCCTCTCGAGCATTGCTGACAAACTTAAGAGCTTAGGTACAAACCCATATGCCACCTGGTGAATGGCCAGCTGGTTCACAGACAGGATCCAGGAGGTTAGAATTGGGAAGTCCACCTCTATAGAGAGGCCATTCACAAGCCGAGTCCCTCAGGGATCGGTCCTGGGACCACTCATTTTTGGCATTTACTTCTCTGAAGTCAAGGCCAATGTCAGTGGCCTTTGGCTGACTAAATTTGCAGATGATTGCAAATTAAGAACCGTTCTTGAATTGCCCACTGACACAAACATTCTCCAGGAAGGGCTGACACAGACAAACAACTGGTGCCAGAGCCATGGACAAAAACTAAATGCCAAGGAATGCATAATAATATCCTTTGGGAAGTCATTCACCCTTGGTAACTATCATACTGACAACACACCCGTAAGAGATGACAGTAGTCAGGGTCTTGGGGACACACATAGACAGTAATCTAGCCTTTGACCATCATTTGCCTACGGTAATGAGGAAATCATTCTGTGTTGTGCAACTTATAAACAAAGTTATGTCATCTAGGTCCAAGGAAGTCATTGTTCCACTGTATTCGGCATTCATCAGACCTATCATTGAGTACAATGCCCCCTTTGGTATGTACCTAACCAGGCATATCCAACAACTGAAATGTCCACAGAGGTTCATAACTAAAAGAATACAGGGCATAAGTAATACATCGTATGCAGACTGCCTCAAGGCCCAGTCCCTGTATTCTGTCTCCTGCAGGCTCTTGAGGGGAGATCTATCCCTAGCATACAAAGCATTATTTGACACCACTCTGATGGACCTCCTGCATATCTGCAAAACAAAAAGCACCAAAGTTTCCCATTCTAAAGACTTAATCCTTGTCTGTGATATAAATAGGACCTGCTGGAGAGACAGATATGTATTACAGAGACTATCCCTTCTCTGGAACAGGCTCCCCATCTATGTGAAGCAGAGTTCCTTCCCAATCCAGTTCAAGTGTAACTTGGACAGTTGGATGGGTAACTGGAAATTCATCTCTGGTTTGGCAGCTATGACTGTAATGGATGCAGGCAGCCTGTAAAAGGTTAATTTCTCAGGCACCTGCTTGTAAATGTTTCACCTCCCAAACCTCTGCTTACACTTATCAAGGGTACGAGAAATTGTCAGAGATCTGGGATGCATGGCTAGGCTTAAAAAGGCCAATGTGGTCATTAGCCTAGTAAACACCTGTGAACTTATAAAGAATTATGTCTTTCTAGTGTGGACATTTTGATGAATTGTTGTGACTAGATTTGTTTTCGTTTTAGAGAACAACTATCTGGAGGTGGCAGTTTTGATGAAGTGCAGCGACTGATGCTGTTGTCTCTTAACAAACTTACTAAAAAGTGATATATCTAGTAAGATGTATAATACTAAAAGAGACCATGATGTCCAAGATTGGTGGGATGCATTGTCAGCACTCATTACCAGTGCAGCTTACCTATTTGATTCAGCACATATTACTGATGCAATGCCTTTAGTGACATCCAGATTCATTCTTATTAGAAATATCTTGAAATATTCTGCTGGTGATGAAGGGTCATTTTTCAGTATTAATGCAATAATTGCTAATGAACTCCAGCAGCTTTCTTTTCTTGGTTGAAAGCATTATGCCATCTAATGCGTAGCCTCAGGGTTGATATCATCCCTATGGAGTGCATGAAAGCTGGCACTGGTGGTGATCTGTTATTACGATTATGGTTGGTGTAACTGAACTAGCTTAAGTCCAGATCAGTCTGAAAGTGGACCTCCCATCTCGGGGAACTTGAGATTTCATGATGAGTAATACCTTTGAAAATTTTCAGATAAACCTTGACTTCTAATTCCTTTATACGTTTTAATGGATGTTGAGAATTTCGCTTAAAATTTGTTCAAAAAATAAAATATTTTTCATGCCTTGCACTTCTTAAAGGGTTGCAGTAAGAAGTTTGCTTTCTCTGTCATTGTTAACATATTCCAGCTGTCTTTACAGTTTGTTGCAAGAACTGTGACTACAGCACCGTGGGAGAATGCTAGGCGACATTTCTTTTTAAGAACAAAGGAATGTTCTCCAGAAGTCGTGCTGTGCTTTATTTGAAGAGGATTAACTGGTGTCAGTTTTGAAAAGTGCCTGCCTAACCGTAAACAAGAAGTAGATGTTTGTTAGGCAGTTATGTTGTATCTCGTTTTGTTGTAGATGTATAACTATTTTACTGACTTGATTTAAACCACAATGTAATGAATAGCTAACAGTGTGCCTTCTTTGCTTTGTTTTCAGGATTCCGTGCTCCAGAAGTCGCCAGAGGAAATGTTATCTATAATCAACAGGCTGATATTTACTCTTTTGGTTTGCTTTTGTATGATATTTTAACCGGAGGACTCAGAATCATGGAAGGATTAAAGTTTCCAAACGAGTTTGATGAGATGGCCGTTCAGGGGAAATTACCAGGTATTGAACAAAAAGTGTTTGTAACAGTTTTAGTCATTATACAGGTACAACTACTTGTAGATTTAAGTTTGAAAGGTTTAGTGAAGAAAGAAAGTAAACAGAATACCAGACTAAAAAGTGTTGTAGCAATCAGAATCACAAAGTCTGAGGCAAGTATATTAGTAAACTTAAATAAAACAGATAGTATATGTTCAAGGAATTAGAGGATCATAGGAATTACAAGGCAACTGAACCAATATGCCATTTCTGCTTTTCTAATCATCGCCTTTATGCCTTATCTTTCTTTTCAAGGAGAAACAGGACAGTCATACCAAGGGTGACTTTATGAATACCCATCCTGTTGTCCAGCTCCATTATAAAGATAGACAGTATGTTGCAGTGCTTAATTTGGAGATGAAGTTTGTTCCAGAGAAGGGATAGGTGCTGGGTGATGAATCTGGCCCTCCATCTTGTCCTGTTTATTTGCTAGAGTGGATTTTGATCTCTGGTCTTAGTGTTAATGAGAATGTGATGTTTGAAGGTAGAGGAGTTCTTGGACAACTGGATCCCTCATTCCTCAATAATCGAGGCACAGATCTCCACTAAGGAATCTATATGATACTGAATATAAAAACATAGCCACCAGTCTATATGATACTGAAAATAGAAACATAGCCCCCAATCTCTCTTGGTAGTTCAGGTCTTTTAAGCCCATAAGTTTGTTAGGTAAGCACCACTGAGGTCTACCTGATTGCTTGATATGCTCAGTAAGGTACATCTCATGGGGGCATTGTACTCTACGATGGGCCAAATTAATGTGGAACATAAGGAAGCGAGCACTTCTTTTGACCTGCAAGAGTTGAGTTTTGCTGTAAGCTGTGCAACGCAGAAGGATTTCTTCACCACATGATGGTCCAACATAAGAGAGTAATCCACCCAAGTATCCAGATCTCTCACTACTTTCCCATTTTAGGATGGTGTCTTATCTATAGTGTACGTTTGAGCTACAGGTTGCTTACTGAATGCAGTAATGTTGCACTTTTTAGCATTAAGTTTGAGTCCATTTTTTGCATACAGCACTTGACAATGACTCCCAGCTTACAATCATCCACAAACTTTGTTAAGCAAAGATCATCATTCAATAGCTGAAACTCAGAGACGTAGATATCAAACAGCAGAAGTCCCAACACCGATCCCTGGGAGAATCCACTAGTCATTTTTATGGTATTAGAGGACACTCCAACTACTATCACTGCATGGGTTCTGTCCCTAATCTAATTTTCTGTCCATCTAACCGTGTAGGGATCAATTTAGTGCTCATTTAACTTGTTTATTATATTTGCATGTGGTATGGTATCAATGCCTTGGAAAGGTCAAGGTATGCTATGCAGACAGTTTCCCCTCAGCCTGAGTCACCCTTTTGAAGAAATTTACCCGATTCGTAAGACAAGAGCTACCCTTGAAAAAACTCATCACAAGGTGTTGAGTCTGATAAGAGGTTTGATATCATAGTTACTTAGGTCAGTTTTGATATTTTCCATGCCTTTGCATATAAGACTCATTAGACTGATGGGTCTGTAGTTTCCAAGGTCAGTGGTGGGGTCTCCCTTGTGAAGTTGCATCACAAAAGCTGTGCATCATACTTGTGGGACAGAGCTCATTGCTAGGCATGGGATACAGTGATTGAGGAGTGGGTCTGCCAGTATTTGCTTAGTGTTATTTATTATGGAACTAGGGTGTGGTAAAAGGCCCCAGAGGGGAGGTATTCTTAGTTTGGAGGGTACTTTTAAAACATGCTCCTTTGCAATGGTTGGTGATCTGTGTCCATCCGATATTAGCAGGCCTGATATGGTTGTCTGTAGGGTGAAGTTAGCACTAAATTCATTTTCCAGTATGTTGGCAATATCCACTGGATCAGAGTAGACTGTTAAACCTTATTTTCCTTGATATAACTGAAGAAGCTTCTGTTGCTAGTCTAAATTCATGAGACACTTTTTTTAGATTCTTAACTAACTGCTTGATCCTATCTGTGATATGAGGATCTTTTGTGTTACTGTGTAGGTTAAGGATTTTTTTCTTTTGTTATACAAACTGTTTATGCTAGTAGACCACCATGCTGGTTTGCTTTTAAATGTTCCTAGTTTGGATCTACTTGGGACTGAGAAGTTAATTAATTTAAACCCAATAACATTCTCCTAGGTGATCTAAACTATCCAACTATAGACTAGGAACCTACACCACCACTAGTTTATAAGCACAGAAATTCCTGGACTTTGTCAATACAAATGCCCTGTAACAGTTAGTCAGAGTACCCCCTAGACAGAATAATATCCTGGATCTTGTTCTTACTAATATGGGAGAATCTTGCACCATCCCTTGCATATCTTTGTCACTTGTTAGGTGTGACCATAAAGCAGCCTCCTTTGAAATAAAATTTAAACCAGAGATCCCTTCTACCCAAGGTACCTTTAGAAATTTCTTTAAGACAAACTACCTACTCCTAAATGATACATTGGCAAGTTTCAAATCCCCGCCAAACTCACTTAACTCCATTGAATATGCAGAAACCTACACCACCTACACCAACACATGCTACACCAGTATGTAAATAGCTGCACAGATGCAGCTGTACCCCATAGGAATAAGTGAAGGGCAAACCCAAATAACAAACCAAATGGTGGAAGCATAACATCAATAAGCTTTATAATAAAAGTAAAATAATGTTGACCAAAAGTAAGAAGTGTAATTCTCAGAATGTTAGAGCCCATGTTACTGAAATAAACAAACAACTCAGGAGCTTAATAAAATCCACCAAAGCCACGTCTGAGGCTAAAATACCTACCCAAGCCAAAGACAAACACAAGGCATTCTCTTGTTATGTCTGTAATCTTAAAAGCACAATGCAGCATTGTGCTGAGCTGATTGTGGACAATGTTACCTACAGTAAAGCTGAAGATGTAGTGAGCCCTACTGGCTGATAAATTTATCTCTAACCTTACCCCTCCCCTCCATCTGTCCCTCAATATATGCCTATGCTCCTAAGGGATACAATTTTGAACTCTATTCTACCTGATTTTGTGAGTATTGCATATAAAAGAGCTAGGAATGTGTCTGGCATTCTGGTACATAACCAATTTTGTTTACCAGATGTTAATGTCAGTCACAGCTTAAGCATAAATAAAGGCACTGTTCCATGTGATGATTGTTCCATTTGTCAATATGTTGTAAGCTCTTTTCCCTATATTAATGGTATCAAGTTTACAGCTAGGCATGAATACAGTTGTAATACGGAGGGGTTAGTGTATGTGCTGAGATGTGGATGTAAGAAGTTTTACGTAGGGGAAACTTACAGGAGTTTTAGGGTCCGGTTGCAGGAACATAATAGGGACATAAAAAATAAAACATTAGAGAGTCCCCTTGGGAGTCATTTTTTGATAGCACACAACTCTAACCCTGATTCTCTGCAATTTGGCATAGGTGAATGTATGTCTTTAAAAAACAAACTCAAAAAAAGAAACACTGCTGATTTTAAAGTATGGTACTTTGGAGCCTCAGGTACTCAACAAAGAATGTAATTGGAAGTATGTGATTTGAATTGTATGCTTAATTGATTAATTGTTTTGTGCAATATGCTGTATATAAACAAACAGTTTTTTGTAGTGTTTTTATTCTTGGAAGGCTGTGTAAGCCGAGGTGCTAAGTGTTTCGTTAAATGTGCTTACTTCTTGGATCAGTGGTCTTGGTGGTATTTTATTATTTTATTGTTTTGTTTTTTAAGTTTTGTTTGTCCCTCAAGATATACCTGAAACTAGCTTGCTTTTATCTATCCCACAAGATCAAGTCCTAAAACTGCTATCAAAAGCTAATAATTCTGTATCAATGGGTCCTGACAATATCCCTGGATCCATCTTAAATAGTGTGATAAATTATTTAGCTCCATCTGTAGCAACACTGTTCAATTTTAGCCTCCATGCAGGTTCTATACCAAGTAAGTGGAGAACAACTACAATCATTCCTGTGCATAAGGGAGGCCATCCACAGACCCAGGCAGTTGTAGACCCATAAGTCTGACCAGCCTCATATGCAAAGCCATGCTAAGACTTATTATGGAAGTAATCAGTCAAGAAATAGGGAAGCTTCATACACAGGACCCATCTCAGTTTGGATTCATCAAGGGCAGGTCGTGATTACTCAATGTAGTGGGTCGTTTGAGAAGGTCACCAAAGTAATAGATGAGGGCAAAATGGTACATACCACATACCTTGACCTGGTAAAAGTTTTTGCTATAATTCTGTATTCTGATGAAGTCTCATTTTGTATGTTAAGAGATAAAAGTGCTAAATGCTGATCTACTGCATTTTATTTTTTGGTGCTTTTTATATTAAAGTTGAGTTCATTCTCATTGGTGGTTTTCCTTTGTGCTTTTGATGAAATGATTATTTGTTTGTTTTTCACATAGTTCCCCACTCAGACATAGTAAAAAAGCTAAGTAAAGTGTGAATAAACTCCTGTGTCACCCTCTGGATTGCCAACTGCCTCACAGATAGGACATAAGAAATCAAACAGGGGAAGTTACCTCCATCGAGACCAGTTACCAGTGGAATCCTCCAGGTTTCTCTGCTGGGACCTCTCCTGTTTGGCATCTGCCTTTCTGAATTAAA
>NC_056745.1:1053643278-1053903278 GCF_019279795.1 Protopterus annectens | reverse complement strand
TCATGTATTAGGTTTAGTTGGTGCTATAATTGATAGAGCAGGGCTACATATGCTGGTTATTGCATGTAATTTGTTAGGTAACTGTTTGTTGTGTCAAATATTCATGATTTGTATTTATGTTTGAAGTTTGTGCTGGAATTAAAATGTTTTAAGTTTCTGGTTATGAAACATTTGATATGTGGTTTTCTGCACGCACAGTATGACAGGTCTGACATAAGCAGTATAATATGTTCCAGTGAGCTGTAGCAGTTTAATAACTGCCTTCTGATCAAGCTACCTGGTATAGTCTCACATCTGAGGAATCCTATTTCTTTCTTTACTTGAGGGCCTCCTCTTGTGTCATGATCAGCAGCTTCAATTTGCATCTAGCTGAAGTTTCTCTTCTTTAGTACATTGTACTGCGTTGCATTCTTAAAGTAATTAGGAAAAGTTAAATATTTTTTCACTGTCATAAACATTTTTCAAGAGACACTCTTTGTAAAACTATCCATATTTGGAAGACATTATTTTTCTGCACCCCACCCACCAAACCATACTGTTCTGTTAATACTACCATAGTCATTAGTGAAGCATCTGTAACTAGGCACCTTGGTGTTTGGTGAGTTCTGTCTCTACCATATCCCTTTTTTCCATAGCTCTGTCAGTCTTATCTCTTTCCTTCTCTTTTTTGTTTCTTGCAGGGAGGAGTCAAAACAATGGGTGAACTAAATCCCTCCTACAGCCATTAATATACCTAATTGTCGGTGCAACAGCTTCTGCTCTGTAAACTACTAGATTTATCTCGTTAAGTGAGCCCCACTCAGGACCATAGCAGGTAGTCTTCATAAAACCCTGCAGTCCTTATCTCCTAGTTAATTTGTATCTGGACTTGTACTGCTACAATTCTAGGAGGGGGGATTGTGTGGCTATACAGTGCTAGGACATTGAAGCTGTTTTGCAAGCTCCAGTTATTCTTAATCTATTTTAGATACTCCACCTGCATTGTATTGCATGTTACCTAGGAAGCCCCTCTTACTACAGACATTAATCTCCCTGGCTCTTCTTGTAATACAGTCACTCCCTCTTAAACCACCCCTTTTTACTTGCACAGACAGTTTCTGTTGCTGTAAACCTATCCATCTGTCTTATTGCCTTTCTTTCACAACCATTTCATTTCCGTCTTGGTACTTAATGTGACACATTGTTGTCCTGCTGTTTCCTGTATTCAAAGTTTTATACAGCTTATGCATTTTTGTCTTACTTTATACCGTAGTGCTTTGCCCCATTTTTTATCTCGGTTCTCACTGATTGTCTCCATTCAAATGCAGTGCTAGCCCACTCCAATTCACCCTGCTATGCTCGGCTTCACTCCACTCCCCTGCTCTACCCTCATTCCCATCCAGTCCTTGATCGTTTCTTTTATACTTTCCATATTCCTCCCTATAGAGCTAATTTCCAGTCATTTCCTGCCTCACCCAGTTTGTACTCATCTTTAATCTCTCCTCCATTACCACTCTTTTAATTCTGTTCTGGCCACAGCCTTGCTCCATCCCCCCACTTCTTTTTCTAACACATACCTTCCTATATCCCAGTCTCTAGTACAACATAACACACTGGAAACATCTGTTGTTCACCATAATTTTCCTTTGTCTATCCTTTATTTTCTATCCATATTACAAAAGCTTTCTTTCTAACTCCCCCCACAACACTCTTCTAATAATGTTCTTACAAAATCAGTCCCTATATACAAGCCCCTTTGTTGGACTTTACACATATGTGTAGCTCCACCCTAACTAAATGGCCAAGCATTATTTTCCTTCATTTACTCTCCAGTAGCAGCTTACAGAAAATCATACTTCTCACCTCATTACCTTTATTACAAGTTGGTGATGAACATTTTCTTAATGTTCATCACCACATTTCTTTAATCTGATATGCTTTGTAAGTAATGCTTGTTGACGATTTCAGAGTACTTTGTAAATAATGTTTATTGACCATTTTTGTTTTGAATTGTCAAAAATGCATTTTTTTCTTTGTTTTAGAGTTTTTTTTTTCCTGGGCCTCTGTTGAAAATGAGCATTTCAGTTCACAGACTGATGCCGTAGTAAACAAAGCAATACATAAAAGTTCAACCCTTTTCCCTCCCTTCTTCCAGCAGCCCCAACCCTGAATCCCTGAAGAACAAAAATATTCCTTACCAGATCATTTCAACCAAAAATGTCCTAGACTCTTTTGTCATCGTACTTTTCAAGCTTAGTAAAATGGGTCTCCTCTCTGTATTTTAAAACATTCTTTCTGGTATACAGCAAAGGCTATACCAACCAAAAAAAAACAGAAAAGGAGTCATCATAATCCTTGATTAACAGACAATATCAGACAACTTATTAAACTTAAGAAACAAATCTTGGTCAGATTGGAAAGCTATCCCCTCTCACACCAACAGATTTAATGTTTACTGTAAATTAAAAAAAAAAAGAAATAAGGGTAGCAACAAATCACTCTTAAGCTGACTACTGCAGAAACCTCCAAAAAGCTAATCTAGGGAACACCAAGAAATGTTGGAAGGCTCTGAAAAATATTGCATTATCCAGTATCTTTCCAAAAGCTTCTCATCTATCTGTTTACCTTAACCTTCACAAGCAAAACAGTGCCCCGCAGCTTTGAACATGCACTGGTTCTTTCTGTAAATAAAACTCCTACTCCATTTTCAGCAAATGTCCCATTTCAGACTTCTGCCCTCTAATCATAATTCTTGAAAAGATCCTTTGGGCTCATAGGTAAATACTAGGCTAGCTGCCCTTGTGAACCATTTTAAGCCTTGCCAGTTTTCCTCAAATGGGACACTCAAACCCTGTACAAGTACGTCTGTGAGGTGAACACCTTAACCATTATCTTAACTCCCAGTTGTCACTGAGGGAGCAGACGTTATACTGCTGCCTCAAACATTACTTCACCTTGTATTTTTAAATATTTAAAATAATTGCAGCAATGGAAATTGGGCATTAAACTTAAAAAATATACAAAATAGTTTGTCAGAACACAGGAGTTTTGTCTTTTCATTTGCTTTTGCATGTTAGAGCAGATATACTGGCAGTGCAGTGCCAGTCAGAGCACTTGATCTGATATGAAGAACATCATCACCGATCATACCCCATTTGAGTTACAGGGTCTATATTAGTTGATTGAACGTTTAGTTAATCGAATATCTAAACATAAATCACTAATAATCGAACACACAAAACTACAAATGGCAGTTTCCACGCAGGGAAACAAGTTGTTTGGCCCTTGCATGACGTTTGCCCTTTCTTCAATGTGGAACGATCTTAGAGTTAGTATATTTAGTTAGTGGGGGTGTGGGGGTGAAGCCCCCCACTTCATTTGTGTTTATTTTTTTTTGTTGGGCAACGGCATTGTTTCCCTGAATGGAAACTGCCGTTCGATGTTTTGTGTGTGCGATTATTAGTGAGCGACATTTAGTTATTTGCTTAACTAAAAGTTCGATCATCTGATACAGAAGTGAGTTATGGGTAGGCAATAGCCCATGGCGTAGCCTGGATCTCACCAGAGAGAAGAAAACTCACTTGTTGTAAAAGGGCAGTGAGCTGTTTTATAGTGAAAGCAAGACAACATTAGCTGTGAAGTTAAATAGGTTATTTTGTGAATGCAAGCTCATGTTCTAAGGTCTGTTTGAAAGGCCTTCAGAGGATGTAACATTCTGCTAAATATCATAGTAACCAAATTTTTACCTACTCCCTCGCAGGATGTCTTGGTCATTTTTAAATAAGAGAGGCCCAGGTATCCTTTACCAGGAGACATAATTTAAAAAAAGCAGTTATAGCATAGTTCTGGTAGTATAAGCACAGACTGGGTAGTCTTATCCCATTATTGAACTTATTGTAGCCAGAGGACTTTTAGGCAGTTCAAGGGCTGTTTTCTTGCCAATTAAATTAGACATTCTAGCATGAAGACTGTAGACCAGGAATGATTCAACCTCTGCATTGGCTTGTATGGCACATAGGCTAACAACATAATGGTCATTTGATCATGTTGACCATGCCAGTCACTAGAACGGAGGAATGTGGTTCAGTTCTTCAGGCTATAAAGATCTCTGGCTTTGACAAAGTAGAACTTGCATCATTGAGGGGTTAGTATGCAAATAAATGCTAAAACATTTGAGGCTGCTGAGGACAACTAAGGCCATAGCATTCATGTAACTTGCTATTAAGGAGTGATGCAAACAAATTAATGTTTTATACCTATTTATTATGTAGTTAGAAGTTAGACAGTGACAGGTGACCATGTGTTTCCTGAGCAGCCCAATTTTTTGAGGAGAGTGGAGAGCTTAATGTCATTGATACAAAGCACTAACTCAAGAGGAACTTTCTCCATTATCACCAGCAGGATATCAGTTTTATGCATGATGAAGGACCTCAGGGAAAGATTGTAGATAAAAAGAAAAAAAATGCAATGTCATTTGTTAGTGCCACTGCTATGAGGGAAAGGCTGAGAACACACTATTGACTTTTACCATGGCTTATAGGACAAGTATGAATTTAATAGCCAATACTGGCATTTTGCTATGCTGAAGCCGCGCGGTGGTGCAGCGGTAGCGTTGTCGCCTCACAGCAAGAGGTTCTCCCATTCAATTCTTGGCTGGAATGCCTTCTGTGTGGAGTCTGCATGTCCTCCCCATGGTCGAGTGGCGTTCGAAAGACATGAGTGAATGGGCGTGCCTTCGTTGAAGGTTGGGCATCGGGCTTGCACCTCGGCACCTTAAAAATCTACTGCCAGTCATTAGCGGACCAGAGTTCTGCTGTGGCGACCCCTAACCGGGAAAAGCCGAAAGAAGAAGAACAACAACTGGCATTTTGCTGTGCTAATTAGGGTAGTTTGAAAAAAAAAGTCCAATTAACATAAGCAGCTATTTTTTTCTGTGTTAAAGGCCTTCATGACCTAAGCCATCTACATTGTGTGCTTCATCAATAATGTGACATACTTTACGAATATGGTCTGAAGGATCTCACCCCTGCTCTGAAGGATGTCACCACTATACAAAGCTATCTTTTTCTTCTCTACAGAGTAGTCAGTCTTGACAAGCTCCTCATGACATGTCAGGATGTTATGTAAAAATGTTGGCCTCAGTATTAATAATTGAAATAGGACTGCAAGTAAAGAGATGTTCTCTGTTTTCAAAATATGGAATATCACTGCAATTAACAGATGAGAGGTATTTTTCAGTATGTACAGTACAGACCCCTTACTCCTCCTTCTTTCTACCCGCTTTGCTGGTTCTGGAGCTACGCTGGTCTGTCAATTGGAATCTTATTTTCATGGTATTATTTGTGTAGATCTCCTCACTTAGTTATGGATTGCCACTGTCTCTTTAACCATGTTGTGGGGGTTGCCTTGTTAGAGATCTGAAGACTGTAGATATGTGGTCCACAAGAGTGATGTGTCTCTGTATCAGTGTTTTAGAGTTCAGAACAGTATTCTTCAGCTCCTTGCCTTGTCCTTGTAAAGTTCTTCAAGCAAAGTTGCATTGTATGACAGTAGCTCTCATGGAAGAGCCAAGTCCCTATTCATACAAAAGTAAACTCTGAAATTTTGGATCTGAACCTCTGTCAAGTATCTCTTTTTCAGTATCTAAGAACTTCCAGATCCCTTACAAGCAGCAGCTGACATTTTTTGTGTTGTCCTGTTTTCCATGTAGAGGGGTAGAATTGATGGCTCATGAAATGAAAGGTTCTGACTGTGGATCTTTTTTTACCACAAGGATTGGTAAAAGGTTTTTGGCTTTTGAGCCAAATCCTTGAGCTTGGTTACAAGATGGTGTGTCCCTGTCTTGGAGAATGAGAGTCATTTATGTCTTGTATGCATTCTATGTTATATAATTTCCCCTTTAGAAGCAGTGATTCTTATTTTATTTCCATGAATCCATCAGATTTTATTTCCCTTACTACAGTGTTTAGCATCTTGTGCCCCCAGTTGCTTTTAGTCCAGTGTATCCTACTTTCCAAAGTTGAAGAGACTTAGGTACACTGGAACCTTCCTTCCTAATGCCAGTATATCTGACTTGAATCTTTAGTTTTGGCTTCATTTGAGGAATCATTGACAGGATCCCATGTTATGTTAGCAGCCCAAAGACAGACAGTATGGTTAAAGTGGAATAGGTTTGCCTCTTGGTCACTTTACAAGGAGTTTGACCCCTTTTCATGTTTGGCTGCCCATATTGCTCTGCCTTCTAGATTATATCACACATTTGTTAATGTAGATAAAGTGTATCTGAGGTAAACTGTTCAAAATGTCAAGAATGTAAAAAATAAAATATTTGTAATTTCTTAGAAAGAAATTATGAATGTACAGTTAAAATGAAGTGGTATTTATTTATTTATTTCATTTGTTTACCGGGTAATGTCCGACTGGGTACGAGGCCCATTTTCAGCAGAGGCCCAGGGAGAAAAGCTCCATACATACATATATATAGCTACTGACATATAATTAACAGTACTGAACAATAAAGGTGCGCATATATGTTATTAACATTTAAACAAAGTAAAAAAATCAGTATAGTAATAACTAAATAGCTACAATTCACGCATTTATCTTAAATGGTACAGTTTGAGATGAATATTAACAGCTTGTCTAGAGGTGAGTACAGTGTAATACAGCATTGTCAGGAAAGAGCACTGTAGTTGTAAGAAAAAGAAGAATTTGTGTTTCCAATGCTAACTGAGATAGAAGGTTGAACGTAGATTAACAAAAGGCAGGTAATAGTTGTAGCTGTGAGAAAGAGCTGGATTAGTGTGATAGAGAGTGATGAGAGGGTGATGAAAGGGGAGGTGGGGCAGTTTACAAGGAATTTCTGCTTTATAATAAGCAGAAAATGATATCATAAGCCCAACCCATTACAATTGGCCATAAAAGGTCAAAGGCCATAAAGGTCAAAGTTTCAGGCTGCTAGTTGTGATCTTTCAAACTTATCAGTATGACAGATCTGGAATAATGCTTCCCTCTTTGCAAATTGGAAGATAGAATTGTTGGTTATTAGAAAAATAAAATGTCATCTGCTTTTCCTATAATATCTCAGTGTTATTTCTTAATATTATCATTTCCATGACAAGTGATATCCACAAGCCTGCTGATTTGTGTCAGATTCATACTGTTTTTAAGTGTTACAGCTTACATGTCCATTCTAAGGTAATAATAGGTTTTGAAATAGCTGTTCTCCAAGCTCATCTACTCTAAACACCCCTCTCTCACTCTCTGCTTCTGTCTCTTTCTCTCTGCCTTCAGAATCCTGCCTTTTGTTACTTGTGCAAGATGCAGCAGAATGCTAGTTAAGATAGCATTTTGCAGGTAGGTTGTTACGCAGGCTCCAAATGTTCTAGGGCATCTTAGCCCACAATTTGGGTACCCTTGAGGGAAGCTATGAAAGTTTTTATTTTGTCTTGCTTTCTGTTTCCTGTAAGGCTTCTCTTTTTTCTGCAGTAAGGAGCAAATGGTAAGGGGGGTATTATTGATCTTCAGAGACAGTAATATTTGAGATCAAGTTCCTCCTTTGAAGAAAGACTGATGAGCAAATGTGGCCAAAGTCTTCCCTGTGCAGATGTGATGAAATGCTGGTCAAGAAAGTCATTGTAACCATTTACCTACTTCATGGCAACCAGTTTGCTTCTTACTTCATGTTGAGTAAAGATTTCTGTTCTACAAAGGTATTTAGCTTTATGATGTCCACCCAGGGAGGTGGTGGAGAGAGTTTTGTGTTTTAGTACCTTCAGGATCAACCCATTACTAGAGTGGAAGCTTATTCCTTATATAGATTATAACATTTGCTGTCAGAATTGCACAAGCTTTTCTGAAGGTGGGACACAAGCACATGAATGAAACGGGAATTATTTGGAAGAGTATAACTCAGAAATATGAATGACAGAATACTGCAACAGAGTGTGCAAACTAGGAGGATATGTTCTTACTTCCAAGCTGCTGTGTGATATGGGTAAAAGTGTGAAGACCATAGGTTCATAGTACCATGTTTGTTCTGGATAAGTTTGAACCTCACCACCGCCAACCAGTATACTGCCTAGGTATGTGAGGGACAGGATCTACAGAATTTGTGTTCTTTCACTGCCCTGAATAGGTCTGCTGGACACTAGAAAGATGATCTCTCGAGCACATACCTGGCATTCAGTGAGTTAGAAAAGTGCACACACATTTGATTCATTAACTAGTTCACCAAATACAACCTTGCTTCAAAAACATAAATGGAATATGCTCTAATGTCTTGGATATGCGTGTCCAACAATACATATGCAAACTAGACCTACACACTGACCACTTACAGAGCTGTGTCTTTACTCTGGCATCCCAGGTCCTTGTCTCACCACTGTCTTTGTATCTCTGTCTCTCCTTCTGATACACTGTGTCTTCCATTGCCCTTTATCCATGCCTTCTAAATTCTTCTCACACATATGATTCCCAGTGGATGCTGGCAGAATTCTCAGAATTCCCAATTCTTTCAACCTGGCAAATCAGTACTGCCACCACCCAAGATATGGCTAGGGACCAGACACGAATTACCTGTCACTCTTGACTATGCCAGATATCCGTGATAAAAATCACATCTCACTGGTATTATGCACAAACTTGCCAAGCTGGAGTGCTAAGTAGTATCTTTTCCTCGCATAACAAATAGTGCACAAGTAAATAATGTACACTTGTCACAAGATCTTAAAATGAATAAATAAAACTTTACTTAAAATAATAAAGATGTTAAGACTCTGCTGTGATACATTAAATATAGAAAAGTGAGTAATGCACAAGGAACAGGAATCAATGTTCAGTTGTACAGACATATTTAAATTATTTTTTTTGCAGTTCTAACATATAATTTGTTGAGGGAGACTGCTAAACAAATTATAAAACATTATTGACAATTCGTGTTTAAGTTTCAAGAGTTGGCAGGTTTAGTAGAACAGAATTTGGTATTTTCTTATAAGAGAGGAGCAAATCTGAAAGATACATTTTAGTTCAAACAAAGTTCAGGAGACCACAAATAAGGATAACACAACAGATTCAGTTTTTAGGTACTGCACCTTGTGGTAGATGTTTGTGTTGCAAAACATATTGTGCAGACTTTTTCTAGTATTAATAATATTAAATCTGAAGCTTCTGCGACAGTTAATTGTTTAACAGAGAGTGTACTCTATGCTATAAAATGCGAATGTAATAAATTTTATATAGGTCAAACAAAGAGAACGTTCAAAATTAGGTTACATTTAAGGGACATTAGAATGAATAAAGAAGAAAGACCCTTAGCTCACCATTTTAAATTATATCATGAAAGTGTTCCTAAAGATTTAACATCTACAGTATTACAACAAATACAGGTAGAAAATGTGAATCATAAGAGAAATATGTTATTATATAAGGAGACTATTTTTATTTTGAAATTTGGGACTTTGATCCCACAAGGTTTAAATATAGATTGCTGCTGGAAATGTGTTGTTTAGTT
The DNA here is from genome assembly GCF_019279795.1 of Protopterus annectens. Lineage (NCBI taxonomy): Eukaryota > Metazoa > Chordata > Ceratodontiformes > Protopteridae > Protopterus > Protopterus annectens. Next base: position 1,053,893,788 of record NC_056745.1, on the reverse strand, counting down.
TAAGAAATGTGTGTTTTTAAGTCATATTGTTTAAATAGAAATTTAAATATTTAAATGTTTAATTATTTAATTGGTTAAATGTTTTATTGAATACTTAAGGATATAAAGTGTGAATCAGTATTATTTTGAATTTACTCCTTGAAGGCTAAGCATTAGCCGAGGCGCTAGAGTTTTTTAATAAATTGGGATCTACTTGACTACAAATTGTTTGTTTCTTATCTACTTGATCTACGTTTGTCGTATTGTGGATATTTAAAGAAACATCTGTGACTAAGCTAGACAAATACTGTAGCTGGCTGTGACCTATAGAAGAACCGGGCCTAACTATTTTAAGTTCTTAAAATATAAAGTAGACTTGCAGATTTTACAACAGCATGTGTAGCTGTTCTTACCACTGTCATCCAAACAAGTCAGACTTACCTTATACTAGTTTCAGTTCCGGATATATATATATATATTAGCTCATCCTTTCTCTTCTTACAGAAGACAAGGTTTTCCACCTTAAGTCCTCCCTTCCATGTCCAGTGGGCCATTTTCTCATGTGAATAGTAACAACTAAGTGCTTTGAATAGTCTTGTAATTGCATTTTATGGCTTTATTTCTTCCTGACTCCAAACCTTTGTATGACCTATTTATCCTCAAGCAATTTGGTCCTTCAGCAGAAAATGCTGAAAGATATACTTTATATTTTACTTTCAATTTTTATTCATTTCTCCTTTGCCTTTCATCTTTTTTTTTTTCAGTTCACAAAGGATGGTTACAATGTTTTCCTTATGCAGGAAGCACACATCTTGCAGAGTTCACATAACTTAAACATAGCTTTACAAATGTATTGACATTCTAAAATGAAAAAGAAAAAAATATAATCATCACATTTTAAACTAGTGTTTCTCTATCCTTGTACCACAGGAAGAATAATAGTTAAGAGAGTGTGCAGGGGTGAAACATCCTAAATAAAAGTATAGGAGCATTGTCCATCAAAGAGAATGGCTGTCAGAATTTTAGTTTTAACACCTATGAGGTTTTGTCTGTGTTATTCATCACGTTGCACTCCAAGTTGTAGTATGTTAGACCTATGAGGTTTTGTCTGTGTTATTCATCACGTTGCACTCCAAGTTGTAGTATGTTAGAGAGTAACCCTATCAGACATGCACACACACACAGACACACACACACACACACACACACACACACACACACACACACACACACACACACACACACACACACCAGCCTTTGAGCAAGCCTTCCTAGTGATGTATGGCATCCTGAACTTGTTTCTGACCTTTGACAGTGAATAGTCCTGTGGAAGAATCTCAACAATATCTCCCTTTTCCTTTTACAGAACTTTAAATTCTCATTCCTGCCAATGAACTAGCCATCTGACAGCAGAGCAGCTTACTGAACCTGAACTGATATTACTGCATGCAGAAGCCCTATCCTCATACCAGATGGCTAGCATATATTTAAGATTTTGTGTAACTGTAGTTCTTCCATGAAATTTTAATCACCTGATAATATAAGTGAATTTCAGCTGTTAGGCATATTGATTCCATTGGTAATTTTTACTAGTTCCTGCTAATGACTTTTGTTGGCCTGTAAGTCTAGTTGGAGTTAGTCATTTACAACTGTGTGTTGCAGATCGACAGTAACTGCAAAATGTATTAAATTTATAGTGAGGATGGTGCTTGTGCTCTTTACTGGACAAAGCAGTAAAAAACTTGAGGAAGGAAGGTGGTATAGCTGATTATTTATTAATTTTATTTATTTGCTTACTTTTATTAATCTAGTTTTTCCCACTTGACATGACCCATTTTCGGGGGAGACCCAGGGTATTATTCATGCAGCATACTTGATCAATTCACCTATTCTTTTCTGGTGCCATTATTGCCGTATCAGAGAGGAGTGAGAGGGAGTGGTGCAGAGCAATCAAGGTTTAGACAGTCTCTTGTGTCTGTGGGTGCCTGGGGACATAGCAAGGAAAGAAATAAATGGTGTTATGGAGTTAGTGGAGGATAGTAATGAAAAATGTGTTTGATGCTGAGGTAAACAGTAGTCCTGTAGAGAATGCTGCAGTTGCATGTTTGAGTAATCTTAAAGAAGAACTTCTCATTAAAAAAATGCTACAGTGGATTTAGTTGGAGGCTGTGGAGTGTCTAGAGGAGAAAGGAGGGAATATAGTAGTTTCTTATGAATGAGACAACTGTGTTGATGCTTGTGGTGACATAAAATGCTAGAACTTCCTGAGTCAAACCAAGGAGAAAAGAGATGAGCAGACATTGAAAATCTGCAGGAGGGTTAAACTGAATAAACAAGTGAGTAGAATAAGCCAGTGCTATCATATGCAGCAGTTCTGAGAAATGGAGGGGATAACTGTTGCACATCGGAGTGCAAATGGAAGGACATTATAAGGCAGGACAAAACATGGGCTTCCTATATATAGCTAGATATGGATGTAGATATGTGCATATATATGTGTGTGTGTGTGTGTGTGTGTGTGTGTGTGTGTGTGTGTGTGTGTGTGTGTGTGTGTATCATCTCCAATATGTGGGGAAAGAGCAATCCCAAAGTTAGTGGAGTCTTGTAATTCACTGTCAGAATCACACATTATTGATTGACAAGTTGAGTGTCAGTCACTAGTATAGTGATCATGGTTCATAAGTCAGTACTAGGCATCTGGTCCAGTGGACCTTTAGTAGTGTAGCTGTAGTACCGCAGATCATACTTACACATTGATATAATTTATTTATAGTTAGCTTCGACCCCTTTCAATGAGGGCTTGAGGGGCCAGCTCCAGGGTGTACTTACAACTTCCCATCCAGTCACCCTTAAAGAGGGTCAGGAAACTACCTTGCTTTACATCAGAAGGAAGTCTGATTCATAAAAGAGGGATTCTCTTGGATATATATATATATATATATATATATATATAAAATCTACATTGATCGACCAAAATCCCACTTATTTTGAACTACAAAATGATGAGATGACATTGCCAAAAATTTTCTTTAATGAACACACGGAACACTGTAATTTAACCCCAGGAAACTAACCATATGTCCAGCAACACTCCAAATTGAAACTAAAGCAAATCAAACCTACTTACCCCAGTAACTAAATATACCAACTCCAAGATCACACTATAGTGGAGAAAAGGGCAAACTTCACCATGTTGACCAAGTGGTTAGTTTCCTGGTAATTTTAAAATAGCTGGGGTGAGAGCTAACTCCAACCTTGGTTGAAGGTTCTGTTGTTGACCCTGTAATACTGCAAGTCATTCATGGTAGGATGTTAGATGTGAAGATTTGATTGATGCCACTAGAAAGTCTTCCCCATAATAGATATACTTTGCCAGTAGAGTTTCTCCATTTTATCAGAGAGATGAAATATGCTGCCTCAGGTAGTCAATGTGCAGGTAGTACTGAGTTTCATAGGCTCTATGTGACTTAGAAACTTTCACAGGCCTTATATGACTTAGTTCTCAGTTGTTCCACTGTATATGTGTTTTTATCTTTGTCCATTATGACCTTGTGAGTGGCAGGACTGTAGCCCTGTTACACCTGGTGAAGCAGTTCCTTAAAAGGATTCTGCATATCTTACTTCTTTTGAAAGTCTGCCTCCTTCATGGGACATTAACATCATGGGATGGTCCATCCATCCATCCATCCATTTGATCATGTTGGTTTCAGAACTCTGAAGTTCCTCTGTTGAAAAACTTTTCTTATTTGTCATTATTTCTGCTTCAGTATCTCCAAGTTTCAGTTCTTGCCTCTAGGAAACCATGGCTGCTCTTTCACCAGGTTCAGGTACCCCTTGGCCAATTTTCTTGCAAACATTTTGTCACTTATCTGTAAATCAGCCCATTCAACTTACAGGTTTCTTTTGCAGGGGAGAAACCAGCAGAGAAAGAACCTTGCTCACCATGGACACATGCTGCCAGCTCATGTTCCACCTCATGCATGTGAATGAGTTCAGGAAGAAAAGACAGCTGCATGCCACTTTGCATTAGGGAAGCATTGGCATTAACAAACAAACTTTCTACAGATGTATTGTCAGGTAAATGCTGTCAAAGGCCAATTCATAGAAGGTGTGTTTGCTTCTCATTCTTTCTTCATAAGTGTTTTCATTACATACATTTTTGGAATTGCCACTTGGTCCTTGATTTAAACCTTCACAAGTATTACTTCTGTCGCTATGACTGCAGGAAGTCTGACTTCCCTTGCTGCTTCAGTACCCCTTGACACAGTTTTCTGAGTTTTTGCCTTTTGGGATTTCTGCAGCTCTTGAAAGTCTGGGTGTTTTAGCTTTTTTGCATTTCTTGCTGTTGTAGACCCTTTGGAGAGGACCTGTGATGGTAGAGAAAACAGCTACATTATTAATTTAACAGATAGTCTATGAGCTGACTATTCTCATTCAGTCAAACATATTCTCCCACACACACATCTGGACAGCTCCTCCATTCAGCTGCTGTTGTTGTCGAAGTTTCCTTTAAGTCAGGCAAGTATATATTTATATAGCCCTATAAGATTGTAGATGTCAGATTTTCATTGATTTTCCTTGATTTGCATAAAATGTGCTTTGAGTGGTTGGAACACACTGTCAGGCTCTGGGGACAGGCTTGCTGTCTTAGTGCAATGCTGTCTATGCATATTCCTATGGGCAAAACTGCCCACTAACCACTTATTTACTACCAACAAAATCCCTCTGCCCCAACTGCTAATTACATCTTTTGAGATAATACTAGTGCCAGTATCCCTCTAATATAAATTATACAAATTATAACTCCTTGGATACCACTTTTGACCCTCACTGTACTCAGTAGTTCTTCATACCCTAACCTTATGCCATCACAGATACTTTTATGATCCCCATTCTACCTCTCCTGACTGTCTTTATGTATTTTCTATTATTTTTTCTTCTCTGTATTTCATGCTGTCTTTATCTCTTTCATCCCCTCTGCTTCACTCATTTAAACCTTCCACTGCAACCCCTCGTCATATATATCCACATTCACATTGCTTGGTAATTATTGTCATAAATTTTTATTTATTATAATGGGTGTTCCTTATGAAGTGTACAGCATAATTTAAGGAAGTACATTTCTTTTTAGCATAGAGAAAAGAGGTTAAACTGTATAAATGTTGGTGTTTATATAAGTGTGTGTGTGTGTGTGTGTGTGTGTGTGTGTGTGTGTGTGTGTGTGTGTGTGTGTGTGTGTGTTAATTCATAGGTCATCATAATCAAGCCTCCTTGCTACCAAAACTTTGGAGTGGAAGACTGTAAGTGTCTGAACAATTACACTGCAGCTAAGTTATAGGTAGTGTACTTGTGCAGTGGTTATCATTGTTGTCTCACATATTTTCCTCCTTCAGTTCATTTCCTGGGTGGCAGTGACTCAGTGAATAGCATTGTTGCCTCACATCAAGAGGCTGAGGTGCCTTCTTTGCAAAGTGTCCATGTCCCCCCTGTGTTTGTGTGGGTTTGCTATGGGTGTTGTGACTTCCTCCCACAATTCAAAGACATGCATTAGGTGAACTGGACACACTGAATTGGCCATAGGTGTGAGTTTATGTGCATGCGTGAGTGTGTGTGCTGTAGGAGAACTACTGTGGCAGGGCTAGCCTCCTGGCAGTGTAAACCTTGCCTGTAGTTGAAGTGACACCCCAACCCCATGTCCAAAAATGGGGAAAAATGAGTTGTGGAATGATGGATGGATTAATCTTTTCTTCTTGTTATTTCATGCATGATGATTACTGTTATTGCATTTTGAAGTTATTCCTTGTTCTTCTTATTTTATGTGCATTAGTCCTTATAATTGCTTATTACTATTGTTTTTGTTATTGCTTGGGCTGAAGCTTTTCTCCCTTGGCTCTGCTGAAAAGGTGTTATTTGTAGCTCAGTCAGTCTTCCCTATTAATCAAATGTAAATAAATAAATAAATAAAATCACAGCATGTACTGGTGTATAGGATTGGGTGGTACTAGTGTAAGGCGGTATTGACCCCTCTCCCCACTCGGATCATGGAAGCTTCAGAGAAAAATAGCCAAAAAGAAGATGGAAGGAAGGATAATTCCTAGTAGTAGACCTTCCAAGCATGGCCCCTTAAACATTAACTGATATGATAAGAATACGTACTCTTTCCATTTTATTGTTTATCTTAGATGCAATGCAGATAACTTCTGTTATGTTGTTTTGCAGTTCTGATAATATTTCCAGTTAGCTGGCATCTGGGTTTAAAGCTTTCAGAATGCAACATTGTCCTTTGCAAATATAGTATGTGTAGATCCATATGCATATGTATGTATCTTTAAAAAGCTATCCAAGGGCTTGCACAAGTGTGTAAATACTGAGCACGTGCAAGTCAGACTGCCATTTTGTAGTTAGCTGTTGAGATGTGAACATGTATGTAGGTAAGTGTTTGTTAGTTCATTTGTATTTAAAGATGCTGCTATCCATCCTGATGTGCTTCTGTATGTTAAAGAATCTAAATGAAACCCCAAGCCTTATTATTATTTGTAATAGAGATGAAAGAGCGACATGGTGTCAGAACCAGGATATCTAAAAGGCCAGGAAGTCAGAATCGGCACTTCTAAAAGGACATGCACCAGAATGTGAACCAGAAGCAAAATCAAAAAGCACAGCTAATATACAGCAGTGAATTGTTCCTATTATGTGCAAACTTTGTAAATCAGGTCAGAAACAAATTTCATGTATTAAAACTTGCTCGGCACTGTTTTCTTTTGTATAATATGAAACAAGGCATACAGAATGCTTTAAATGATATTTGCACAAACCAATATGTACAAAATTGATAAACCTATTCAAATTACTATGGAGAATGTTTGAAATAATGTCTGAATTGCATAAAATGAATAAAATAACGGGAAACGACCGCATTGCGTAAAGCATGTGTATTTTAATATTAAGCAAAGCTATTCCAGTTTCAGAAGTGTATAAAGTGTCCTCATGTTTGTGCAGTGTTACAGTAAGGTTATTTTGCAAAGTACAGCCATTGTAAGGGATATTTCACAAAATACGGCTATTACAAGGCATATTTTGCAGAGTATGGCCATTACAGAGCATATTTCGCAAAGTAAAGGCTAGGATCCACCACATTACACATGCACTCAGGACACTGGATCACAATTACCAATAGGACTCAGTTATAGTCCATGTGGGAGTAAATGACCAGAGATATACCTCCTCTCAGGCTGGTATGAGCAACATTTTACCTTCTCCAAGATGATGCCACAATACAAACAAAAGATGACTGACTTTAATAATTGGCTTAGTTTCTGGTGTCATTCTAAGGGAGTGCAATATTTGTTAGCATGGAAGGAGATGGTTAGCAGACCATGCTGCTTTGCCAGGGATGGTCTGCACCTCTCCCCTCTAGGCTTTGGAATATTACCTAAAACATTGTCTTCCTGCATAGTGCCCTTTTTAGGCAATGCCAAACTGAAAGTACGTTCAGCACAGCAAATTAAAACCAAGAAAATCTAAAGGTATTACTGCTCATTGCTTGGAGCCTAAACAAAAAAGTCCACTCCCTGGAAGCTCTGTTTACCCTAGAGAATGCTGATGTCTGTGCTGTTTCTGAGACATGGTTTAAAGTCGCGGACAGCACACCAACAGTGCAGGGTTATAATGCCTTCCACACATTTAGACCAGCTACTTCACAGACAAGGACTAAAGGTGGAGGTGTCTCTATTTACATAAAAAATAAATCTGCTTTAAGGCTGGTCATTCAGGACAATGCACTTCAGCAGCTCCATGTTCAAATCACCATAGGTAAAATCCAATACCAGTTCCTTGCAAGCTGTAGGTCTCCCTCGATGACCCAGGAAACCCATACTATGTATTTAAATGTATTAGAAACACTAACCATCCAACCCAATACCATATTCATGGGGGGACTTTAATTACCCAGTATTAACTGGGAATCCTATACGACATCAAACGTACATGCACAGAGATGCCTGGATTTTGTAAACACACACTCCCAGATAGTCAGTACACCAACCAGGGATGCAACTATACTGGATCTGGTCTTCACTAATATGGGAGAGTGGTACACACCCTCTACTGTAATGCCTTCCCTGTTAAGGTCAGACCACAAAATGGTCTCCATTGAAGTAAAAATAAAACCTGGACCCCCAGCTAAACCGGGAGTATTCAGGAACTATTCTAAGGCTAACCTCCTGCTATTAAGTGAAATCCTGGAAGAACTGTTCACAGAAACCCTGTATAACCATGTTAATAGCTACATAGAAGCAGCTGTACACACTAGGAAGAAGTACTGAAGTAACACAAAAAACAAGCCACCCTGGTGGAATCACAAAATCAATCGGTTGTATAACAGGAGGAAGAAAATCACGGCAAAAATTATGAGGTGCAGCACTTAGCAGGATAAAAGCACTCTCATTAAATTAAACAAACAACTCAGAGGACAAATAAAGTCTACCAAAGCCAAATTTGAGGTAAGTTTGGCCTGCAAGGCCAAGGGTCAAAGGCAATACACAGTTTTATGCAGAGCTCATTGTAAATGGAGCCACACATACATGAGACAGAAGATATAGCAAATCTCCTGACTGATAAATTCAGCTCCAACTTTACTCCTCTCTACCTCTCAACCTTCCCTCAGGAAATATCAACAAATATAATCCCCGTACTATCACTAGGGAGCAGGTTCTTAATGCTCTCTCTAAGACCAAGAACACTGCATCAGTGGACCCAGACAGTATCCCAGGATGCCTTCTAAATAGCATGAAACATGACCTATAAAAGCCTCTGGAATTACTTTTTAACTGTAACTTCCAAACAGGCTTTGTGCCTCATGAATGGAGAAGGGCAACAGTCATCCCTCTGCACAAAGGTGAGGCAACTACAGACCCATTAGTCGCACTGGTCTTATATGTAAAGTCATGGAAAGAATTATTATGGAGATGATCCACATAGATATAGTAAACCTCCAGACACTGGACCCAACCCAATTTGGTTCTGTCAAGGGCAGATTATGCCTACTCAGCCTGATGGACTTCTTTGAAAAGGTCACCAAAGCAATGGATGAAGGCAAAAGTCGTTCACACTGCCTACCTTGACCTGGCCAAGGCATTTGACACAATACCCCACTCGGGCGTTGTTGACAAACTCAAGAGGTTAGGTACAAACCCATATGTCACCCGGTGGATAGCCAACTGGCTCACAGACAGGACCCAGGAGGTTAGAATTGGGGAGTCCTCCTCTGCAAAGAGGCCAGTCGCAAGTGGAGTTACTCAGGGATCAGTCCTTGGACTGGTACTTTTTGGCATTTACTTCTCAGAAGGGGCTGACACAGACAAACAACTGGTGTCAGAGTCATGGACTAAAGCTAAATGCCAAGAAATGTATAATAGTAGCCTTTGGGAAGTCATCCATCCCTGGTAACTGTCATACTGACAACACACCCCTGAGTTGACCCAGTAGTCAGGGACTTAGGGACACACATAGATAGTAATCTAGCCCTGATAATCATGTGTCTGCAGTGGTGAGGAAGTCATTGTTTGTTGCGCAACTTATAAACAAATGTATGGCATCTAAGTCCAAGGAGGTCATTGTTCCACTGTATTCGGCATTCATCAGACCTATCATTGAGTATAGTGCCCCCTTTGGTATGTACCTAAACAGGCATATCCAACAACTGGAATGTCCACAGAGGTTCCTCACTAAAAGAATACAGGGTGTAAGTAATATGTCCTATGCAGACCACCTCAGAGCCCTATCCCTGTATTCTGTCACTTACAGGCTTTTGAGGGGAGATCTATACCTGGCATACAGGGCATTGTCAGACCCCACTCTGATGGACCTTCTGCATATCCACAGAACAAACAGTAAAAGATGTACCCATTCTAAAGACTTAAACCTTGTCTGTGATATGAATTGGACCTGCTGGAGAGATAGATATGTATCCCAGAGACTACCCCCTCTATGAAACAGGCTCCCTATGCATGTGAAGCAGAGTTCCTCCCTAATCCAATTCAAGTTCAACTCAGACAATTGGAATGGAAACCAGAAATTCATCTCTGGTTTGGCACCTATGTCTCTGATGCAAACAAGTAACCGGTAAATGGTTAATTTCCCAAGCCCATGCTTACACTTATGAAGGGTCTTAGAACTTGTCAGAGATTTGGGATGCATGGCTAGGCATAAAAAGGCCTTTGTGGTCATTAGCCTAGTAAACACCTATGAACCTATAAAGCATTTCAGAGAGTTTATTGTGCATTTCGATGTTATAAGCTCACAGTATTGTTTGTTTGTACATAATTACAAGGCCCATATATACATTGTGGGCATGGCAGATGGATTTCGAATGCCCAGTGCACTTGTGTTTGACAGTAATATTACTGAGAACTGGAGAGTGTTTGAGCAAGAGTATGACATTTTCATACAGGCTGCATATTCTGATAAAGAGGATTGTACAAAGGCATTTATTATACTTAATTTAGCTGTGTCAGAAGCTATAGAAAGGGAGTGTTCATTTGTGTATGCACCTGCTATTTATGCTGGAGTGGGGGAAAACTGTCATATTGTTGTACCAGCTAAAACAAGAGAAGACCCTGAGTACTTAACATGTACATTTACAGAAATGTGTAACCCCCGGACATATGTTAATATGGAGAGGCACTTATTTTACACAAGGGATCAAAAGCCAGGTGAAACTTTTGCAGCATGTATAACTGACCTGAGAAATGAAGCTAAAACATGCAGATTTGGTGACTTAAGGGATGAGTTGATAAAAGGCAGACTTGTGTGTGGCATAAAAGATGATGCCGTAAGAAAGATTTTGCTTCATAACAGTGATTTAACTTTGAATAAGGCCATTCAGATTTGTTAGATATATGAGCTTACAGAAAAGCACAAATATATGCTCACAAATGAGAGTAACTTTAGAAGGCAAAGTGATAAAGCTCATGTTGATAGTATACAGCATATTGTTAAAAGAAACAGGCCCAAGCACATGGCAGCTCAGGGTTTACCAGGGAAGGCTAACAAGGCTTCCCAGAACTTTCTAGCACATTCCAGAAACCGCACAGTCTCTGTGAGGCATAAGAGGGAGTCAGCCTTCCAGCACTCAGATACCGTGATGTTCACAAGCCAGTAGCACTTTCCTGTGATGCTTTAAAATTTGGTATTGATGCAGTCATTCTGTAAGAGGATCAACCTGTTGCCTGTGCTTCAAGAACTCTTACCCGGGCTGAATAGCAGTACACCCAGATTGAAAAAGAACTTTTGGCAATTGTGTTTGCATGTTCCAAGTTTCTTGATTATGTTTATGGCAGACCTGTCCAAAATGAAACAGATCACCAACCATTAGTCACAATCCTGAGAAAGCCAATGCATTCAGCTCCAGCCCAACTGCAACGTATGATGCTAAGATTGCAAAAGTACAATTTCAGTCTTGTGTACAAGAAAGGCAGACTTCTTTATCTTGTGGATACATTGTCCAGATTGCCCAGAAATACAACTGAACAGACTGCACATTCAGATTTTCCCTCAACTGATGATTTTAAGGCCATGGAAGTGTGTAGTTTTTCTTCCACATGTCTTGATGAGCTGAGAGATCACACAGCCATAGATCCATTTTTGCAAAGGCTCAACCACTTTATCACTCAAGGATGGCCGTCAAAGCAATCTAGTTTACCTAAAGAACTGCAACCTTATTGTCCATACAGAGATGAGATTTTGGCTGACAAAGGTATCGTTATGAAAGGTTCGAAGGTTATTGTTCCAAAGTCTTTACAACCTGAGTACATTACTATTTTGCATCGTGGTCATCCAGGAACCGAATCTACCAAAAGAAGGGTGAGAGAACTAATTCTTTGGTCTTCTATGTCACAAGACATTGAGATATCACTTTTATGTTCTGTGTGTATTAGTACAAAGACACATCCACAGAAAGAACCACTTCGGCTTAACCAGATTCCGGAACTACCTTGGTTGACAGTAGCCACAGACATTTTCGAGTGGAATGGTCAACATTATTTGGTGTTAGTAGACTCTTACTCCAATTGATAAGAAATTGTCCTACTTCCCAACCTAGCATCTAATACTGTCATTACTAAGATGAAGCATAATTTTGCAACTCATGGATCCACACATGAAGTTATTTCTGACAATGGCACGAAGTTTACAAGATAGCAGTTCAAGAGATTTGCTGAAGAATGGGACTTTACTCATACCACTAGTAGTCCAGAATACCCACCATCAAATGGTTTAGCAGAACGTGCAGTTCAAAGTGTAAAGCAGTTAATTGAGAAGTCAAAGTGAGACAATAGTCCCGTTTTCCTGAATCTTTTAAATCTCAGAAGTGTTCCTCGTGACAAACATCTTGGCTGACCTGCTCAGAGACTTTGTTGAGACAAATCAGCACCACGTTACCAATCAGTAGTCAATTGTTGGTTCCATGTGTCAGGAACAGCGGATCAATAAAAGCCAATCTGTTGAAGAAATGCCTAACCCAGAAATCCTATAATAAGACCAGCAGACCACGTAATCCATTACAGAAAGCAAAGGTGGTAAGGATGCAAACATCCAAATGTTATGATTGGATTGGTGTCATGAAGAATATTGGTCCAGAACCGTGATCTTACATTTTGGAATCGGAAGGAGGACTCTTCAGGTGGAATCGCAAACATTTGAGACCAGTGTCCGAGCGTACACCACAGCAAATAGCCTGTGAGAAAGACTCTATCTCAGAGTGAGTTATCCAGTGTTTCAATTCGAGGGGAAGTTCCACAAGACATTGCTGTTTGTGTGATGAATCCAGAAATTCCAGACCCAAGTTGTGCACTGCAGACTGTCTCTGTTGCTGAATGTAGTCCAAACTATTATGTTACAAGATGTTGAATCTCTAAACCTTACAGTAGATATGAAGTAACTTGGAAATGAACATTGTGTTTTGTTACCAGTGTATATAGTAATGCACGTCTAGCTGTAACATTGTTTTACATAAAGGGCAGTCTTTTTAAGAGGGAGGATGTAGATCCATATGCATGTGTGTATACATTTAAGAAGCTATCTAAGGGCTTGGACAAGTGTATACGTACTGAGCACGTGCAAGTCAGACTGCCATTTTGTAGTTAACTGTTGAGATGTGAACATATATGTATGTAAGCTCCTTTTGTTCGTTTGTTCGTACTTAAAAATGCTGACATCCATCCTGATGTGTTTCTGTATATTAAAGCATCTACACGAAACCCCAAGCCTTATTATTATTTGTAACAGAGATGAATGAGCAACAGTACATACGCATGTGATTTCTGTTAGTAGTGCATTTAATGTTAAGCACATGTACTTTCAGATATGAATTGTTTAAATAAATCTGAATATAATGTTTAAGGCAATGACTTTAATTTTGCTGTCATTTCAGATCCTGTAAAGGAATACCGCTGTTCTCCATGGCCTAAGGTTCAGGATTTGATCATGGACTGCTTAAAACAAAACCCACAAGAGAGACCTACAGCAGCACAGGTAATTGATTACTAAGTAGTGCAATGAGCTATGCATCATATTGACTTATTGTTAAAATTAAACGTGCCCAGTGCTACTTCACAGTAAAGTGCAAGCAAAATATTTACTTTTGTCATATTTATTCTTTTCTTGCCTTCCGTATTCACTTCACTATGTGGATCTTTAAATTCCTGTCTTACAATGAGAAGAAAGTATCTTGGTACTGTGCATTTAAGCTTGTAGCAGGAAAAAATGAAAGAAATGTATCAAGATAGCTGCATAATCCTAGTAGTACCAGTAAAAAGCGACAAAATTAGGCTTATCTGTTTGGTTAAAACTACTATAAAAAGAATTATGAAAATTAATTAAAAATTCTAACTATTAATTCTGCGGTGGTGCAGCGGTAGCGTTGTTACCTCATAGCAAGAGGTTCTCCCGTTCGATTCTCGGCTGGCGTGCGTAGTCTGCATGTCCTCCCCGCTGTTGGGTGGGCATTCGAAAGGCATGCGTAAATGGGCGTGCCTTTGTTAAAGGTTGGATGTCAAGCTGGAACCTCGGCGTTTGTGAAAATCTACTGCCAATCGTTAGCGGACCGGAGTTCCGTTGTGGCGACCCCTAACCGGGAAAAGCTGAAAGACATCAACAGTTAAAAATTCTAACTAGGCTTGAGTACTCACCTGCTTTTTGAATCCTTATTCAAGAAATAGATGCATGATATAACTAATGGAAGGTTGTATATTTTTAACTGTTTTTTTTTTTTAATAACTTAACATCTGTAACATGTTGGCGAAATATACTAATGTACATGAAATGCTTTTTATGTATTCCCATGTAGCAGTTTGAAAAAAATGCTAAACTGCTGCTGTTATAGGTGTGTGGGTGTGTGTGTGTGTATGTGTGTGTGTGTGCATGTGTGTGTGTGTGTGTGTGTGTGTGTGTGTGTGTGTGTGTGTGTGTGTGTGTGTGTAGGATTAATAATACACACATTCTTTGTATTCCTTGCATATTCATATATACAATTTGTATGCTTCATTTGTCTAGCCTGTATAATACAGGCTGACAGAGCAAGAAACTGCATACCTACACTCATAAGAGATGCAATTGTGGTGGGGCGTGGCTAGGATGTAGACTGGTTGGCAACATCTTTTTCTCAGCTCTGCACTCAAAAGACATTTCTGACACGAATTTTTAAAAACTAGATATTGTAGACAAACCTGTTTTGTTGAATTACTTCTACTAATATCACTAGAAGTCTACAGTGCAAAAAATTTGGCTTTAAACATTATTTTTCCTGTCAAAAACAAGAAGGAAGGTATCTGAATCTACTGAAAATGAGCTTTTCTAAGCATACCACACAGGACCAGACGATGAAAAAGGAGATACAGTCTTTATTAAATGCTATACAAGACTTCTCAGTGAAATTTGACAAAATGAATACCAAACTGGACACTTTTGAGGAGAGATCTACAAAACAAATACAGCAACTACAAGAAATAATGATGCAACAGAAGTCTCAAATAGCTGACATAGAGAGATCCTTAAATGATACTGAGGGCAGACTCTCAGAACAAGATCTTCAGCTACATTTTTTATCACAACAAAATGCTTCATTACAAAATAAAATAGAGGATCTAGAGAACAGGTCCAGACGAAATAACCTTCGCATCTATGGGCTACCAGAGAAAACAGAGGGAGATAACATGGTGACTTTCCTTACTACCTGGTTACCAGAAGTTTTAAAATTGCCTGAAGCTCTTTCTTATGGAATTGAAAGAGCCCACAGATCCTTCAGAGCTACTTAATCAATCATCAAATCAAAAAATCACCCGAGATCAATAATAGTAAAGTTTTTTTCATCACAGGACAAGGAACTTATTTTAAAAACAGCATGGACAACTTCTCCAGTTAAATACAAAGACAACATAATCAGATTTGATAATGATTATTCTGCTGGAGTTATAACTGCAAGAAAAGAATGTCTCCCTCTGATAAAGGAATTGAAAAAAAGACAACTTAAAGTCCACTTGCTGTTCCCTGCAAGAATAAAAATATTTTTTACTGAAGGTCCTAAAACTTTTGACACTCTGCAAGCAACAGTTTCTTATCTTTCAGCTAATAAAACCTTGGATAATGTGGAAGAAATGGATTTCTCCCAATTTGGGGTTAAGCGTCACTTAGAAAAAAATGAATGGAGCACTGCTGACAAGAAGAAGAAGAAACGATAAAAGACATATGCAAAACACAAACATTATTGTCTTCTATTTGCACTGTAAGGCAAAAATGTTCTTTGAAAGCATTCATGCTTTACAAGTGTCAGTCTTTGAAACAATATAAATACAAGATAAGCAGGACATTTTAAGCAAGGTAACATATCTTTCTCTATTACAGTGTAAATGCTTACAGTCATGATTTTTCTAACTCTAAATGATGTTTAGATAGTTCATTTATAAATTACCTGCCTTTTACTACTAGTATAGAATATGATGTATTTTCACTGACATATTAATGTTGTGTGTTTAAATGAGCATGATTCCTTTTTATATTATTTACAATAAGCTGCATGAAATATCTAAACTGATATATTTAATACACATAATAATATATAAAAACTGATAGCAATAACTGTCAAAAAGTGCCTTGAAAAGTAATTATCTATTCTTTGATGCTAAAAGTGCCTTTTTGACTAACAAACAACTGTTTGGCTTGTATATCTGCCCTTAATGTTAAGAAAACTAATAGAAGTGTAATGAGCTGGTGTTCAGTTTAAAAAAAGCCCTAAAAACTTCACTTACTTTGTTTTTGTCTTCCCGCCATGGTCACGAGCTGGGAACTCTTATTTTACCACCCCTGAATGAAGGTTCTTCAGTTAGAATCCATTACAGTGTGTTAAACCTTCTAACAGCACAAAATAAAAGTAAA
Organism: Protopterus annectens; assembly: GCF_019279795.1. Taxonomy (NCBI): domain Eukaryota; kingdom Metazoa; phylum Chordata; order Ceratodontiformes; family Protopteridae; genus Protopterus; species Protopterus annectens. The sequence continues at coordinate 1,053,877,381 of NC_056745.1, read as the reverse complement.
CAGTCATAAGTGATGTCAGCACTAAAACAAGACAGTATGGGTGTGGTGTCAGCTCCTAAGCTACTTAAAGTAACCAGCACACTATTTATGAGATGGCAAAGTGCTTTTACAGTTTTAACAAATATTAAAAGTACACTGAAGTACCTAATGAATTTAGAAGGTATCAACACATATATGACGTTTTATTATATTGTAATATTTGTTATTCATTTTGAATTGTACACATAAACAGCACACAAAGCTTAAAAAGAAGTATATCACTTGGAAGAAACTGTATGAATAGTTAACACATACAGACTTTACTATAATCTTTTCTGATAAGATCACCCACGTAAATTACTATAATTTAACTTAATTTTATAAAAATTTAATATATTTAAGTCCTTGACTGGAACTATATAACATATTTGTAAACACACTACAGCTAGTGTACTCAACCTTAAGGATAGTAAGTCGATTAAGGTTCATGAATGTAGCTATGTGTTATTAGGCATTTTAAGGGTAAAAAGGAGTTGCTGTTTAATTATCAAGATACTTTGTAAATATTAAATTGTTCAAGTAGCACAATCATTAAGCAGTAATGAGCAAGAAAAAATCTGTCTTGCTTATGATATTGTTTTATATATATCTATATATCTATATATATATCTATATATATATATATATATATATATATATATATATATATATATATATAAAAGAACTGCTGAATTATAAGTATGCTTTTATTAAAGGCAAGTTATATTAATATTGAACATCCTCACTGAAAATGAATGGTTGTGTAGAGACACAGTAACTCCCATTATATAACCAAGGCTAAAGAGATTGTCTTGTATGTCTAAATTGATCAGCCTTGAACCTTAGATTGCAAATAGACATGCAACATACTTTTACTTATAATACTGAATATATATTATATAACATCACAAACGCTAAAGCCATTGTCAGCTACATCTCATATCAATCAGCATTAAAATATGATTTGAATAGCATAGGCATTTACTAACATATTGCTGTTGGTACCTGATATGCATATAAGTAACAGGTCTAATTTCTGTCTATGAAAGTAAATACCAGGCTGTGTGCATTTGTTAATTATGAAACAAGAGCGGACTATCTATTCTTTTTAATATCCTATAGGTATGTACTTGTTAGAGACACACACATGCTGCAAAGCTGCTAGTTATTGCATATTCATTAGTATATTTCTGACTGCAGTGTTATAAATATATGGTGTGGACCACTTGAGTTGAGAATATGTCTCTATATTGGGCATGTTCTCTGTTTGAACGTTGTATATTATCTATAATATGATATGGAGTACCCTCACTAAATTCAAAGAAGCCACAATAGAAACAAATATTTATTAAAAATGGAGAATAGAAGGATGAAGAGAAAAATGAAGGAAAATGGTTGATGGTCATATAAGGTTATCTTTTCCTGTGTATGTAGAAGAGTTGACAGTAATAAGTACCAAACAATTGTGTTATAGCATATTTAAAGCCTACTTTGCTTCTCATATTTTCCAACCTTACAGTTATAATGCTGCAGATAAATCCTGTAATATCATAAGGGGTATGAGTTGCTATTTGACATATGACATATGTGGTACACTAGCGATGAAATATGCCAGTGGCACTAATAAATATATAGGAATTGCTAAGAAATATAGTCTTAAACTATATAATACCAATGCCAAAAACAAATTAGTAGCATTCATACCACTAAAATATGACTTTTTGAATTAAAAGAAAACTATAAGATTACTGATAAATGACAATACAAATGTAACGTTATATTCATTGTTACGGATACTTTCTGATTTAATCAACTTGTGGCATGGTTAACTGATGCATATAATGCTTAACATTTTTTTATGTATGTATGCATATATGTGTGTATGTATGTGTGTATATATATATATATATATATATATATATATATATATGTGTGTGTATGTATGTATATGTATATATATGTATATATATATATATATATATATATATATATATATATATATATAGGTAGACCATTACAATAAATTTGATACCTATGAATGCCACTCACACTATAAGGGAGATAGACAGCAAGCATATTATTTTTAAGATGCATAACCGTTATTGCTACACAAAAGATATATTAAAATAAAAGATTTTCCTTTACAATTTAAACAAAACCAAATAGTTAATTATTAAATCTATGTATAGTTGTGTTGCCTTAGTGTTTTATAAAATATTAAAAATAGATAAAGACTGTATTTAAGTAATCTGTAAAGACAGATACATATATACTTAAAAGATATATAAGATACTTTTCATTATAAAACTACCATATGGCGGGGCCGGGGGAGGATGCTGAAATGCAGACTTAGAGAGATCGCTTGAATGATTAGATCATTCAAGGATGAGATGTTTTTTCTCATGGAGGGGTTTGGTGGTTTATCTTATATTGTTCTCAGTTATGATCTTGTAATTTACTTTTATTGGGTGTCTATAATCTATTGTAATACTGTTGGAAGAAGAAAGAACAAGTCATTCTCTTCATGTACACACATCTACACATTTTTACGAGTATATGAATATGGATAAAAGCAAAGCTAATATAAATCCAATTGCAAAATGTATATCTCTTAATGTAAATGGTTTAAATAATAGCTGCAAAAAGGGAAGTCTTTATAGATATTTAAAGCTATGTGAAGCGCAACTAGTATTTTTACAGGAAACGCACCTTACACAGGAAGACATAAATAAAATAAACAATAAAACTTATACAATACTAGTAAGTTTCACCTATAATCAGAAGTGAAGGGGAGTAGCAATTTTGTGGAAAAACATACTTTAATGCCTAAAATCATAAACACGTTCCATGACAACTCAGGAATGTTTTGTCTAGTGACAGTATCTATCAATGAAATGATATATACATTAGTGAATATTTATTGGATACCAGGACTAGCTGTTAGAGTGGCCAAACAACACTTAGAAGACATTGTACAATATACCAAAGGCAATTTAATCATAGCTGGAGATTTCAATTGCATTATAAAAGAAGCTGACACAAATACTAAAACTACATGTAAGAGATCACCTTTAACAAAGTTGTTATCTGAGTTTGTTGAAACTTTTAATATAGTTGACATAAATGAGTATGCTATCCCAGATTCACTATTCTTTACACATTTTTCCCATAGACATAATACATACTCTAGAATAGATAGAGTGTACATAACAAAGGATTTAACCTCTAAATTAAATAAAGTCAAGACAATTTCATGTCCATTTTCGGACCATAATACCATAACGTTTGAGATAGACTTATGTTTCAAGAGAAGGATATCAGTCACAAGAATACCATCTTACATAACAAATCTCAAAGATTTTAAGGAATTTTATATTGAAGAGACACAAACATTCCTAGATATCAATCTTACAAAAGATGTATCTGAAATATATATATATATATGGGATGCATTGAAAGCATACCTATATGGAAGAGCGGTGGGATGGTATAAAAATAAACAAAAACAGTGGAATAAGGAATTAATGGAATTACAGTCAAAAGTAGATAATTTAAAGCTTGATATTCAAAATGGAAACACCAACTTAATAAAAGAACTAGAAGATACTAATAAAAAATACTCAGAGACGCTACACCACAAAACAATGATCAACTTAGAAAAAATTAAACTATGTTACTATTCATTGAACCCTAAAAACCAACGAAGAATAGCAAATAGGACTAAAAAGATTATTAAAACAAATCAAATCAAGGAAATACATAATATAGAAACCAAAAAGAAAGTATCTGATTTAGAAGGAATACTAGAAGCTTTTAGGCTATTTTTTCATAAACTTAATAATCAGAATGAGAAAACAGAAACACATTCAGCATTGAAAGCTTTTCTCAAAAACAATGTTAAAGTTAGGTTATTAGAGGAGCAGGTACAACTAATAGATAAACAAATAACAATGACAGAACTTAAAGCTGAAGTAAATAAGCTAAAATTAAACAAAGCTCCAGGTATAGATAATATCACCCCAGAAATGTTTAAATTACTATCAAATGAGGCTTTGCTGTTGTTATTGAATGTCTTTACATCAGTTAAAAATGGTAAAGACATTCCTCCTTCTTGGAAGTACACATTAATATCACCAATTCTGAAACAAAATAAAGATCCCAGTGAATGTTCATCATACAGACCCATTTCACTTCTTAATATAGATTATAAAATTTTTATGGCAATACATGCTGCTCGAATAAAACAATTACTACCACTTTTGATAGAGGAGGATCAAACAGGTTTTATAAAAGATAGGAACACTTATGACAACATTAAAAGAATTCTTTCCTTAATTGATTATATAAATGTCACAAAAAACAAAATGAATGTTATTAGCTTAGACATAAATAGCGCATTTGATTCAGTGAACTGGGATTATCTGTGGTTAGTTTTAGAAGAATATGGCTTCTCAAACAACTTCACTTTGTTAATAAAATCATTATATGAAAAATCATTGGCTTATATAAAACTGTGATCTTGTCTGTCTAAATCTATTAAAATAACTAAGGGCACGAAACAAGGCTGCCCTCTTTCTCCATTATTGTTTGCACTAGTCATTGAACCCTTAGCAAATAATATACATATGGATAAAAATATTGAAGGCATACAACTAGACAACAGCCTAGAGCTTAAAATTCAACTTTTTGCTGATGATATTTTAATTACCTTAAAAAATAATAATAGCAGTTTAAAAGCATTATGGGACTCAATTCAAAACTTTCAAAACTTTTCAGGTTTTTAAATTTAATGAGAACAAAACAAATGTATTGCTTATAAATACTAATAAAAAAGATCTAAATAAAAAATACCATAAATATATCTCTACCGATAATATAATTAAATACTTGGGAATTATAATAACTAACAACCTAGATACTACAATTGAAACAAATTATAAAGAGACCTTAAATAATATTAAAAATCTAATACAAAGATGGAATAAATTCTTCTTTTCAATGGAAGAAAGGCTTTATGTAATTAAAATGATCATATTTCCAAACATTCTTTATGTCATACAAGCTTGTTCTTTGCCACCAGCTAAATCGCACCTAAAACAATTAAATGATTTAATGGTAAGCTTCCTATGGTATCCAAAAAAACAAGGATAGCTATGAAGTATCATCTAGATGATTGGGATATAGGTGGCATAGGTTTACCAGACATAGAAATATATTTGCATTCATCCATTATTAAAACAATATCATTATGGCCAAATACAAAATATACATCAAAATGGAAGCTAGTTCATGAGAGAATCTGGTTAAAATCAGGATTTGTAGTAGCAAAAAAATATACAGATTTCATACCAAACAATTTTCTATGGCTGATGAAGGAATATATGATGATACATAAGAATAAAAATATAAGTTCCAAATACATTACTTATACATTAAAACCTTTCCAAAATCTTATTAATAGCAATCCTGATATTAAAGCATGGTCATTTCTTTTATATCCAGTAGCGTACACACAAGGTAATATAATAACATTTAATATGGAAGTAGTCAACATGCTTAAAGAAAAGGGATTAATATATTGGCATCAATTGCTAAACTCTGGAAAACCTCTGACAATAGACCAGATTAAACAGAAATTAAATAGGGAAGATAGTTCGTGGTTACATGTGCAAGAATTAAGACAGTATATAGTAAGCAAACAAGAAACAATGCAGCCATCAATAAGACAAAATGTTCCTAACCTTATAGAACATGTAATATTACTAACGAATAAACCCATTACTGGAAAGGGATACTTATCATCTATTTATAAAACAAACAAAAAAATAAAAATGCATAATAATGACAAAATATGGAATTATTATAGATCATTTAATGGACATGTGCCAAATGACAGAGATAAAAAACTAATTCTTCTCTCTCCAAAGCAGACATCACTTTCATTACATTGGAGACTTTTTACATGGCAATTCATACACAGATCTTATGTAACCCCTCATAAAATGGAACTTATGTTTAAGAAAAATATTGGCTGCTGGAGATGTGATTTATCAATAAAAGCAGACTGGCAACATATGTTCTACGAATGCCATTTGATTAAACCATATTGGGATAAAATAAATTATTTTCTGCAAATGGTATTCAATGATAAATTCCAGATTTCCAAATCTATTATTTTGTTTAATGCACCTGTACCTGACTGTGTGCCAAGAACAAAATATGTAATCTTATGGACTCTCCTAGCTATTGCAGGGAAGAACATTACATCAAACTGGAAATCCAAAGCTTCTCCAACTTTTAAGCAATTCATGAATATGGTGTCAGCAGTATCGCAATTGGAAATGAACACTATTAAAGGAAGAACTGAAAGAACTACATCATTATACGTAGCATGGCAAAAAGTAACTGAAATACTGGAGAATAATGACTGCAGCAGATTATAATCAGGAAACAATTGTATAGAAAGTCAATTATATGTCAACAATAGACACCGTTGTAAATACTTTATTTTGGTTTTAATGTTTGATATCTGTTTAGAGGTTTTAGCCTACCCTTTTAAATAATTTGTAAATACTTCATTGTCATAAATAACATGCATTCATGTTTTCTTGTTTTTGGAAATGAATAAAAATATTTAAAAAAAAAAAAAAAAAAAAGAGATGCAATTGTACCTCTCCACCAAAGTAAAAGTTACACCATTAATGTTGTTTAACATAGGTGTAATATAAGGATAAATAGAGCAAGCACCTCACAGGGAAATCTCTACAACTGTATGTAAAGATAACCTGACTAAAATGAAAATAATTTCAAACTTTCATTATCACCCAACATTGAAAAATCATGTTAAACACAACACACCAGCAGTCTCAAGCATCAATTTCATTTCTTGTCAGAGCACATGCACTCCCATGGCCTTAATACAGCATTACTGTGTAATCATTGCAGTGAGTTCATGTATTGGATTTAATCCATTCTGTGTTTCTGGCACTTCCTTCTCATGGAAGGACATGTCCCCCATACTCTGGAGTTTTGTAAAATGTTCTTCCTGTCTTTCTACCATGTCAAATTCAGCTTTTATTCATCCGTGCCAAGAGTAGTCAAGACAATAACCTGCCTCCCCTCATGAGTCACTGAATGATTTGTCAGAACATAAAATATTTTCTAGCACTTATTTCTACTGCTTCTGGGAAACACCTTTCTGCTCTACACAGTGTTAGTAACTTGTGTATTTTCAGTTTCCCAAAAAGAGAACATCACTGCCTTTACACTAGCAAAGGATAGCTGGCTTCTTATAAAACAAAGATATCTGTCACCCCTAGGATCACTCTTTTTTGAGCTCCTAAAGTAAAATCTTCCCCTATCTTGCCAGTCACTTCATATCCAGAATCTCCAACTATTATTATTGATAACTTCCCCCAAAGAACCTGCACAACAGATACAACAGAGCAAGATACAACAGCCTCTCATATGGTGCCCCTAAAGTTTGGGAATCACTTCCCTCCTCCTTTAAATGAATCCAAAATACATTGAACTCAAACTAGAATTTAAAAAGTTTCTCCAGTCCTGAGCAACTGCGCATGCTTTTTTACCTCCTAAATTCTGTGACTTTTGCACCCTTAAGTTGCAGCCTTATGCAATCCAGCTTCCAAAATATACTTAATTCAGGTGTTAATTTTTATTAAAGCAGAACTGCACCCACACACTGAAAAAACATGTTTATTTCATCGTGTCTTGATGTTTCCTAGACTTTACTATCACTTTTAGACTCTCTGTACTGTTTTTTTATGGGTCTGTATTAGAACATCGACAAAGCAGTTAATCAAATGGCTTTATACTCGAAAATGCCGATAACAGAAGTGCATTTTGTGAGACAGTGGTACAGCGAAGATTGGAAATTTTGCCCTTTCCTCACTGTAGTGCAATCCTAGAGTTGATATATATAATTAACGGGGGTGCGTCCCCACAAAAGCAAGTTGTTTTACCGGCATTTTCGATTATAAAGCCGATCGATTAACGGCTTTGTTGATGTAATATTTACCCTTTTTTATATTTTTAAATGTAATTACAGAGTCGGCAATTATGGGGTCCGGCATCTTGATTTCTTTAATCTACTTCTAGGTGTCCCACATTGCAGTGTTTGGCTTTAAAATATTACATCATAGCCCCTAAGCTCCTGTCAATGCATTGACTTTACATGTGTTTTCATGTATACCCTGCTTTTTTTAGTCAGTCAGGTTTAATTACCACTTCTTGCTTTTCAATGACTATTTAAAAGACGAGCAGGGATAGTCACACAGAACAGTATTCTCATTGCCTGTTACTTCTTTTTCTTTCTAGAGTGGACAATATTCATCCTTTTGTTATTCCTAAGTTGTAGTCCTTAAACTCATCTCCCCTTCTCCTAAACACCTTCCCTTAGTATCTGTCAAAGTGTCAAATTTGAGCTTTTTACTACTGTGATTGACAGCTCACAGCAGAAGACAAAGCTCATGTGCTGAGATATAAACACACCCTTTGTGGTTGTAGGGTTATCCTCACTGGGCAAGGGAGACCCATTCTTGTTGGTCTCAAAGGATGGAGTTGGGTTATGGTTTTCAGCATCGCTGAGCTAGGGTGCCATATTCCCAAGCAACAAGAAAATAAAGCCACGAGTTAAAAATGTCTCTTCTGTTTCTTTAACTATGGAGGGCATGTTGGGGTTTGACAAGGGATTACTTTCTGCGTTTAATTTTTTAAATCCTGCTTCTTCACTGACACAAGTAGCAGAAAAGGAAAATAAAATGACCTCAGTTAAGAGCAGAGACTGGAAGGGGAATGATTTTATTCAGTGAAGTCTGTTTAAGCTGTCAGTTCTGATTTTGGGGAAAGTGTTTATTCAGATTTCACTACAGAAGAGTTATCCTTTCTGAAACTGTAGCTAAAATGAAAAAAAAAAAAATTGGGAACAGACGGAAATCCCTATTTCCCAGGATAAATATTCTTATTTCTTATAACTGGATTTTCCTCAGCCTTTAGATGTCCCTGCTGTTTTATCAGCTTTAGAGGATTTTTTTAACAGTTTGCAACATGCCTGACAGTCAACCTTTTGATCCCAAAAAGTGTGAAAGGTTATACAAAGTACATCAGACACACAAATATCTTTTTTTTTTTTAATTCTAAATCAGATCCTGCTATAATTTCCCTGTCATTGCCTTCTGTTGCTTAACATATGAATGCTAATCCTATTCTCTCTGAAAGAAGTGCACTGTGAAACCAGAGGAAACTTTGGTGGAGGTCTGTAGTGGTACTGAAGTGCAAATTGGTTATCCGACCTGGATAAGGAAGCAAAATACTAATCGAGCCGTCTAGTAGCTAGTTCCTTCTGAAGTAGTCCTCAGGATAGCTGGCAGTTGGCAGATGCGCTTTTATCTGGCAATATGAATGTTTAGAGATATTGGGGCTGAAATGATCTCAAACTTTGAATGGATAAGAAGCCTGACTTGCTGGCTTGGAGCCAGTCATGGAATGTGAGTGTTTAGCGAATCACTTCTAGTAAGCAGAACTGGTGCAGAAGATGAACCAAATGTAGGTTAAGGCACCCAATGCTGAAGCTCATCATACCCAAGAAAAGGTGTTGGTTAATATAGACAACAGGATGGTGGCCATGGAAGGTGGAATCCACTAAGGAGTGTGGAACAACTCACCTGCTGAATCATCTAGCCTTGAAAATGAATGGCGCTGGAGTGTCAGGCCCATACCTAGCTGTCACTGGTACTGGGAACCAGGAGGGGATACACAATAATAAATAAAAAGGCTTCTGCAGTGATACTGAAGCCCAGGGAGAGGGCCTGGGTGGTCCTTTCACAGGTGCAAATCTTGGTGGTAGCAAATATTCAAATGAGAGCTTTGAAGACCAAAGTAGAAAAGGGTTCCATGTGGACAATAGTTGAACATGGGTCATTCGGTCCTGAGAAATAGGCAAGTGCTGTTCTGAAGGGATGTGTGATGGCCTTCATCATCCTCAGCTGTTTGAAAGGGAATTGGTTCAGATCCCTTTATTTGGAGTGGCAGTGATGGGTGCATTGCAGCATCCAGTGCGGTGATGAAAATGATCCCAGAGAAGCCATTGGGGGCCCCTGGAAGATTTCTATTTTTCTTCTTCAGTGGCATCAGATTATCTTAGACAAAAGGGTTCTGAGAATCATCCAGCAGGTATAAAAATGGCAGCTATTCTTCTGACACTTCAACATTTAGAATCTTGAATTGCCAGGCTCATATATTAAACTTTTTGCTGATTTCTTTTGAGAACATGAGAAAGTTAACTGTTAACTTTCCATCTCCCGAGATTAAAACTTCACTGAATTCCTTAACTGGGTCTGTTTCTCAAGTAACTAAACTCTCCTTAATGTGCTCTTATGATTTTGCTGATGCTGTATCTACTGCTGTTTTGGCTACTGAGTCAGTTGTGAGAAGATCCCCTTGGTTACGTTCTGAAAACTTGCCAAAGGATGTTAAGGCAGAAATTTGAAATTCCCCCCCTGAACAGAGATGTTTTTGTTTTGTCTTTTCTACTACTAAGGTCCTAGAAAGATTTGATGGAAGATTTTTCAACCTTCCTTTTTTAAATTCAGTAAAAATTAGTTTTTAATTCCGGACACTTTTTTAATAACAAAAATAAACAAGCTCAGTAAAGCTCAGACAAACTTCTAAAAAGCATTGACAAGGCATCTCAAAGAAAAAAGCAGGAGCCTCCCAGAACCAAGGATTAGTCCAAGACGTGAGAATGACTACTTGCCTGTTCTACCCAACTAAGCTGGCTATTCTCTAAATCTATCCTTCAGTGTAGGCCTTCATCTTTCCCAGTGGCATCAGATTATCTTAGACGATTGGGTTCTGAGAAGCATCCAGCAAGTTTAAAAATGGCAGTGGAAAATCTCCTTTTCAGGTTTTTCCCTGTCATCATATAAACTAAACATCCTTATTAATATCAGTGTTGCCTTAGAAGGGTAATAGAATATATGCCTCCAGACCAGATAGGAAAATGATTTTATTCAAGGATTTTTCTGGTGCCAAAGAAAGCGGGAAGTTGAAGAGCAGCCCTAGACCTCTCCTTTCTCAATCTTTATGTCAAGGTTCTAAACTACAAAATACTGTCCTTCCAAACCTTTTTAGCATTCATTTCCCTCCTCTTTTTCATGGTAACATTAACTTAAAAGATGCTTATCATCACAGTCCTCTTCGGAAGTAATTCAGAAGTGCCTATGTATCTGCTGCGCCACGGGTATTTACACTGTGTCTGCAGTAATTGCTTACTGCAGACTTCAAGGCATTCACATATTTCTATATTTGAACAATTGACTTATATTTGTGTGTCAAAATACTCTTGTGCAGTATGGCATTTTAAGTGAACTTGGAGAAAAGGTCTTGTCTCTCATCCTTTTCAGAATTTTAGCTTTTCTGTGAAGTCATCTGGATAAACTCCTTGGAAACATTTTTCTTTCTCTGCAGAAGGTAAAACTGTGCAGAGAAGTCTTCCTGAGCATTTTCAACTTTTCTTGGACATCTGCCAGAGAATTTATCAGGATTCTGGGTTTTATGTGTTCTCTGTGGTTATCATGATTAATTTGGCTGGAATTCACATTAGAAAAATATAATGGTATTTCAGGTCAGTCTGGTCTCTATCAGCACCCTTTATCTTTTCAGATTCCACTGCTTGGATTTGTGAGAAGGGAGGTACTGTGATGGGTAAACTAGTTTTCTCTTAATCAAGGTCTCCCTTTCAACTCCTCTTCAGTCTGTCACAACAGATGCCTCAGACTTTTCTTGGGAGATCAATATCCAAAGGGATGAAAGTACAAGATCTGCAGGACAAGCAGAACAGATAAAAGCATATAATGTCAAAGACATTTTAGCAGTAATCAATGTTCTAAAGGCCTTAAATCATCTCTGACCTCCATGACCTCTGAAAGTTATCACAGACACCACCACAGTAATGCAGAATATAAATAAGCAAGGGGATACCAGATCATAGCCTTTGTAGATTTGCCGTGATATCCTGGAATGTTAGTAAATCAACTCAATTTGACTCTTTAGGCTTCTTACATACTGACAGAGCAAAATATTGTAGCAGATATGCGAAGTAAGACCAAGACAGACTCTCACAAATGAAAACTACATAGGGGGTCTGCAAGAGGTTAACCCAAATGTGGGAACACCTTAAAATAAATCTGATTGCTTCCTTGGAAAACAGACAGTTAAATAAATTCCACCCAGGAACAAAATCCTTCAGGAAGGCTGATGAACTATTTGTTTCCTATTAAAGGGAAACAAAAGGACAACCAGTGTCAAATCAAGCAGTTTTGAGATGGTTGTTTCATGCTATTTCTTTCTGCTGTTCTCACCATAACAATTAATTTCTGGGCAGGGTCAGCCCTCACTGTGTCAGGGCCTTGGCTTCTGTTGTGGTTTTTTGGAAAGGGGTGAACTCTAGAAGTATTCCAGATGCAGCAGCTTGGTACTCTGTTTATTCTTTCACAAAATATTGCAAATTTTTCCAGGTCTCGAACTAGCTTTGCTAGGACCATTCTCCAGGGGTCTCAGAATTCTTAATTATTTCCTCTAACCTCTAAGTTTTAGTCTACGCATACAGCTTAAGTTACTGAAACAATGATCTAATGTTGAATGTACTATAGTTGTATAAGTAATCTTACCATAACAATATATATATTCTAATAGATCACTTTTGTAGTAGTAATTCCCTCTCCACTCCCCTTTGTTTCTGTTTTAAGTTTATTGCCCAGGTGTAGAGATATACATATATGTATTACTTGTGTATGTATGTATGAGTGTATGTATGTTTTTACTTGTGTTATTTTTCTTTCCTAGCATGTACCTTACAGGGATCTAGACCCTCTTCTTGAGGCAAGGAAGTTCTGAACTTTTGGCACCTTTACTTCTACTTGCATGTACCTCTCCTCAAGCCACACAGCAGTTAGGGTGGCTGAAAATGCCCTGAAGCTCTGAAAGCAGGCCAATGGTCATATCCTAGGCAGAATGTAATCCATATAGCTTAGGCTGCTACAACAGTGCTCTATTAAAACATTCATTGTTATGGTAGGTTTACTTACGCATCTGTACTTTTCTCCATGTTTGCTTGATTGTTTCATTTTGTAATATGCCATTATAGGCTATAATTTATAGCCAGAAAGGGCCTAAAAAGTTCAACATGCCAGAAGATTGAATAATCAAACAAACCAGATTAATAAATAAGATTTAAATTTTGTTGACCAGTATAGAGCACTGATCACAGAAGATAAGATATCCTCCACAATTACCAGATGAATCAAAAGATAATGTTTTCTCTTTTTGGAGAACCCTAGAGTGATCCATATAAACAGCTAGAACTCTTTAATATGATATGGACTCATCAGTCTCTTTTAACTTAGTATTGCAGTCTGAAAAGCAAGTGAAAGATGGGTTAAATGGTATCAGCAGCCCTGAGAGGCTTGTATTCTTTCCCATTTGAGAGAAAATGACTCCTGGGGACTATATTTTAGATGTCTTAAGTCTAACTATTGTAAAGAAAGAAGAATACTCAGAAAGAAGACCAGTAGCTATAATCAAACATGACCACAACACTGTCCACTGGACTAATAGACATGCAGTTCATAGACAGAATCACATGATTATTCATACCTGCTCATTTTACCATACAGGGACATTTATGGTACATTGAGCTTTAGCTTAGTATGCATCCATCTAAAGAAGGGATAACTGAAAGGCAGGTCACATAGCACAGAAACCTGTATGCCCTGCGTCTAACTAAGGTAACCATTACTAGCAGAACAAGAGACTAGTACAAACATGTTGGGGCAAGATATGTAGCCGAGAGCCGTATAGGGCACTCAACTCCTGTGCTTTGCTGTGCAGTGTATGAAAGGGTGCTGCAGATGACAAGTGCTATGAGAATTCAGTAACAGGACACATTACAGCAAGGATGCACAGCATATCAGAATGTCTGGATGCACAGCATATCCGAATGTCTTTAGGTAAATAGCTCCATGAACACTAAGGTATTAGTGCATGTGTCAAGAGTGCACGGTATGTTGCCAGTGCTTGCTGTAATATGGAAATGGAAAACAATAAGGAAAGGGCAAAGACAGTATGACAGGCTGTGCACACAGCCATATATGGCTGTTGTGGCAGTAGCATGTAAATGTTTAGAAACTGTGTGCGATTTCAGGGAGATGGACTGTGCTTCTGCTGGCTGTCTTATACATCCATATACACAAACACACGGGCCTGACATATGGGTTAAGTAGACTGTGTGGTGTACAGGACTGGGCTTTACATTTTATTTTATTTATTTCACATTTGTTTACCAGGGAGGTCCAACTGGGCTAGTAGCCCATTTTCAGAGGAGGCCTGGGGAAAAAAGCTCCACATTAAGACAGCACAGAAATAACAATAATACAGTAATATAACTGAAGTGAAAATAAAATAAAACAAAAGTACAGTTTCAAGTTAATAATTATGGTTACAAGAGTTAAAGTTCATACTTACAATGTAATTTACGGGAAGCTAGTATACAGTGTTCATTTATGGAAGCAAAATGAGAGATTTTAATGTGGATTCAGGTAAATAGATAATAATAATGAGGCTGATTAGAGAGAGCAGGAAGTTGTTTTGTTGTAGATGTAGGTTTAGCAAGATTGTACTTTTGTTTGTTGTTGATTTGTTAAATTGATAGACTGAGGATAAGAAGGGACTACAGTTTGGGAAGGCAGATGGGAAAAAAAGGAAGAAACTGTTGCAGAAAAGAGGAAAATCCCAGGATGCAAAAAACTACCTTACCAGCCTCAGAAAGAAGCTGAGAGTCCTCATAAAATCCTCCAAAGCTAGTTATGAAAATAAAATTGCCAAAGATTCCAAAGACAACCACAAGGCATTCTATAGCTATGTCAAGAATCTAAATGGCAATGCTCAGGTCTGCTCTGAGCTACAACAGAATGCCATTAAATATACTTATCCCAAGGATATTGCCAATATCCTGGCAGATCAATTCATTGCCAACTTCACCCCCCCTCTCACCCCCTAAATGGCCAATCTCAATGCGGGAAGATTTCCAAATTCCGGTAATAATGGCCACACAGGTAAAAAACGCACTCTCCAAAGCTAAAAATATAGCATCCATGAGACCAGATGACATCCCGAGCTGTGTATTACATGAACTACAAAATGAACTGGCACCTCACCTAAGTGTCATGTTTAATCATAGCCTCACCTCAGGCTTCTTGTCCACTGAGTGGCGCACAGCTAGAGTTATCCCACTCCACAAGGGGGGATCCACCTTGGATCCTGGCAACTGCCGCCCTATCAGTCTGATGAGCCTGATCTGCAAGGCCATGGAACGTATTATCATGGAACTTATAAACAAAGACATTGGCAGCCTTCAAACACTTGACCCTACCCAGTTTGGGTTCGTGAAGGGCCGATCTTATCTCCTGAACCTGATTGACTTCTTCGAATCAGTCTCCAGAGCCGTGGACAAGGGTAAGGCGATCCACACACCACAGACCTCGCCAAGGCCTTTGACACCATCCCCCACTTTGGAATCATAGATAGACTAACTAAGCTGGGCATTAATCCCTACATCACTCGATGGGTTGCCAACTGGCTTACTGACAGAACCCACAGTGTAAAACTAGCAGACTCCAAATCCAGCTCCCGACAAGTGACAAGTGAAGTACCTCAGGGTTGAGTCCTGGGACCACTCTTGTTTGCCATCTACTTCTCTGAAGTACAGGCCAACATTAAGAGACTCTGGCTAACAAAGATCGCAGATGACTGTAAACTGGGACCCATTATTGAATCCCTCTACAAAAGGGCCTTACAGAAACAGATGCTTGGTGCCAGAGCCATGGGCTCAAGCTCATTGCCAAAAAATATATAGTTAACCCCTTTGGGAAAAAACATGTACCCGTGAATTACCACATAGGTGGCAGTACACTAAACACCGAAAGTGTGATAAGAGACTTAGGGACACAGGTGGACAGTGGTCTCACGTTCGATAACCACATCGCCACAACAGTCGGGAAATCCTTCTATGTGGCACACCTCATCACTAAGGGCTTTTCATCCAGAAAAAAGGAGGTTCTTGTCCCACTGTACTCATCCCTCATTAGACCAATTATAGAATACAGCGCCTCATTTGGTATGTACCTCTCAAGACATCTGCATCAACTGGAAAGACCGCAGAAATACCTCACTAAAAGAATTACAGGCCTAAAGCAGATGCTCTACACTGACCGCCTTAAAAAACTCCAGCTATATAGTCTACTCAGAGGCGATCTCTGCTTAACATACAAGGCCATGAAAACCCAGAGCTGTTGGACATGCTACACTTAAAGAAATCCCAATCCCTCAGAGCCACACGCTCCAGGGATCTAAACCTTGTCATCACAATAAACAAAACATGCTGGAGGGATAGGTTCCTGACCCAGAGACTCCCCAGACTCTGAAATAGACTGCCCATACATGTCAAGCAGAGCGCCTCTTTGGCCCTCTTCAAAAGGAACCTTGATGATTGGATGGGAGAAAGGAAATTCACCCAGGGAATCACGTCAATCGCCCTGCTAGACAGGGGTCCAGGGAAGTAAATAGTGTGGGAAGAAATAGCCAGGGAATTGTTGTGGCTAGGCTTGTATAGGCCGTAGGGCCGATAGCCTAGTACCAACCTATGAACCTAAAATTGTTCAGTCTGGTGAGTAGTAGGAACATATTCAGTTATCATGTAAATGTCTCTTTAGTAAGTTTTTGAACTGAAAAGGGTTACTGGTATTTAAAAGATGCATGGATTTAGAAGATTTTAGACTGAAAAGGGTTACTGGTATTTAGAAGATGTGTGGATTTGGAAGATTGTAGAGATGGTCCTACCCTTAGTGTAAGTCATTATCACTCATTATCCATTGGTCTGTACCAGTTGTATTTTCATCTCATTATGGTACTGTATTCTGGGATGATATGGCAAAGTCATTGCCCTGCTTCTTTTCACAAACCTGTATGGTCGTGTATGAATAAGTACAGCTCATGCCATCTTTTTGGTGCAGCAGCAAAACATCTCTACACCAACATAAAGCAATCTGGTCAGAGGGAGGATTTTATTTATTGCATTTGTTTGGGTGCAGAACAGGTAGTGTGTATGTTAATGTACAGATTTGACTCTTCACACGTGTTTTGTGTGCACTTACATTTGTTTTTTTTTTTCTATGTGTGTGTGTGTGTGTGTGTATATATATCTGCAAATGGATTCCTCTTTGTTTGGGGGATAGTATATGTGTTTAGAGCTCACTTTATTGCACTAGTGTCTTTGTTACAGCTACGACATGACTAGGTCAGTGCCTTCTGTACAATTGGTGGACCTCTGTGATTGTTCTTTAATTTAGAATTGGATATCATGCATAGTATACAATATTACTGACTGTGAAATGGGTCAGCTGTATTTTTTCTTGTTGCATGAAACTGGAGCACCTAGATCCAAATCCATAAACTCTTAATAAAACAGAAATACTAACAACCTGCCTAGATGTTAACCCCAAAAAATGTATAACCATAATAGCAATCTATATCCCACCTGGTAATAACCTCTCCACAGTTGAAGACTTTCTTTACTGGACATCCACAACCTGTAATCAAGAAACCATAATAATTGGTGACCTCAACACTGACTGGCTTACCTACACCACAGATAACCCCTCTAACTTCATCATCCTATATGGATTCACTTAAACAATACAATCCCCCACTAGAATCGATAAATCTAATAACTGGCAATCTATACTTGACTGGACACTAGCAAACAAATCTGCACTGGCTTATTAATCAGGCTGCCTCCCAGATACCCTTAGCGACCACCTTCCTACATACCTAGTCAGGCAGTGACTAAACACCCAGAAAAATATCATATACAAACAAATACTAAATAAAAAAACACTTTATACTCCATGTTTTTATATCAGTCCTCCAACAATGTGACTGGTCCCCCCTGAAAACTCTCCAACTAAATAATGCTGTACTGTACTTCAGCAACACATTCCTAGACATCCTAAATAGCCTAGCACCACCTAGAAACATAAGCGTAAAATCCAACTATGTACCAGGGCTAACCAAGGGCATAGAATAACTACTCAAAGCTAGGGGCAAAGCATGGGCACATTATCAAACCAACAAAAACAAGTTAACCTTAATAATTGCCAGCAGCTAAGAAATGAAGCTAAAAATCAGATTATAAAGACCAAAAAAAAAAACACTCCAAACTCCAACAAAAACACCAAAATAATCCACAAAAAAACTGGACTGCAATAAATCACCTATTACATCCCAGACAGTCCACTACCACAATTCCCACTACCACAAATACTACTAACAATGTAGCTACCCAATTCAATACACACTCCATACTCTCATTATCAAATAAAAACAACAGTACATCCCTAACATCACTCATAGAGACTATAGTATCCACCAAAGCCTTCTTTCTTAAGCTTGTACAAACAAGTACCATAAAAAATGCTCAGTAAACTAAAACCCACATCTATATCTGCAGACAAACTATCTGCCAAGTATCTGAAATTAGCTGCTGAAGACATTGCATATCCTGTCTCTAGCTTAATCAACCATTCCATTGCAGTGCCCAAGCTATGGAAAATGTTGTACATCATCCCACTCCATAAAGATAGAATCTCTATATAACTCTCTAACTACAGGCTAATAGCAGTACATTCACCACTCTCAAAACTCCTGGAATAATGTGTACATCTACAGCTCATAAACCATCTCCTTACTAATACCCAGCATGTCTTCCAAGCTAACCATACTACCACTACTGCCCTCATGACTTTCACCAACACTATCGACCAACTTAAAAGTGACAGACAACAAGTAGCGTCTATCTTCCTAGATATGTCCAAGCCATTTGACACTGTGGATTATCATGAACTGCTTCAGGAACTCTCACTTCTAAACCTAAAACAAACAACCCTCTCATGGTTCCACAGCTACCTATCAGATTGCCAACAGGCTGTCAAATGGCAATCGGACCTCTCCTCCCTCTTACTCGTCACAATTGGTGTGCCACAAGGATCTATCCTAGGTCTACTTCTATTCACTATCTTTACAAACACACTCCACATAGCTACCCAGCATGCCACTGTCATTCAAAATGCAGATGACTCCACTATCATCTGTGCTGCACCCACTCTTTCCCAACTCCAGGAACTAACCCAACAATCTTTCTCAGATATAGAATCCTGGCTCACTGACTATCAACTCATACGAAACCCCAATAAAACAAAACTAATGATCTTCTCCAGCAACAAATTTATTTTATTTATTTATTTGCATTTGTTTAACCAGGATGGTCCATTGGGCTCAAGAACCCGTTTTCAATGGAGTCCTGGGGAGAAAAGCTCCACATACATATTTAACAGAGAATGAGGACATACATAGACATTCCATGGGGTTCTGCATATACATTTGATGGGGTAAGACATAGTACAATTTATGTAATTAAACATGCAGAGACAGTTGAAACAAGGCAATAAGAGTAACACCAAATTTATAAACAGATTTTTTTTTTTTTTTTTTTTTTTTATAGAGTTAGTGTAGTATACAGGTAGGCCAAGGGTAATGCTGCCTGGTGTTCATACAGTCAGAACTAAAAGAGTTACTAGATGAAATAGTAGGTTACGAAGGGTGAGAGCAGGAGCATTGCCATGTGGAGGTTAGATAAGAGTGGAGTGATTTTTTGAAGGATGGGAGGCTTGTGATGGTACGAATAGAGGGAGGAAGGGAGTTCCATGTGTAGTATACAGGTAGGCCAAGGGTAATGCTGCCTGGTGTTCATACAGTCAGAACTTAAGAATTCCATGAGCGCGCTAGAGAGAAGGACAGGAGGTTTTGACCAGGAGGGTGGTGGGGTCTATGTATTTCTATGAGGTTTTGATTGTTTGATCTTAGCTGTCTTTGTGTGTGGTGCATTTTAAAGGTAGAAGAGAGTGAGGGGCAGAGGGATGGCTGGAAAATCAGTTTGTGAGCATATGTGAGTTGAGTATATGAAAGGTAATTAGGTAGTTCTAACCATTTTAGTTTGTGTAGTGGTTCACAGTGGTGTGTCGATGATTTGTTAGAAGTGGCAAATTTGGCAATTTTATTGTAACAAGAGGATAGTTTGGTTTTGAGGGAAGATTGTAGGTTAGTAAGAAGGGGTGCTCCATAGAGAAGGGAGGGTAAGAGAAATGTAGTTGAGAGTGTAATCTTGGTAGCTGAGCTGAGAAAGCGATTATGACGGTAGAGCATGCCAAGTTTTTGGTGTGTTTTTTTTATGTTTTGTAGCAGATGGGAGTGGAATTTAAACTGGTCATCGATTTGGACTCCTAATAGTTTGGTTTCTGATACAAGCTCAAGGGGAATGTTATTATGGCTGTAGATGGAGAATGATTTAAGATCGATGTTAGTGGTTTTTGAAGGAGTAAATATCATGAGTTTGGTTTTAGCAGCATTAAGGGCTAGATGGTTGTCTTTCATCCAATTTTCAGTGGTAGAGAAGGCATCCTGGGTAAGCTTTAGTAGAGTTGGTATGGATGAGGCAGTGCAGATGATTGTGGAATCATCTGCATATTGAATAATATTAGCCTGAGGGATAGCATGGTAAAAGTCTAATGAAAATATTAAAGAGAAGGGGGCCCAGGATGGAGCCTTGTGGGACACCTGTAGGGGTATTTAGAAAGGAGGAAGTGGCTTTTTTCCACTTGACTGCTTGTTGTCTGTTGGAGAGATAGCTGTTAAACCAGTGGAGTGAAGTGAGAGAAAGGTTTAGATTAGATAGTTTAGTAAGAAGCAGGTTATGGGAGACAGTATCAAAAGTCTTAGAAAGATCAAGAAGAGTCGTAGATACAATGAGTCCAGAATCCCTAGCCTTGTTCACAGTTTCGAGGAAAGATAGAAGGGCTGTCATAGTACTATGATGGGGTCTGAATCCGTGTTGGGTGGGGGTTAGTTGATTGTTGTCCAAGAGGCGGGGAAGGAGTTGAAGGTGGATACATTTCTCCAGGACTTTTGAAATGGGAGAGAGGATGGCTATAGGACGGAAATTGGAGATGTTAGTATTATTTCCACCTTTGTGTAGAGGAATAATATAGGCTTTCTTCCAGGATTCGGGAACAAGACCTTCTTGGATAGAGCGATTGATGAGGATGCTGATAGGGAGGGCAATGGCATCAGCAGCTATACTGACATAGTATGAGGGAATGTTGTCAGGGGCATTGGTGCATGGTTTTAATTTCTGTAGGAGTTTTCTTATGGTAGAAGTTGGAGTAGGTTTAATTGAAAAAGGGTGGGACTGAGGTGGGGATGAATGGGACAAAGGAGTAGGAGGGGGAGATTGAGGTGAGGGTGAATGAGTCAAAGGAGTAGGAGGGGGATGTTGGTTGTCAGAAGAGGAGGTAGTAGGTGAATTGTTGTGTGTAAAAGAGGAGGTAAGTTTGGAAATAGAGTCTATGAAGAAACAATTGAATTGGGTAGCAAGATCTATGTCTTGTGAGTCTGGGCTGGGGTCTGGGTTTTCTATAGTACCAGGTTTTAAGAGTGAATTTATACTTGCCCAGAATTTTCGTGGGTTAGTTTTAGGATTGTTTTGAAGGTGGATAAAATAATTTTGCCGGTCTATTGAGATAAGTTATTTTACTGAGTTACGTATAGTTTTGTATTGAATGAGGTTTGATGTAGATTTGTTTTTCTTGTATTGTGCCCATGTTTTGTCTCTGAGTCGCATGAAAGTAATTGTATTTTTTGTTAACCAGGGGGCTGTTTTCCTTTTTATTCTTTTGGTTATTAGGAAAGCATGATTATTTAGGATGTTTAGGAAGATAGTGTTAAAGTGGGATACTGCATTTTCGAGTGGTAGGGTTTTTAAGGGAGTCCAATTAATAGATTTAAGGTTACTGGAAAAAGCTTCAGGGTTGAAGTTTTTATGGAATCTGGTAGTTATGTAATTGTGAGTAACTTGTATGGGAGTTGGAAGACGTGTAGTGAAGATGGGAAGATGATCACTGAGGGGGTCAGGAAGGGTTCCACTGTCAGGGTAGTTATGGGGATGGGAGACTAGAATCCAGTCTAAGATGTTGCCCCTTGAGAAGTCCTTGGATGGCCTAGTTATTGTGTTGATTAATTGAGAGTATTTGAAAAGGTTGATGTTGAGGGGGTGTGTAGGTGACTGTATGGAGGACCAATTTATGTTGGTATCTCCCATGATTATAGTTTCATTATTAATGTTACTTGATAGCCAGGAGAGGATGTTTTCAAGTATTGGGATATTATCTCCAGGGGGAATGTAGAGAGAGGCTATAGAAATGGATTTGTGTGTATTTAGCTGGAGATGAGCTAGTAGTAGTTCTGCATTAGAAAAGTGGGGAATGGTTTTGTTGTAGGGTGTTAGGCATAGGGAGGATGCATAGAGTAGAGCTACTCCACCACCCTTTTTGTAGGATCTATCTGATCTAATGATCGAGTAGTTTGGTGGTAATATCTCGGCATCCTTAATGTGGGGTTTTAGCCAGGTTTCAGAAATGGCTAAGATGTCAGGTTTGTTATGGAATACCCATGCATGAAGGTTAGGAATTTTGTTTGCTAAGCTTTGTGCATTAAGAGATGTGAATAGGATGGATTTATAATTTGAGGAGTGGTTTGGACCTGGGTTAGGGTGTATATCACCAGATAAAAGTATTGAAGTTAGAAGTTTGGTTAGTAAGAAGAGGTATTTGGGTTGTTTAGTTTGAATGGAGTGGGTGGAAGGATTAGAGGGGAATATGGAGGGTGTGATGGCTTTATGAGGAAGGAAAAGTTTATAGTGAAAACATAGGTTGTTGCTGAGGGGGTAAAGGTTGGGAGAGATGTGGTTATTGTAGTGAGATTTTGATGTATGGAGATGAAAGGTGGTATGTAAGTGGGTAGAATGGTTGATGAGAGAGGGTTGTGTAAGAGAGTAAAAATAAGTGAGGCTGAGAAGGAGTAATAGTTGAATTGGGTAGGATGAATATCTTAGTGACATGTTGTGTTGGTGAGATAAAATTATTTCGAGAAGGATGAGGGGAAGTTGTCATGAGAGTATAGAGAGGGGTGGGAGGGGATGGGAAGAGGATGGGGAGGAGTTTGATAGTTTGGGAGGAAGTAGGTGTGGTTTACAGACTATAAAGGTAGAGGTTGTGGGGGTGGGTGGAATTTGGGGGTAGGGTAGGGGAGCAGAGTGAGCCCGCAGGCCTATGACTATCTACCCCCCACCCATCTACTCATTAAACAACACCATAATTGACCTGGTAACACACACAAAACTCCTGGGAGTAACCACTGACCCTAGCTTAAAATTTGGCAAACAGCAGCAGCAGTTAAAAAGATACACTTAAAACTTGGATCCTTATATAGAGTCAAGGCATACCTCACTAACTCCACCAGACAATCCACTGCCAGAGCCCATTTACTTTCCACCCTATTATATGCCTCCCATGTCCTCACTTAACTCAAGACCACAGGCCTAACTAAGCTTGAAACCTGCTACAACATGATTGCCAGATTTGCTGCCCTCTCTCCATACAGAACTCGCCACTGCAGTGCACCCCACCAACTGAATTGGCTAGAGCTACCAAATTTCCTTTCCTACACCCAACCTACTGCCTCTCATGCCAACCAACCCAACAAATGCCCAGCTCTCCAAAATATTCTACAAATCCAGTCCAAGAACAGAACTTTGATATCCTCTAATAAATTTGTACTAAATGTCACAAAAACCAATAACAACTATGGGGACTTTGTCTACCCCCACTATATCTCTAAGATATGGAATACCATCCCTCAACACATCATAACTATCGCCAGTCCCACCAAGTTCAAACAATTTCTCAAGTCACACTTAACCACCTCATGGCGCTGCACATGCATATCCCCTAACTGACTTCTACTATTCCCCTCCCACTCCCTCATATTCACTCCTAGTAACTCGCTCACTTTCCAAGTACTGCTAACTTAACTTACCTTCTTCTTTCCCCCATCTTATCTTTCTTCTCTTTCTTGCCCTCACCCATAACATATACTTACCCTTACTACTCTTTTCTTTCTAACCTTTCTCTCGTTTCTACACTATTTCCCACCTCTATGATATTTTTCTCATCACTTTTATAGCAGCTCAATAACCACTGTATACTTTTGACTCTCTTAATTACTTCCCTAATCTTCTAATAACTGATCAGTCATACTAATATATTAACAAATCATATTGTGTTATTCCTTCTTTCTACTCTTAGACCAAAATGTAAATAAGTTACTCTACTTGTGTATTGTTCTGGATGTAAATAAGTTTCTCTCTATATATATATTTCCAATTTATTTAGAACTTATCTTGTAATACTACATATACAGCATTTTTTATTACTCTGTATAAAAGTTTATGTATTTACTGTCATGTGGAGCTTTTCTCCCCGGGCCTCCGCTGAAAATGGAATAGAATACTTGTCCAGATGGACTTTCCTGGTAAACAAATGTCAAATAAAATAAAAATGTCATAATTGGATTTAGTGACAAGTAACATGTCTCTTGTACAGCCTTGTACTCTACCACCTTTGAATCATATGTGGGCCTTTTCAGTGCTTTTTTCCTGCAATTGAACCATAGAGTTTGTACATAGTATCTGTGAATTCCACCCCAAGTCTTTGAAATAACCAGTCTTTTTCTCCTCGCCCCAATGAAAAATAAAAATGTATATGTCTAATCCCCTTGTTTTGATAAGCAGCAGTCCAACCCAGTACCTTACCAGCCTGTATCAACGTCATTAAAATTTAATACCTTTCTCTGCCTTTTATAATTATATCCATATTCAAACATATGTGCCTTGATCTGGTAAATACCAGAACATCTCAACTTGTAGCCACTATTTAAATGTTTTCTTGTATCCTGTATTTAAATGTTTTTTCTCCCTCTGATTCCATATCTAGACATCCTGTAAAAAGTAAAATGGGCGTTAGCATGTAGGGAAGTCCAGCTAGCATCATCAACCTCTGAACTTCTTAAGCTGTTCACATTAATTTTGATTTATAGTGAACTCTATAACTCCACTTAGCTATCTCTCTGTTTTTTATTTATTCTGTTCTTTGTTGGGAAAATATTGTCACCTGTTGCTATAATGGTTATAGAATGAATTATTTTACTCTAAACCCAGGACTTCTTCCTTTGATTAAAGGTCAGTGCATCTACTTCTTATGTTTTGTACATTTTCTAGTTGTCTTGAGTTTCTAAACCCTCCACACACATACAAAAATAGTCTGTCTTCTGGCATAATGATTTCATGCCTCACTTTTATTTTGCATTGTCCCTCTGTTGTGGCTTTTCTTCTGGCCTCATGCTTACTGTTTTATCTTCTTTTAGTTTCTTAGTTCTGTAGATTATTTGTTGCCATTTTTGTCTGTGTTTGTCTTTGTGGAAAGAGCTATTTCTGTATTTATGTAGAATAATGTATTACATTTCATTTGCTTCAGGGCGGAAGTAGACAACAAGAATATGTAGTCTGCCCCTTTAATATTCCACCTCATGTCTACATCTTTTTTTTTGTCTGCGTGAGTGTGTGTGTATACATTTTTTGATAACTCAGGTTAACTGCTTTCAGTTTTGAGTGAAAGGCCGCTTGGGCAAGCTGTGTCTAGGGCGAGTTCCACTTGATTGACAAAGGTAAATGTTGGTTCTGGGAGGTTGTGAGTGCCTGTGTTTTATGTTTGAGTAAGGGTTAGGTAAGGGAATTCATTTTGTTTGCCTGTGTGTGTGTGTATGTGTGTGTGTGTGTTTGTTTTAGGGTTAGGTAGGGAGATAGATTTATTGTGTGCTTTAATGTGACTGTTAGAAGATAGCTGTAGTCTTTGTGTGTGTATGTGCATGGTGAGTGTCCAAGCTGTCTTGTGTAGTGGTAGTGTTATGGAAAGTGTTTTCTAATGTAAGTTGCATATTAGAGTTAGTGGCAAGAGTTAGAGTTAGCACACATTACTAAGGTGGGCAGGGGGGTTTCCCAAAGACAGAGTATCATTTAGTACCAAACTGTCCTTTCTTCCTAAAGGTGTTTCTGTGAGTGCAGAACAAGAGGGAACTTCAATTTATAACAGTTCAAGAGTAGTAATACACATTGTTATGAGTCTGAGGAGTGATACCCTTTGTTATGAGTTCAAGAGGGGTGATACCCATTGTTATGAGTTTGAGTAGTAATACCCATTGTTATGAGTTTCAGTAGTAATACCGATTGTTATGAGTTTGAGTAGTAATAGCTATTGTTATGAGTTTGAGAGGAATGATACTAAATGTTCATAGAGTTTATGTGAACATTGCAACTTGTTACAGGCTAGATGATGATATTTAAAAGTACTAAAGTTGCACTTCTGATACAATTATTGTTTGTAATCATGAAATTGTTCTAGCAATGCTCTCCTATAAGAGATTCCAAATGTGAACAGCATGGAAGTCAGGACTACCCGTAGGTAAACCTGGGCCCTGTGTGAAAAACTGCAGTCTAGTTGATGCACACAAATCAGAAAGCCAAAGTAATATTGCTAAAAATATCTGATTGATCATTGTCAGAAACATTGTAAAAATAGTACTAAAACTTAACCTTGACACCATTCCTCTCATCTCAGCTGTCCACACAAATCAAAAAGCCAGAAGTATTTCCAAAAATATCTGGTTGATCACTGCCAGCATTGTTGTAAAAGTAGTAATAACACTTACCTCACCACACCATTCCTCTCTTCTCTGTCCATTTTTCTGCAGAGCATTCCTGATTTTGTTTCATAGTTTTAATCCTGTCCATAATTTTCTTCCTCCTAAATTGCTTAATATTACAGGAGTCAGTAAAGCCAGGGATTAGAGAGTCGTACTTGTTGTCTTCTTGACTTGTTACTTGCCTTCAGGTGGCTTCATACCTACTTCCTCTCATCTCGTAACAATTAAGTTTAATGTGGCATGACTTGAATGTCAAGTTGACTGCAGCACTACACCCTAGGAGGTCACCTAGTTGATTAAATGGAGATTTTAATGTCACCTGTTTTGGCTTCACTTGAATGTCAGCATAGGTTAACAGCAAATTATGTAGAGAACAGTTACAGCTTTGAGACCAGCTTCTCAGCTTCTTGGACTGTTCTGATACGTAACAGCAGTAATGCTTTCCATTTAAATTATATTGGCAGTTTTACAGATTATTAGTGGCATTCTGTGCTGTTTTTCAGCTTATTATAATACTTACTCATTGTATTCTAATTTTACTGAGTACTTGCATATTAAGTTAGCTTAATGTTGTTTTGTCTTATTGTGTAATTCAGTTGTTTGTATTTTTTCTTTTGTAAAATAACATAGGGCTTAGGCTCTAGAAAAAAACTGAAGTTAAAGTGGTTTGTATTCTCCTTTGAGTGTTGGATCCACTGCTAGAACTTAATTATTTAACTAGAAGCAAACAGTCTCCGTGGTGTCCCTCAAAGTCGCACAAACCCAGTATGTCAGTATATTGGGTCCATAAACAAATAACGAGAAAACTTTTCTGTGTGGAAGATCTAAGATTCCATAGAGTTCAGGCACGTAATAAAAAACGTACTGCGAATATCCCACCTAATGACAGGTGGTAGAAATACTTTCTGTAAAGTTAAAGTGCTAACTCATCAAACAATACATATGGTAGAATGTGTGAGTTAGAGAAATAGTATCTGTAGACAAGTTCAGTTTTTTTCTTTTTTGTACCACTGTGAATGTAGAGCAGTTTTGTTAAAATACTATCTCTAGTGGTTATCGGAGTGTCATGCCAGTGGTGTGAACATTGGTTCTAGATGATTGTCACTGTTGAAGTGATACCCCGACCCCATGTGCAAAAATAGGAAAAAGGTATTATGGATGGATGCCTCCTCTCAAGTCTTAATGTATGCTTTATGTCAAATGACCTCCAGTTTTCCACTTAGATATTTCTTCGTCTTCCTGCCCCTACCTGTATGTGACCAGCTTTACTGTGTCCTTGAAAAAGATTCTTTGCTGTAGTTAGAAAGCTTCTTGACCACTATGCTGCACATATAGAGGTCAGTCAAGTCTTTGTCTTATGATACAGTGCTGGTTCCTCTTTATAATTACACATCTGCCTGTTTTACTGTGTCCTCAGTAGTGTCTGCAAAAGGTGGACATTTGAACTACTGGCTTATTGTTATCAGTCCTGTTGGAGAAGCTGTGAGGAAAATGTGAAGGAGAGTGTTTTAGATACGTATAATAACATCAGTAAATTTGTGAGAAATCTTGAAGGTGTGTGGAAAACACTTTGTGGTAATGCAGGTATAACTCTATTTCATTCATCAGTACAAGATATAAATTTCTTTTTTACTAGGTGTACAGCCTTCTGAACTCTGCAGAGCTTCTCTGTTTGATGCAAAAGATAGTTGTGCCTAGTACTCTGACAGCTGAATGCATAGCAGCAAGCACTCTCTCCTTCAAGAAGCCTGGAATTTGGATTGGGAATGGAAGACGAGACCAGGCAGAGCTGACCTTCCTAGATGTAGGCACTGGTGGACATACAAGTGAGGTGAGTTTGGAAATCAGTACTATTTTGGTGTAAAACAATTGATGGTATCTCAGAAAGGCATGCACCAGGTAAACTGTATCTGTAATGTTGATTATCCTGATGTATATAAGCTCATGAAATATGTTAATTGGTATTGCTGATGGTTTTATTTACATACTGACATTATCTTTCAAATGGCTATTCTTGAACAGTCCTTACATGTTTTCTGTCATGGTATAATGCCTTAATGGACCTGAAACATTACTGCCACAGTACTGAACATCAGACCACATATTTATCAGTCATTTCATTTTATTTACTAGATTTGCTAAGGTTTCGTTTTTAGAAGAAGTTTTGCTTCTGGAAATGTGTTGTATTCACATGATACAGATGTCTTGATTACTTGTAGGTAATGTGTTTCTATTAACAGTGTTGCAGTGTCCCAAAGCAGAACATGTTGAATCATGAAAGCCTGATCGGATAAAGCTGATACACTGATTCATGAAACATTGACCTGTTTTGAACTTTTATATGGCTGCACTAACTACTTAATGAATTTACTGTGTTTGTATCTTAAACTCAAAAGTACTACATCCCCTGTCACCTATCTGCTACCAAGTGTTTGTTATTTAAAAGTCAATAAGTGAGGATGTAGTCCTTTTTTCTTAGCTGGGCATCCTTGCTTATC
Source organism: Protopterus annectens (assembly GCF_019279795.1). Lineage (NCBI taxonomy): Eukaryota > Metazoa > Chordata > Ceratodontiformes > Protopteridae > Protopterus > Protopterus annectens. The sequence goes on along the minus strand of NC_056745.1, from coordinate 1,053,848,084 downwards.
TCCCAAAACAGAGTTCAGATATTTTACCTGTATTTCCCACCATGGATAAGTAGATTTCATTGTCAAAGTTATTGTTATGTGTATTTATTTATATTTTGTGTTTGGACTTTTACACAATACAATATGATTATTCCAGCTATCCATGAGAGAGCTTTTGAGAGAGGTTTGCAGCTTAGCAGTTTGTTTCTCAGATGTTTTTAAACATCTCACTCTCCAATTTGTTTCATACCTGAAAACAAACAAAAAAATTCTGTTAAGAAAACTGCCAAGCTCATAGTGTTTGCATTTACAGAACGAGTAGCTCATCCAGGGATAAGGTGGTCATAACATCCCTGCATTCTTCCCTTATAAGACCGATTATTGAATACAATGCCCCTTCTGGCATATACTTTGCAAAGCACATGCAGCAGCTGGAGAGACCACAGAGATTCCTCACCCGGAGAATCCAGGGCCTCAAACATCCAAACTACACAGGCTGAAAGCCCTGTCCCTTTACTCAGTCTCCAACAGGCTCCTCAGAGGTGACCTCTGTCTGGCAAACAAAGCAATCTCAGACCCTGCCCGGATGGGACTGGTGCATACCCACAAGTCAAGCTCCACTCGAGTAACCCACATGTGAGACCTCAACCTGGTCTGTGACATCAATAGGACTTGTTGGCGGAACAGATTTGTACCCAGAGAGCTCCCCCTTTTGTAGAATAGACTTCCTCTCCACGTGAAGCAGAGAACCTCATTAAACCTTTTTAAATGCAACCTGGATAACTGGATGGGGAACAGAAAATACACCCCTGGGATTCCAACTATGTCCCTGCTGGACAGTGGCATATGGTGCTGACTTGTTGGAACATGGTGGGCTAAATTCTTGGCTAGGCTTGTAAGGGCCTCAGGGCCAGTAGCCTAGTAATTTCCTATGATCCTATGATAATAAGTTTTACTGCAATGGAAACTTTTCTGTATTGAAATAATATAATCTTGTTGTTTCTTGTGAGTATGGAGTTGTAGAGTATATAGTCAGAATATTGAATTTGATCTTTTTAACCAGGTGTGTCTACTTAAAATTCTGATTTTATTGTGTAGCTACTGTGCGTATATGAACTATTTTAATGAATATTTGGCCTCTGGCCTACATAATTGATTAAATAATAGGATAATGTTCACCAACCAACCTTTAGCACAGAACTACATCTAAGCCCACATTGGATGTGTTTGTGTACTATAGGAAGGGCCTAGTAAAATCAGGGTACTCCAGGTTGGTGTAAGTTTTTTTTTTTTTTTTTTTTGTTGAAAAAAAAAACAGTTTCTGCCTTTATGTTCCATCTGTGGTTCATGCGCATATTACTCTTGGGTTGGTGAGAAGGCATATGATTAGATAATGTGTAGCACACATTTTATATATTAAGGTCCTAACCTGCTTCTTAATTTTGAGCACTGGCCAATCCCTCACTTCCTGTCCTTCTCTCTCTCTGGATTTGCATAATTCCCTTTCTTATCATCATACCAGTTTTGCTTTTAGGGATACTCACTGTATGTCCTGCCTAAGACAAAGTCTGAGAAAGCTTGAACTTTGGGTTGATGTGAATCCCAGTCTTCAGAATGTAGCTAGCATTACTTTATCAAAATAGGCAAAGCTGGAGGGTGGGGGATGCGGCTTAAGTACCCTGTTTATTAACCATTGAAATGTGGCTGGAGCCCTATAAAGGCCACAGGGCAGAAGTTTGTATTTATATACACCATCAGGAGTTGAAATGCTTTTTCCTTAGCTTCCTCTATTAAGAGAATCTGCCAACAGTATTTCCTTAATGTCAGTGTGGTTAGGGGCCTAGCCTTCTCTAGTTGTTCGATTAGTTCATCTACCCTAGGCATTGGATAATTGTCAAACTAAGAAATGCTGTTGAGTTTATTGAACTCTTTGCAAAACCTAATGGTTCCATTTGGTTTTGGTACCAAAACTACAGGACTGTCTTATTCACTAGGAAATTATTCAATAACACCAAACTATAACATATTTTTTAATTCTTCTTCAAGTGCTTTACTTTCGGATTCATGAATCCTGTAAGACTTCAGGTTAATCTTTGCTGTGAGTAGGGTCCTAAAGTATATGTAATTACATTGATTTTACCAAGTAGTTGTGAGAATATTTATTTGTTTCACTGTATTAACTTATATACCTCTTGCTTCTGGGGTTTTGACAATGTATTATCAGCTAGAACATTCAGTATGGCCAATAGCCTTCTCTCCTTATCAGGTTCAGTGACCTTGATTTGCAGATTTAACACAGAGGTTTACTTCTCTCCAGGGCTTTAAGACATTCACATGATACATTTATTGGGGAAATCTCCTTCCTGTTTGAGTCTGACTTTATAATTTATATCACTTATTCTCTCTAGAACCTCAAATTGTTCCTGCCACTTCTCTAAAAAGCTGTTCTCAGTTGGCTGGCCACAACTAATATTTGGCTCCTGACCCGAAATTCTCTGTTCTTAGCATTTCTTTTGTGCATCTCTGTTGAGTTGATTGTGTCCTTTCCACATCTTCTCTGACTCTGGACCTTACCACCATTAGTGTGTTCTGTAGGGTACTGTAGTAATTCACTTTAAACAGGGTCCTTTCCTCTTTCCTGTGTGTGTTTGGTGATGCCAAGCAGTCCCCTAGGTTGTCTTCCACAGATAAAAGGACTAAATAGTTTTGATATCTGGTCTATCTCACAACATCCTCCTGAAACTCCATCCTTAGCATGGAGTTTAAAATCATATTTAAACTCTCCACCAGACATTCAGGCTGTGGATAACATATTGGAAGACATAAGTTGTTTTACTTTAAAACACTGGCAGAGGTTGTGCAAACTTTTGGACATAAAGAAAATATCTTGATCAGTAAGTATTTATTTCAATTTCCCCACCCTAGAGAGTAACAGAACCAGTTCCCTGGATGTAACTTTGGTACTGCATTTTTAAAGTGAGATTGCTTCTGGATATTTAGTGGCATAGTTTAGAATTTCCAATATACATTACAGCCCACCACTGTTAACTAATGGTCCATCCATATCCGTGGCAGTCCATTCAAAGGGTGCCTCTGTTATAGACATGGGAGTGAGATGATTTTTAAAGCTGAGGCCTGAGGCTATTTTCTGACACCCTGAATATTTTGCACAAGCATTTTCCGTTTCTGTTATTGTGCCAGACTGGTAGAATATGACTAAACCCTTTCATTGAGTTTGTCTATACCTAGGTTCCCCAAGTGCATGGTTGTGTGCCAGTTTCATTACCAAGGTCCTGAAGAGTCTAATTAACAGTAGTTAATGCACTACTTCATCTTTCTTCTTCTTCACTACCCTACATAGCGAGTCATTTTCGAGTTGAAAATGAGGATATGAAGTAGAGAAATCTGTGGTAGATTCTTTCCCTGCAAATCTGGATATATTCTCTCTGGCAATTCTCAAGAGTTTCATCCTTCCACTGAGTCTTTTTAAAATTCGCCCAACTCACCTGAAGGTCAGCTAGGTCATGGGTTTCCTTCCTAGTAACTTTCTAAGAGGTAGACATTTCTTTGTTCTTCATAATCAGTGTTGCAGTACTAATTCCTGGGTCTTCCTGCCATGCAGGAGCCCGCAACCAGTCTGATTTCCAGAGTCTTTACATCATCCCCAATTGACAAACATCTGAGAGCCAACATCTGGATGTTGGGGTATAAGAAGGTCATCCATCGGCATCGTCTTGAATTCTTTCAGATGTGCAGTCCGATGAACTTTACTGGTCCATCGATCAGCTTGTCATTTCCATTTTTTCGTTTTCTAATTTCCGTTTGTTGGATTTAATATATATCTTATGAATATCCATATTTGTCGTCTAATAACATTGACATACCATGTCCATATTAATATTTACTACATAACATACCTAATAGCACTCTCATACATTTTGTTATTTAAGGAATTAACTATAACTATTTTTCGTTGTCTTGAGGTTGTTGTCTCTGTTAGACACAGATGCTAGCAGAATAGTGATATATACTTTCGTGTATTTTTAAATGTTCCTGTATTTACATCAGCTATCTCAGTCTTTTAGTTATTTAGCCTCGGCTTTTATTGGTCGAAATACAGTTGATCTTTTCTGACATGATTCTTAATGGAAGTATGTTTTTATGAGTCTTTAATATGTGATACATAGAAATATTACAGTATCGTATGGATCTCTATGGCCCTGTGATTGATTTTAGAAAAATTGGATAGGATGTTTTTATGCTTTAAGATTGAAAAATCATTGTAATAACAGGTTATGGAATAAGGATTTCCTTAAAACGTAATATTCTATTTGTGCTGCTTACAGACATAATGCACATCATTAGTTTTTATATATATACGCAGTCATACACAACCTTATAATATTGATAAGATTAATTCTGTTATTTTTAGCTTTGCCATAGATATTATCCTGGAGCTTTTTATATATAGACTTTGTGTTTATTTGATGTGGTTTCATCATACATATAATATATTTTAATAACATCTTTAAAATAGATGTTTATTTAAGAACACCAATTACAACTAAATGAATTCTTTGGGCTGTTTAGAAAGTTAATGACCTTTTTTAGCCATAGGGCCTGATAGAATCAATGAAAAATAGTTTTTGTGCTTTTATGCACTCATTAACTATTTTAGTTTTTAGTTTAATTTTTGTTAGCCCTTTAGCCTTTTAGCTTAGGCTTTTATTCTAGTTGTAGTATAATCAATTATTTGATATACATCTTTGGTGAAAGATTATTCAATGAGATTATAAACATATTATGTTTTGAAATATCGTAATGCCGCATGGTATTTCAAGCTCCATGACTGATATAACAAACGAAAAGCACGTATTTCGTTTTGTTTTGTTGAATTTAAAATGCGGCGTGTAATAACAGGCATCCTGAATTGTTTACTTCCCAAATATGGGCATGACTTCCTTAAGAACTATCTGTAGTAGTTTAATTGTACTAATTACAGGCACAATACATGATATTGACTTTTATACGTTTATGAGACTTTAAATTATGATGGGTCATTTGTATTGAAAGTATTTTAAAATAGTATATTTAAGCCTTTTTTACTGAACGCAAATATACCAGCGCTATTTTGATGAATCATCTTAACAATGCACTGATTTACTTGTTAATTGATTGAATAATTGACAATATGTTTTCACTATAAAGGCAGCTAAAATCTTTGTGAAATTTGTAACCTGATGAAGCGCATCTTATTGCGTGAAAGCGCTCGTTTTTGTTTTTACTAATAAAAGACTAAAAACTTTCTTCTTCGTGGTGGTTTCAAGCAATATTTAAGTCTTGTCATTTCCAGAGTTTCTTCTCTCCTCCAGTTAGATATGTACCCCTCTGGAGATTTTTCTCTTCTAATTTAATATTTAAGGAGGTTAACAGTTACTGGAAGTGTGGGGAGCAAATCCTGCATAAAGATTTTCACTCAGTGTGTCTGTTCTGTTTGGGGCCTCAGCACAACATCTGTAATTGTCCTGAGTGTGCTAAATTCTGAGCAAAGACCCTTAAATGCAGGGCCAAAGTCCTAGCCGTTCATATGGAGTCCTTTCGTTCCCTCTGCATCTTCACAACCCCCAGTTTCTGCTAGTTTATCCTGAAAAAATGCAAACACAAAAAGTTCAAAGAAAAATACACCAAAGATACATCTGATGCCTTGACTTACGCTACCAAGTCTACCGACGACTCAGGTAACGCGCATACCTGTCAAATTGGAAACATCAAAAATCTGGACAAAGGCCCATGAAAAATAGGTACAACTGGCCAAAACTCAGGATGCTGATTAACATTAAATTTGCATACATAATCATGTAACCCCACCAACTCCAGTGGAATTGTGGGATACCCACATGAAGATTGAAGTCAGTAAATAATAACAAATAATGGTAGACATTTGAATTTCAGGCTTCATATCCCCCAAAAAATACATAATTAAGTTTATAGGAGCAATATTTAAAATTTGTCCCTATTTTTGGGCCTTTGTCCCAGCATTATTTTTGGCTTTGTCCAGATTTCTTGCTCTGAGAGACTGAGAGGTATGATGGCAGTCTGAAGTAATGATTAACAAACATGGGAATTTAACAATCATTACTGTAGCTGCAAAATGTCTTGTAGTTCACTGACAAGCAACAGGCTTATTGAAATGATGGTGTTTGCTCCTGATGTAGCTACAACAGCCTTCCATCACAAGTATGATATATTGATATACCAGTAGCACATACGTTGTACAAAGGTAAAAGCATCTGTTTGTGGACTCTGTTATCTTATAAGAAGAATAAACACATATTTTAAATACTAGTCAGTATCGCGCAAGTATTCAAGGCCACATCAGGAGCCACAATATCTGAACTACCCATTATTATTTTCTACGATAGTTGACAGAGGTAAACTACCATTACAGAAATATCCATTAACATTTTCCTGTTAATGAAGATGAAAAGTTTCTATATACTAATAATAAGAGACATCACATTAGATTTTCACTGGTTGTAGGCCGTAACTTTATAAACACTCAGATAAATCTGACAGAGTATAAAGTAGATTTGATAAAATCAGTGCTAAACATCTCCTACTTTACACAGTTGTAAGTGTCTTGCTGTCCTTTTGTAATTTCATCTTCAGATCTCGATTTACGGTAACATCTAAACATACTATATGAACAACAATCACGTTACTACCTACTATACTTTTAATTGTATGTCTAAACCACTATGCTTATGTAAATATATTATGCAATCATATGTTATTATCTGCTATGTTTTTATAACTGAATGTGCAAACCACAATGCTTAAGTAAATATCTTGTGTATAGTATGTTAACAATTGTTCTGGAGCTTTTCTCCCCAAGCCTCCACTGAAAACGGACAGCTCTGTCCAGTTGGACCTCCCCGGTAAACAAATGTAAAATAAAAAATAAATAAATAAATGAGTTCTGCCATTGTAACGTTGGCAGTCACACCAGGAGGCAGAGCTTGCTACTGCACATTCTAGTGAGTTTTAATATAAACAATCCCCACAATTAACAATATTTAGAAAAACTAAACTACTTAGTTGCACTGTCTCGACTACTTGACTTGACTTGACTTTTGTTTATCGCCAAAACAATAGAAAATAAAAAAGTCAGTAGTAAAACATTTACTTCCCTTTCTACAAACAAACACACATGGGGAAAAAACACATATGACAATTCTTACTTCAGGACGGGGATGGAGAGAATAAATTATCCGGAAAAAATGTACCAGTCAACTCTTTTCTCTCGGTGCCCTCACATCGTGTTATTTTCGAGTGCTAAGGGGTCTATTTCTTGGCAACTAGTTGATAGACTGCATGTGCACTGAAATATTGTGTACTTTTCTGGTCCCAGAAGAATGGCAGATACAGAATAAGTATGTAATGTGGTTGTGCAGTTTTGATGAATCGGGCTGTTAGTATTTTGGGAAAGGAGATATTGCACGATATGATCATTTCTAAATGTAATGGAAGTAGGGACCATTTAAGCATGTCTTGGATAAGAAATTGTTAACATAGTGTTACAGAATCAAATGTGTATCATGTATGCCCATTTATAATTAGCTGTTCTGGTTTTTAATGCCTATCGCAGGTGGCTATGCATTATTATAGCAATAACCCATGCCTGGGTGTGGGTAGTACTGGATTTACCCACGGTTGGTGTGGTTTGGTCATGAGGGCGAAGCCCGAGTGGCCAAACAAAGCCAACTGTGGGTAAATCCAGCGTTACCCACACCCAGAAGTGGGTTATTGCTATTATACAATGACATTATTTAAGAAAAAAAATAATTACTTTTCTTAAATAATGGCATTGTATAATGCCTCCTTGCTGCCCTTCCGCAGCTGTCTGGTATTCTGTGGCAGTTCTGATGTACTGCGCATGCGTATACCTACGCAGTACATCAGAGCTGTGGGCAAAAGCAACAGAGAAAGCAAGATCTCCGTTGCTTTTTAAAAACTGTTTTGCTATGTTAAATGAGTTTAACATAGCGAGACAGCTTTAAAAAAAAGCAACTGAGAATATCCGTTGCTTTTTTAAAGCTGTCTCGCTGTGTTAAACCCGTTTAACATAGCGAGACAGTTTTGAAAAAAGCAACGGAGAAAGCAAGATCTCCGTTGCTTTTTAAAAACTGTTTCATTATGTTAAATTAGTTTAACATAGCGAGACAGCTTTAAAAAAAACAACGGAGAATCTACGTTGCTTTTTTTAAAGCTGTCTCGCTATTGCTTTTTTTAAAGCTGTCTCGCTATGTTAAACTCGTTTAACATAGCGAGACAGTGTGAAGCAATGGAGATCTTGCATTCTCCGTTGCTGTAAAAAAACGAGTTATAGTAATGGAAAAAGTCCGGGCGACCAGACCTTTTTCCATTACTATAACTCTGATTTACAATGTGCACTCTGACCAATCAGCGTGCACGTTTTTGAATATTTAATGGGGGGTTGTTGTATAATGGAAAGATGTTTGGGGTAGCTAAGAGGAACATCTAAGTCTGCGCAGAGCAGTATTTGAAATTCTCATGAGTAAAGTTTCCACAATCTATTATGGGAGTTCCTTATGGCTGTTTTCATTAGGATGTATCACTTATAGGAAACATGGCAGGCATAGAAATGAGCATTTGTTTGTCATTTATTAATTTGGTATGAAGTGTGGTGATCTTTGTACATTTGGAGTACCAGTCAGCTTTTAATTTCATGTTGGTCTTACCTGTACCTATTTGCCTTGTCTTGTACTCATCTTGTGAAATATGAATTCATTGTTTTATGTGATAAGCGTTGTTCCACATACTTTTTAATGAATGTTGGAAAGTAAATTCGCAGTGAAATGGTGCAGTTTATAGTCTTAGAGGGTTCACGTTAGAGTGGTGGTCTTAATTTAAAAGAACCCTTTATTTTTCAAACACTTTTGTTGCCTGTCAGGATGCATAAAATCACACCTTTCTTACTTAAATTGGTTGACTGCATCTGATAATGCATAGGCATCGCCTGCTGTGTACACATAATGACAGTAGTAGTCAAAAATCAAAGAGCAGTGCATGTGTTAGTTTCATAATTAAAATGAAATGCATTGCTTAGATTACTTAATATTGGCATTCATTCACCAGAATAATTACATTTGAGGCATCACTGCAGGCATAAGAGCCTCACAGTTAGTATGTAACTTATTATAATTTTCTTTTATTCATTCGTTCTCCTGTGCATGTTTTATTATTTTCAAGGTCAGAGGGTAGTGAGTGTCTTACCCAGGACGTAGTGAAATAAGAGTAGAAACCTCTACTGGTGGCCATGACAGTTTGTCACACGACACATTGCATATGCAAATCATGTTTGCAAAGGCAAACACAACCATGGTGGTAAGAAGCACATAGCAAAATCAGGAATGTATTTGCATAGTACAAAGAGGTGCACAACTGACACTTCAAAACTAACATACACATCGTGAAAACAAAAAAGCATAGGAAACACCATGTACTGTAAGCAAAACACAAAGACAATTAGCATTGCATTGTTAGACTACTGTTTTTAGTTCTTTTTTTTTTTTGAATGTGTCACTTCCTCAAGTAATGCAAAATAAGTTATTGTCATAATATTACTAAAATAAGCATTTTTAATGTGAGTTGTTTATATTGCTTTATACCATATCAAGGTGCTTCAGTTCAGTATAATAGTTTTTTGCAATATTCAAAGTCAAGTTTCAAAATATATTTCTCCTAAAACGTCTGGTGCTGTTTCCACATAGAAAATATGAAGAAGCACTAAAATGACACAAAATAAATTATTTTGCCCCGCTATCACTTCAGCAGTCAGACCATGTATGCAAAAGACTTCATTCACACCAAAATGAAACATTTCCCACAGTGATTCCTTCCCTTCAGTAGTTTCAAGTATGCACAAACACTAGAATTAAATATTTTCTCCACTAATCCCTTCAGCAGTATGTCCGAGTATGTACAAGCACCAAAATGAAACATTTCATCCAGCAAGACAAGTCTGGGACTTTGCATTTTCATTGTCGTAATCCAATTCCATGAAGAGCAGTGCTACATGGTTATGCAAAGCACGGAATTTCAGGATGATAACGAAAATGCAGAGGCCTTTTTATAAAAACAACACCTCCCTATCGCAAAAGTGTAATATAGTTAACTACACACACACACACACTTAGAACCATTGTTTTGTTATCCATTCTGTACTTAAGAAGGAAAAGCAACAGGAAACACAGTCTTGAGTCTAGTAGTCTTTTTTTTTCTTTTACCTGGAGGAGCCGAGGAAAGAACTGATCAAGATAAATTTTCTCATTTCTTCTCTGCCAGCAGTGTGCAGCAGTGTACTGGTAAGAAGAGAAGACCAGTCCGATGACTTAGTCTGCAGCTCGACTGCTGCACTTAAGTAGCAATGATTAATGAGCAGCTTGCTCTAATTAATTTAAATTAATTTAAAACAAAAAACACTGCAGGAACTGCTGTCATTTGTCCAGTCAGTCCAGTCCTCCACCGTTTGTTGACTGCTGCAGCCACTTTGCCATGTGGTAAAAGGTAAACACAAACAGAAATGACTCAGAGAAAGTATACACCCCCTCGAGCTCTCAGCCAAATTCCAACAGGCTGGTTGTCTGATCACGAAGCTCATGTCATCGTGCATGCCCCTGCATGTGATGACATTAGCAAAAAATGGGAAATTCGTGAATTAAAGGGGCCACTCGGGAATTCGTGGCACCCCATTATTTTGACCTCAAAAATGGTAAATGCTGAGGAATTTGGTACGGTTGAGAGGTATGATTGGGCACCTTCACAGTACCCTCACCTGCTGACTTCTAGGCCTGGGCCTTCTGGTATGACCCCTTGAGAGGCTGCCATGTTTCCAAGCCTACCACAGAGGGAGATGTCTTAACTTCCTGGAAATCTAGATCGGCATAGCAGTCAACTGACCATATTCTCTGGTTACTTTGACAAAGTGGATGCCTGAACCAAAATGAACCATCAGCCTTCCTGTTGCGTTTCCTCAGCCCATTGTCACTTATCTCAAACTGAAGCCCAAGACCTCTAGAAGACCGCCCAGGAGTGTATGATATTCATGAAATCAATGGAACCCAGCTAGGAGGAAAACAGTTTTTAGTACTTAAATTAATAAGCACCTATCCAGGCATGTCTAAGGGTCAGCTACCGATATTTTCCCCTGTCCACTTGATGAATCTGGGCATCTTGGGGCAATGTAGCATTTGACTCATGTACACTGACGACCCTCTCCTCTTACCACCCAACACTACAACCTGTGAGAGATGCACTTGTATAGCCAAACTGGAAGCCAAGCTCTCTCCATCCAAGACTGTACTAGACAGTCAAGATGAGAAGGTAAACACCTGTATCACACCACACTCAACACATAGTCCATCAAAACCTACACCAACTAAACCCACACATAGTAACACAAAACACACACCTACATTCGTGGAAGCTCTCAATAAAAATCTGCCCAAACAGCAGAGACCTCCAAAGCTGAAACGCAAGCAACCACCACCCCCCAGCACTACCCAAATAACACATAGTCCACAAAATTAGTGTGCCACTCAACTTCAGCCCATAAGGCAAAACAATGTACCCAACACACTAGTCATAGGTGACTCTGTAGTCAGGCACACTGATGTCCCACTCACTAGGCTAAACAAGGAGAAAGTTACTGTCAGCTGCCTTTTGGGTGCCAGGATCCACCACATAATGCAAGCACTCAGTTCACTCCACAACAAGTACAAATATGATTCTGTCATTGTCCTTGTTGGTGTGAATCACCTGAGACATGCCTCCCTGGACTACATGAAAAGAGATATGGAGGAGTTCTCGGATCATGCAGCCCAGGCAGGTATGACCCTAGCTTTGAGTAGCATCCTGCCATCACCCAGAATGATACCACAATACAAGGACAAAATGATTGACTTCAACAATTGGCTAATCTTCTGGTGTCATGTTAAGGGGATCCAGTGTCTGTCTGCCTGAGACAACATGATCGACAGACCACGATGCTTTGCCAGAGATGGCCTGCACCTGTCGTCCTTGGGATTCTGGATACTGGCTAAGGCTCTTGCCACCCCTATAGTGCCTTTTTTAGGCAAGGTTCAAATGACAAACTCACCACCATAGCAGGTATAAGCAAGCAAAATCTGAGGGTAATGGTACTCAATGCTAGAAGTCTAAATCTCAAAATGCACTCACTAGAGTCACTCCTTAAAATGGAAAACATCGACATCTGTGGAGTGACAGAGACCTGGTTCAAGGCTCCAGAGAGCACCCCTGCATTACCAAGCTATAACTCATACCACACCTTTCAGCCACCTAACCTAAACAGAAACACAAAAGGAGGAGGCGTGTCCATATTCATTAAGAATATCCACACTTCTAGGCTATTTGTTCAACATAATGCATCCAAAATTATCCAAGTGTAACTAACACTGAGCAAGACTGCAATTCAAGTTGTAGCTTGTTACAGATCCCCAGCCATGCCCCAGGATGCCCACTCCACATTTCTTGATATACTGGGTAATATTAAGGTACATCACAATCCCCTAATAATGGGTGATTTCAACTACCCCACCATCAACTGGGAAAACTACTCGTGTACTAACTCATTTGCTCAATGCTTTCTGGAATTCATAAATTCCAACGCCCTGGATCAGCTTGTCCATACCCCCACCACCAGGGACAGCAATATCCTGGACCTGGTCATTACCAGTATGGGCAGCCGATGTTCCATGCCAGAGGTCAACTTCTCGCTGGTCAGATCCCAACCACAGGCTAATCACCCTAGACATCAATATCCCGCTCCACCCCCCATTAAGGAAACCACTGTAAAAAAACTTCTCCAAAGCCAACTTCATGCTTCTTAAGACAGAAGTGGCAAGCTTCACTACACCCCTACAGATGGAAAATAGAGGTAAAACTTCTGAATTCTATACAAACGCACTGTATAAGCACATACACGAGTGCATGGATCGTTCCAGCCCCAACAGAACCAAGATGCTATCCTCCAAAAAAAGGAAGCCAATCTGGTGGTCCCCTGCCATAAACAAACTCTACAACAGAAGGAAGAAGCTGTTGCAAAAAAAGAGTAAAATCTCCTGATTGCAGGAACTCCCTGGTCAGCCTCAGTAAGAAGCTGAGATCCCTCATAAAATCCTCCAAAGCTAGTTACGAAAATAAAATAGCCAATGATTCTAAAGACAACCACAAAGCATTCTACAGCTATGTCAAGAATTTCAATGGCGACACTCAGATCTGCTCTGAGGTACAGCACAATGGCACTAGATTTAAAGAACTAACTGATATCGCCAGAATCCTCGCAGATAGGTTCAATGCAAACTTCACCCCCCCCACCTCCCCCAAAGGGCCCATCACTATACCGCAAAAATGAAAAGCCCCTGTAGTCATGGCTGTACAAGTAAAGACCACACTCTCCAAAGCCAAGAACACAGCATTCATGGGACCTGACAACATCCCAGGCTGCTTTCTGCACGAACTGCAGAACGAACTTGCACCCCACCTAAGTACCATGTTCAGTCATAGCCTCACTTCAGGCTTTGTGCCTACTGAATGATGCACAGCAACGGTTATCCCACTCCACAAAGGGGGCACCACCACAGACCCCGGGAACTACCGCCCCATTAGCCTGACAAGCCTAGTCTGCGAGGCCATGGAACGTATCATCTTGGAGCTTATAAACAAAGACATAGGTAACCTCCAGACTCTGGATCTCACTCAGTTTGAGTTTGTAAAAGGTAGGTCATGTCTCCTAGACCTGATTGACGACTTTGAAGCAGTCACCAGAGCTGTGAACGAGGGGAAGGTGGTGCATACAGCCTATCTTGACCTCTCCAAGGCTTTCAACACCATCCCTCACTCTGGAATTATAGATAAACTCACTAGACTGGGCATAAATCCATATGTCACAAGATGGATGGCCATGTGGCTCACTGACAGAACCCACACAGTGAAAGTAGCCAACTCCAAGTCTGACTTCAGACCAATGACAAGTGGAGTACCACAGGGCACAGTCCTGGGTCCTCTCCTGTTTGGCATCTACTTCTCAGAAGTCTAGGGTAATACAGTAGGTCTTTGGCTAATGAAGTTCACAGACGACTGCAAACTAGGTTCTATAATAGAATCCTCTAATGATGTGGACATTCTACAAAGGGGCCTCACTGAGACTGATGCTTCGTGTCAAAGTCATGGCCTCAAGCTCAATGCCAAGAAGTGCTTTGTTTATCCCCTTTGGGAAAAACACTGTACCCATGAACTATCACATAGGCGGTAGCCTACTATACACTGAAAGTGTGATGAGACCTTGGGACACAGTTGGACAGTAATCTCTCCTTTGATGATAACATCGCCACAGTAGTCAGGAAATCCTTCTATGTGGTACACCTCATCACAAAGGGGTTCACCTCCAGAAAAAAAGATACTCATCCCTCATTAGACATATTATAGAGTACAATGCCCCATTTGGCATGTACCTCGCAAGACATCTACAACAACTAGAAAGGCCACAGATAAATACCTCACTAAGAGGATTACCGGCCTCAAACAGATGCTATATGCATACTCTCAAAAACTCCAGCTCTACTCCGTCGCTTATCGCCTACTCAGTGGCGACCTTTGCCTAACATACACAAAGCCATGTCAAACCCAGACCTGTTGGACATGCTACACTTAACTCATTCACTCCAGAGCAGCTCAGGAAGAGCTGCCTGCTGAATTCCACCATAGGAACAACAATGCAGCCTGAGCTCATTTTCAGAAAATCCATTTGTAATACTATACAGAAAACAAATGCTCATAACTCTTTAACTATAAGAGCTACACTAAAAATGTAAACACGAAAGTTGTTCAGCAGACACTGACCTTTCCAACAGTGTAAATGTTGATAGTGCATATCAAAGTCATAATGAAATATTTGGCAAGGAATGCTGATATTGTGCAAAGTTTTTAACTTTTTAGAAAAGCAAAGCACAATATCTTGGTCTATGTACCATGCAGACCCATACAATTTGAATTTAATTTGTTAGTATGAATGTCAGCTTTAAAATGATACTTTAACCATAACTGTGTGCCACTCCTTTCATGAGATATTCACAGAAATATGATTAGTATATTATTTCTCATAATTGATAAATAAACAAAGCATAATATCTCATCACCTGTAACAGACAGAGCCTACATATCAGTGTAGAAGTTGTGCATCTGAATGTCAGCTTCAAAATGACGCATCATTTGTGTGATTACCATGCTCCCTCGCAAAGATATGGGCATAATAATGAGAAGTATTGTAAATGTATAATTATCATATTTGTACAAGAGTAAACAAACTGTGATATCTGTACGTGTGTACAATGCCTAGACACAGTTCTTTTACCATGATGTAAGGAGTAACACTGTCTTCAAAATGATGCATTACTTTACACAATGTGGTGCTCCCTTGCAAAGTTATTTACCAAAATATGAAAAAAATCATAATTTCCATAACCTAAGTCAGAAACAAACTTTGATATCTGCCTATGAGTACAACATACAGGTACCATTCTTTTACCATGTTATAACTATAAATAATCTTTTCAAAATGAGTTATTACTTAGCACATTCAGATGCTCCCTTGCAAAGTTATTTACCAAAATATGAAAAACGATCATAATTTTCATAACCCAAGTCCAAAACAAACTTTGATATCTGCACATGTGTCAAACATACAGACACAATTATTTTACCATGTTAGAACCAGCAATACTGTCTTTAAAATGAGATATTACTTGGCACATTCAGATGCTCCCTTGCAAAGTTATTTACCAAAATATGAAAAAAATCATAATTTCTATAACCATAAGTCTCAGACAAACTTTGATATCTGCACATGTGTCAAACATACTGGCACAATTCTTTTACCATATTAGAACCAGCAATACTGTCTTCAAAATGAGATATTACTTGGCACATTCAGATGCTCCCTTGCAAAGTTATTTACCAAAATATGAAAAAAATCATAATTTCCATAACCTAAATCGGAAACAAACTTTGATATCTGCCTATGAGTACAACATACAGGTACCATTCTTTTACCATGTTAGAACTATAAATAATCTTTTCAAAATGAGTTATTACTTAGCACATTCAGATGCTCCCTTGCAAAGTTATTTACCAAAATATGAAAAACAATCATAATTTTCATAACCCAAGTCCAAAACAAACTTTGATATCTGCACATGTATCAAACATACAGGCACAATTATTTTACCATGTTAGAACCAGCAATACTGTCTTCAAAATGAGATATTACTTGGCACATTCAGATGCTCCCTTGCAAAGTTATTTACCAAAAAATGAAAAAAAAATCATAATTTCCATAACAGTTATTTGCCAAGCTCAGAGAAATTAATTTTACACAACACATTTCATAATAGTGTTTTACTTACTATACTGGTCTGACTTGGTCATGGGTGTTTTCCATTCTTCTCACAATCATGCATGGCTCTCCTCAAGCCATTGTGGAGGTTGGTCAAAAAGAATGCAATGCCCTCCTCAGTTAGGTGAATGCCATCCCTTCTGAACCAGTGAACATCTTCCCTTCCAGTGACTCTCAGAACAGCAGAAGACAGTCTTATCTTATCTGAAATAAAGCATGGGTAGACACTGACAAGGGTGTCCAGCCAGGGCACATGTAAAGAGAAAAAGCAGGGTTAAGACCACCGCTCCACTAATACACCAAGGACAGGCATGGGGCTTCAGATGTTGGTTATCTGTAGTGTCCCATAGCTGTGCCGGCTGCCCACTCAGACTGCTGATACCACTATGGTTTCATGACCTCCTTCAGTGTCAGCAGTCTGCCTTACCTCTGCCTTTTCTCTTTACATGTGCCCATTCAGCAGTGGACCTAAGGGATGAGGGACTGAAGTAACTCACTAATTGCTGTCCTGACCTTCATACATTTACTACCCTCACCTACATACACTGACTACACCTGAAGGGAGGGAGATGGAGAGCTACATCAGGGCATGATGAAGAATAGAGGGGGTGGCTTGGAATGACTACAAGCAGAGAAAAATACAGTCTGGCTTGCTTGTGCATTCATCAATGTGATAACAAGTTGTACTTATGTGAATAACAGTGACCGCTCCTGATAGTTTTACCTGAAAAGTGATAATGACTTAGTGCTATATTGTAACTGAGTTATTGTTAATGTGATAATGACTTGCCTTTAATTACTGCAAAGTTATGCATGCTCAGACACAGGTGATAATTGCTGCACATAACTTGTTGATTAGGTACTCATTATATCACCTTGTGCAACTGTTATGCAATACAGTAATTCAGTAAAATAATATAACACTTAGCCCTTCCTCCCACCTAAGTTGCACACATTACTGACAAAGGCCAGAAAAATTCCCAAAATATAATATAGCTACGTGCAAGTAGTAGTCAGCAAGTAATAACATGGCTAACTTCTAGGCAAAACTAAATCTTTCAGAATATCTGGAGCAATTGTTTATTTCTTGTGATGGTAAGAATGGACAGCCTGTGTCAAAACAGATAATTTCCAAATGGGTGTCCAAGACCTTTTGGTAATCCTAAGGAAAAGAGCTGTTTACATACAATGGAAAGGATATGCTGTTCTTCAGCGTGAAAAAAAATAAAGAATGGTAATATTGTACTGGTATAACTATAAGCATGCAACATCTGAAGGTAATGCTAGAAATGTAAACCTCAAAATGCAGTCTCTTGAGGCACTCCTAAAAATGGAGAACATAGACATCTGTGCAGTAACTGAGACCTGGTCGCAGGCTCCAGAGAGCACCCCTGCAATACCAGGTTACAACTCTTACCACATTTTTTGGCCGCCAAACCAAGACCAAAACACTAAAGATGGAGGAGTGTCCATATTCACCAAGGATATTCACACCTCCAGGCTAGATGCTCAACACAATGCATCTGAAATTCTCCAGGTGGAACTAACACTAGGTAAGACTGCAATCCAAATTGTAGCTTGCTACAGATCCCCCACCATGCTCCAAGATTCTCACTACACCTTTCTAAACATACTGGAAAATATTAAGATACAACCAAACACCCTAATACTGGGTGATTTCAACTACCCTGCCATTAATTGGGAAAACTACTGGGGTACCAACACCTTTTCACAATAGTTCTTGGAATTCATAAATTCCAACGCCCTGGATCAACTAATCCATTGTCCCACCAGGGGCTCCAGTATCCTAGACCTGGTCATTACCAATATGGGAGATAGGTCACCCCCTCATTGGTCAGGTCTGACCATAAGCAAATCACCCTTGACATCCACATCCCAGCCCCCAGTAAGGAAACCTCCGTAAAAAACTTCTCCAAAGCCAATGTCATGCTACTCAAGTCAGAAGTGACAAACTTCATGACACCCATGCAGACGGGAGCTGAAAGTTCTACTGCTGAATCCTACACTGAGGCACTGTACAAGCACAGCCACTCATGCCATCCCAAAGAGAACCAAGACACTCTCCTCCAAATAAAAGGAAGCCAATCTGGTGGTCCCCTGCCATAAACAAATTATACAACAGAAGAAAGAAACTCTTGCAGAAAATAAGAAAATCCCAGGCTCCCAGGAATCCCAGGAAAGGGCCCATCTCAATACCAAAAGATTGCCAAATTCCGGTAATCACAGCCACACAGGTAGAAGCCGGACTCTCCAAAGCTAAGAATACAGCATCCATGGGACCAGATGACATCCTGGGCTGTGTACTACATGAGCTACAAAATGAATTGACATCTCACCTATGTGCCATAGCCTCACCTCAGGTTAGGGTTACAGATAAGCTTGTATTATTGGGATAAAGTATCACATACTCTGTTTATAAACATGTTTTACATACATTAGAGTGTTCACTGAATTAAGTGACACCATCAGTACTAAAAACCATCTATGCACTGACCACTGCTTTGTTTATTTGAAAAAAAAAAGAATTTCCATAACCTAAGTCCCAAACAAACTTTTGATATCTGCACAATGTGTCAAACATACAGGCACAATTCTTTTACCATGTTGGAACCAACAATACTGTCTTCAAAATGAGATTACTTGGTGCATTCAGATGCTCCCTTGCAAAGTTATTTACCAAAATATGAAAAAAATCATAATTTCCATAACCTAAGTCCCAAACAAACTTTGATATCTGCATGTGTCAAACATACAGGCACAATTCTTTTACTATGTTGGAACCAGCAATACGGTCTTCAAAATGAGATATTACTTGACATATTCAGATGCTCCCTTGCAAAGTTATTTACCAAAATATGAAAAAAAATCCATTTTTCTGCCTTAGTCAAATGCCAAGTTTTCTACCATAACCCCTTTACTTTCTATTCAGGAGCATGCCTACTTACTTGGTATGCTTGAATGCTCCAATATTCTTTATCTACAATTCAAGCTATCCTAACAAACTACCATCAATAACTTACAGCCTGAAATTAAGTTGGTCACTGTTGCATCTGCCAGACAGAAAGTGATCCACGGTTACACCTACTGTACAAAACGTTTAACACAAAATACTGTAAATCAAGATGAATTTATCAAAACTATAAAATAATATCGACACAGCTAACAGAATATCATCTGTCAGTTATTATGCTAGTCAAGAAAATGAAGGTAAGTTATCAAAATTGCAAAGAAACCAAAGCTAACACACATAATTTCATTTTCCATGTAAAATACATCACTTACAATAAAACAACAGTGTATTGGGCGCGTTTGGCAACAATCTAGGGATTGATTCTCTGTGAATAAAATCATGTAATGTGTATTTTTGCAGTATTATTCTAGGCTTATTAAAAGTGATACCACATTTAGGAAAACACATTATAGTTACATAAACTGCCTGCTACTTTCATCATGGCATTATACATAAATGTCAGTAACATTTATGGTATTAAGTCGCCATTTTTTAAAATTTTGTAAATACACCAGAATGGGCAATATGGCCACATCATTAGTAGTGCATACAGCCCACAGTTATTTTCTTGAGCAAAGTAAAGAGTTGTTCGTGGTCAGTATATCCATACAAATGTCAGACATATTAGGATTTTCCTTCCCTAACTGGAAGTACTTTTGCTCATGAAGCACTGGGGTTTACTGGTGGGAGGGAGTGCTAGCTTCATATCTCTCAAATGCATCTCAGAAGGAATGCTCCTCGTTTGAGTCTTCAATAAAACCTCATGTTCCTTGCGGTTCCACACTGAAAGAGACTGACACATTCAAACTGAAAATCCATAGTAAATAAAACTGAATCACACTATTTTATCAAAGGTATAAACTACTTATATTAACCATCCTGCAAACTTCATAGTTTAAGTTATTAGTAAATGGTTTGCAAGCGTTCCACATCATGAGAAAGTGTTCCACAAAGTACAGATGGAAGGGTGAAGCGGTTTTATAATGCCTACAACCTCTCTTTAACATGTTTTAACAGTTGTATTAACTAAAAAATGCACCACTAATATAACCATCCTACATGATCCCACCATTTGTGAGGAAGGGAAGCAAAGCCAAACAAGTTCAGATCTTTGCTCTCTCCGAAAACTCACTTCAGTTTAGAGAGATAAAACTGACAAGAAATATTTACCAGGGAATCTCAAAATTTCAGCCTGACGGCCATCCTTCCGCAAAGCATCCACCAAACGCTGGCACTGGGTGGTTTTACCTACCCGATCAACTCCTTCTATAACTAACTGGTAAAACCACAAAAACCAACGAACCACGAAACTGGTAGACAATCCAAAGTAATCCAGCATTTTCGCTACTTGTTTTAACTAATAAATTTGCATTTAAGAAAATCAAGCGGCCTTCTTTTGGATTACTTGTCTACCTCCAACTCCTTCTATAACAATTAAAGCGCCTCGCCGCACCGCAGCCATAGTATCCTCACGCCGGGACTTACAAAATAACCTATGAAAGAGGCTGGCGTAGTTCGACGTAACTGTCAATGCACCTGAAGTTGAAACGAAAAAAAGTACTGTTTTGGTGATACAGTTTCCGTTTTCCACAGAACAGAGTTTTTTTTACAGCACAATCGTACGTTGAAAACTGGAAAATGTATACAAGTTTTAAAAGGGGGCAGCGCGCGCCCCTGCCTAAATCCGCCACTGCATAATATACAATACTTCTGTCATACTCATTTTACATAAGATAAAGCAAAGAAATCCCTAACTTGATCTGCAAACCTGAAGTACAGTCTTTTTTTCTTTACCGCGACTCACTGAAATGTAACCTATAAAACAAGGATAAGAAGAGATGTGGGTGGTCAATACAATTTACAGATGCGCTTTTGTTTCTGCCCATGCATTTCTTCATGTCACACAAGATATCCACACATAGCCAAAAGTGTCTTAAGATCAAAAGCAATCGGGACATCCACCTTTTGTTGTGGAAGTTTCCCCTGAATTTGTCGCTATAACGTTCCGACTGTCACATTTGAAATTTAAAGTGGAAAATGAGTTGGTTTAGGACAAAATGTAGTTAAACCATAGGAATTGTTACAGTAACCCCCGGCCTCTGTGATTTATAAAAGGAGCGGTCGTTTGACTACCAGCCAGCCATCATACGCAACTATATTTCTTCCAAACTTTTTAAAGAAACCTTTCTTTCATGAGGATATGAACAATGTCCAGATAAAAACATAAACGGAAGCAAGAGTGTTTCGCTTTACATAGAACTGTAAAAAGTAGCTGCACAGAGCAGCACATTCTGCTATAAAAGTTGTAAATCCTGTAACAGTCTAACAGAGCACTGGACCCAATAAGCGCAGCCATTTTTGTAACTTTTACGACCAAATCTAAAAGAAGTATTACCTGCTCGGCATCTTGCTCCAGAGAGAGAGAGAATAAAATGCTCTTTTGTACTCTTTTTTTTTTTTTTTTTTTTTGCAGTATTGAACTTAAACTACCAAATTATGGCAAGTTATTTATTACGGGGAAAACAAAAGAACAACCTTTTGGGGGTGGAGGTGTGACGCAAGTGGTGGCTTGGATTGCAGAAATCCGATTGGCTGCCACCACTTGCTTTATTAGCAACTTTACAAGATGATTTTCTAATAAAAGTTTAATGTATACTTTATGTAAAAACATGCTGAATCGTGACTGAATAAGATAAATTACAAGTTCAGTTACGATTTCAGCGTGTTATACATTAAACTCAGCTACAAACCTGCAATACAGTTTATCGCTCTTATGGAAGGCACTCTGGGTTAACATGATGGAATTCCTATCTTCTCATGGCGCGCTCGGCGTTAAGCACAGAGGCGCCATGAGAAGGTACTCGGGGTTAATGAGTTAAAGAAACCCCAATCCCTCCGAGCCACACGCTCCAGAGACCTAAACCTTGCCACCACAATAAACAGAACATGCTGGAGGGATAGAGTATTGTCCCAGAGACTTCCCATGCTCTGGAACAGACTACCCATTCATGTCAAGCAAAGCTCCTCATTAGCCTTCTTTAAGAAAAATCTCGACAATTGGATGGGAAATAGGAAATTCACCCCAGGGATCACTTCTGTGCCTCTGCTAGATAAGGGTGCAGGAAAATAACTTTCTTGGGTGGCAAAAGTCAGGGAACCTTTTTGGCTAGGCTTATATAGGCCCTAGTGCCGATAGCCTAGTACCTACCTATGAACACCCAGACCACTATGCCTGAAGCCTCCCTATCCAAGAGGCTTAGGGAGGTGGCCTTTCAAGAAGATTCACAATCTGAGGAATTATCCTACTCTGAGCACCTTCCAACCCAACCTTTTTCAGACATAGGCTTGGATGATACCCTCTCATCTGCCCCCCCCCCCCCGAGGACTTCTCTTTTGGGGATACTCTTCATGAAATAAAGGAGGCTGGGAAAGAAAACAATCCTCCCAAACTCAGTATCACTGTAGGGAAATAATCGGTTTACCTTCTCCTAGACCACTTGCTATACACACAGTGCATTTGGTGCTTGTTAATGTTTTTGAAGATATCTTTTTATACCCACATTCCCTGGTACCTGCTGTTGACTGGTTCTTGCAAAGCTGGCTCACATAAGACGCTTTACAAAAACCCTAAAGGAGATCCCCGAGTAGTTTCTACTGAATCCACTTAAAGAATGCCAGAGTGTGCAACTAGACTTCATCTGCCTAATGACAGAGAAAGCAGGCTTTTAGATAGGTTTGTCAAGAAGATATGTACCTCAGCTACCCTTTACATGAGGCCACTTAATTGCCAGTTCCATATACTAAAGTACTTAGAATCCCTTCACGACAAAATTATTTCTAAAGTATAGACTGTTATTGACAAAGTATTTTCTAAGAAAATTCAGGAGATAGGTAGAGCAGCTGCCACTGGCTTAGTTATTCACAGACATGCATGGCCCAGGATTCAGCCACTCACAGACCAAGTCAAGGTAGAGCTACTGGATACTCCTGTAATCAATGAGTTCCTGTTCAGACTCCCAGCTGAACAGGTGTTTATAAATCCGGAGAAAAAAGGAAAACAAATTTAAACAGTGAAAGAGTTTCATTTGTCACCTACACCTAGGTATAATACGAACTACCCTTCCAAGGTGTGGCCTTCTCCCCATGCAGGACAAAGAGAGGCCTCCTCATGCTAACAAAACCAGGCAATCCAGATGGTGGCAACTGGAATAAACACTGTGAACAGGGAGCTCCAAAGAGCCCACCCAGCACAGAGACCAACTGTGGCTGCCCTCAGCCCTTGACTCCTCTTCCCCTTCTCACCCACTACCCTGTAGCAGAAAGACTATCCATCCTACAAGAATGAAAAAACATTTCCAAGGACCAGTGGGTCCCTTAAGTCATAGAAAGGGGTTGCTCCATTCATTTCAGAGACCCCCCCCTTCCTAGGCATACCAAAACCACCAGAAGAGTCACTAACTATCTATACTTTTAGATTTGCTACAACAAGGATCCATTCAACCAGTTCCTCTAGGTCAGGAAGGAAAAGGTTTTTATTCAAGGATTTTTCTAGTCCTAAGAAAAGAAGGCACCTGTATGTCAGTCTTGGGCCTGTCAAGGCTAAACCGATTCTTTTATGTTCCAAAATTCAAAATGCTAACTGTACAAAAATTATTTCTCATGATCTTCCAGGATGCCTACATGGTTATTCTAGACCTAAAGAACACTTACCATCACATCGCTGTTGCACAATACCACAGAAAATATCTGTGCTTTCTCACAGTAGGCTTGCATTACCAGTTCTGTGTTTTGCAATTTGGTCTGACTACTTCTCCAAGAATTTTCACCAAGTTTTTAGCTCTACTAGTAGTCCACTGATAAACCCTAGGAGTTCAAATTTACCCTTACCTGAGCAACTGTCTCGTTCAGGGAAAATCCACAGAACGGTCTCTAAATGCTTTACATGTCAAACTGCTTCTAGAAGATAGGTCTCACTCTAAACTTCAGCAAGTCTCGAGCTGTTCCACAGACAAAGATTTTCTTTCTTGGAGCCATCATAGACTCACTGCAGCAAAAAGCCTTCCATCCACAGGATAAATATCTTTCTTGACAAAACTATACAATCAGCTTGCTGCCAAAGCAACAGATCTCAGCAAGAGAGGTTCTTGGGATCTTGGGGTACATGGCTTTTTGCATACTGATTATCCCCCTTGCAAAGGTTACACATGAGAAAGCTGCAATGGTTCCTAAAAACCCATGGTAACAGCATTCTCAGCCCTTGGAAACACTTGTACTGCTCCTTCCATTCCTAAAAAAGGAGCTGCTGTAGTGGAAAAGCACCATCTTACAGAATCCAGGTGGACACTTCTCTCTGCCAGAGGCAGACAAGACCATCACTGCAGACAGCTCAGACATAGCCATGGGGGGGGGGGGACTCACCTGGGGACCATGAAGGTGGCAGGGCATTCTTGTCCCTAAATTACAGGAAGTTACATATCAACCAAAAATAGTTGTTGGCTGTCTACCTAGCAATAAAATCCTTTCAACAGAGGCTAAGATCAGGAACTTTACAGATTTGGACAGACAGCACCACAGTCGTGTAGTATATAAACAAACAAACAAGGGGACACCCTTTCATGCACCTTGTGCAGTCTTGCTATGAAGACTTAGCTGTTAACACAAGACCTGAAACTGACTGTTACAACATCCTGTATTCCAGAATAGAGCAATACCCTCGCAGACTCCTTAAGCAGGAATCTTCTGGACCCCAATGAATGGATACTGAAGAAGGAGACTTTCATGGACTTAACCTTACTGTGGGGAATTCCATCAGTAGATCTTTTTTCCTCACACCTTACTGTGGGGAATTCCATCAGTAGATCTTTTTTCCTCACACCAAAACAGGCAACATCAGAGGTTCTGCTCTAGAACCCAGCACATACATGGAAAATAGATGCATTCTCATACAAATGGACCATCCTGTTTTCGTATACCTTTCTACCCTTACCCCTCATTCCCAGGATGCTGATAAAGGTCATGACAGACAGACCATGCATGATTCTCATTGTCTCATACTGGCCAAAACAAAACTGTTTTTTCATCCTTTTGACTCTCAGTGAACGGAGATTCCACCCTGTCTCACGGGAGATGGACCTTTTCCAAGTCAAGGGCTCAATATTCCATCTTCACTCAGTCACACTCAAACTGGCATCCTTGAGGATTTGTTTTTAACAACAAAAATGTTAACTACCCCTCTGAGGTCTTAACTGTCCTTAAGAAGGCAAGGATACCCACCACCAGAAAATCATATCTAGCAAAATGGAAGACATTCTCCATCTGATGCCATAGCTAGAACACAAGCCGTCCTCAGGCAGACATCAGTTCAGTCCTGCAATACCTTTCTGGTCTGTTCAGCCACAGCCCTTCTTACTTTAGTGTTAAGGTGCATGCTTCTGCTATCTCTGCTTGCCTATCCCATTCCTCTCCCATTTTCTGTCACCTCCACCCGAAGCTATTTCTAAAAGAAGTCATTCACTTAAAGTCACCCAGAAGGAGCCCAGTTACTACCAGGGATCTCAATTACATACAAGAAAAACTCAGCCTACCTCCTCTTGAACCAGCAGCATCTGCCCCATTAAAGATGCTCACTTGGAAGACCACTTTACTAATTACTATCACGTCTGCAAGGAGGATATCTGAGCTTCAAGCCCTTATGTGCATAAAGCCTTTCACAGGGATAGGATAACCCTTAGAACTAATTCATTCTCCATAAGTAAAGTATTATCAGAACTTTCTCTAAACTAGTTGTTCCGCCTGACAATTTTATTTCCAAATCCTCTGAACAAAGCAGAGGAAATCGTTCATTCCTTGGATGTACACAGACAAATCAAGTAAACCAGGTTATCCATCTGCCAATATTATTTCCAAATGCTTAGAGCAAAGCAGAGCACATTTTTCATTTCCTGGATCCTATCACGCAAATAATGCTCTGTTATTGGAGAGCATTCACCCCTAACCTTAAACTTATCTGTCTTTTTTTACAAATGGGCATTGGGAACATTGGCCACACTTAAACATACCAAACTAGCTATTACTGCCCTTGTTGCTGATCATTTTATTTCTTTCTAACATATTTTTTTAAAAGTGTAGCCATTCCTGTAAACTGTGCAAGGTTTTTCCTCCCAAATGCTCTGTTAGACTTCTTTTCATTCTGAATATATTTCAGTTCTTAACCAGACAATCACCAATAGCTATATTGTCCACAGAATAAGTTGTAATAGTCTTCCTTTTGTGTTATAAAAATTATTTTGTCTAGATACATTTATGGTCTGCTCATACAGCCCATTTTTTATCGATGGATATCTGGTGGAAGGGTACCATTAAGTCTCTTACTCGCTACTACTTCTTTAATCCCTTCCAAAAATTCCAATGGGTACCCTCTCTTGAGAAACATATCCAACATGGCTCCACATTCAGTAATGAACACTTGACAGTCAGACACCATATGGGCTAGACATACCAACTGGCTTTTGACTACTGATTTTTTTCTGTGACTTAGGATGTTGGGTGTCATAGTACAAATACATATTCGAAAATGTACCTTTCCTATAAATGTTTGACATGAACCTTGCCTCACTAGTGTTTTTAGTCAACTCAACATGTAAATAATTAATTTTATCTAAATTACACTTATAAGTGAATTGCAAAAAATCCAATGTATACTTTAGATATTCCATGAATTCTTTCAACCTTTCATCGGTGTCATCCCACAGGATGAAAATATTGTCCAAAAAACGATGATTGACTGGTTAGGAATTGGAATATTTCAGAATGGAAAGAAGTCTAATAGAGCATTTGGGAGAAAAACCTCTTATAGCTTATAGGAATGGCTACACTTTTAAAAATATGTTAAAAAGAAATAAAATGCTCAACAACTAGAATGGTAATACCAAGTGTGGTATGTTTAAGTGTGGCTGATGTTCCCAATGCCCATTTGTAAAAAAGACAAATGAGTTTAAGGTTAGGGACGAATGCTTTCCAGTAACAGGGCATTATTCTTGTGATAGTAAACAAGTAAATTATTTAGCCAGCTGTGAATTCTGTTCCGCATTTTACACAGGGATGATGAGCAGGAAGCTCAGTAACAGAATATATGAGCATTTGTCAGACATTAGAAACAACAAAAGAACTAATGCTTCAGACATTTGGAGGTTTTCAGAACCACAAATTTAGTTTTGTTATTACTGACCATGTGGAAAACAACCCAAGAGGCCATATAACAGATGAGCATTTGTACAAGCGTGAGTTGGAATGGCAACTCAGGTTTAATGCAACAAGTTTTCCTGGGTTAAATGACAACGTGTCCATTAGTTCCATTTTAAAGCACAATAAGCTTTAATGAAAGTTTGGTTTGTATTTAATTAAGTTATTGGTTTAATTGATTAATTTAATGCACGTGACATGATAAGGTATGGTATTTTAATGGATCCTGATTTTTGTGTTTTAGTTCTGATGAAGTTCCTGTTTTTAATGTTTGAACGAAAGCACTTACACCTGTATAGTAGTAAATCTCCTTTGGATTTTATCAGCGGAGTGGCGTTCCTTTAGCACTTCAGGTCTGGTTACACAGTAAAGTTGTTGCTGCAACTGTACAAGTTGTGAAATTCACACAAAAGCTCGAATTCCTGTACATCATGTGCAGTAGCTTGTGTAAACTATCGCTTGCAGTCGCACCACTTTTTAACACTAAAGGACAATAAATCACAAACCAAGACAGGATTGCTTAGATAAGTTCTGCATTATCCTCTCTAATTGTTCTGTATTCTAGGATGGCACTTACTATCACAGATGTAATCTTTCACATCATATACAATAGCAAGGAAAAAAAAAAGGGTTTCTACTGAGAATTTTGGAATTCCTTTACATCATGTGCAGTAGCTTCTGTAAACAATCGCTTGCAGTCGCACCACTTTTTAACACTAAAGGTCAGTAAATCACAAACCAAGACAGGATTGCTTAGTTAATCTGCATTATCCTCTCTAATTGTTCTGTATTCTAGGATGGCACTTACTATCACAGATGTAATCTTTCACATCATATACAATAGCAAGGAAAAAAAAGGTTTTCTACTGAGAATTTTGGTTTGCACGGCAATAATGGGTTAAGCTGGGACTAAATTTAAGCTGCAGTTTTAAATTTGCCCACTTCATTCAGGAATGTGGAAAGTAATGCTGCTAACACAGTTGGTCTTTCAGTTAAAAACATTTTTAGTTATAGGAATTCAAGTGCAAGGCTGGTTTTGCCAAATAAAATACATCTGTGGTCTTACAACAAAATATTTGCAGCAGATATGCTGCAAATTGCACTGAAAACAAAACCACAACCTTTGCTTCTGGTCTGTTCCTAGAAAATAGTTACTAAGACTCTCCTCTGCAAAAACAGTTCACTTAGAAATGCCTCCTTGTCATAGCATTGCTTTTGGCCTCCAGTTATTCCATAACTTCTCAAACAACTCCAGACTGCTGTGGGTTTTGGGTCTGTGACAGCTCATTAAAGCTACCCTGCCCCTTGTTTAGGTATTCTTTTTCCAACACCTAAACACAGTTATTAATAATACCTGGTGCCGCCACCTCCCCCCTTAAATGGATCTCTACTGCTTCCAGTATTATTGTCAGGGATACTGAGGGAAAAAAAGCACAGCTCCAAAATTATATATTTATTTATGGAAACCACCACAATATTTTTAGTATGAAGAGTCACCTTTTTATGGATGCTGATGTTGTGGAGGTGGCTCAGAAAGTTTTTACAACATTTGTATCAGAAAATGGTTCCAGTTAATTAGTGCCAGTGAAAACTGTTAATTTTTTTTTTATTTTAGTGAGAAACTGTTGCTTTGAGCAGAAGGCATGACCTAACATTTTGAGTTTGGAAGAGTTACTGAACTGTTTTCAAAGATTCATTATATATTGTTATTGACTTCAAGTAAGAACTTTTTTCAGAAAAGAAGGTTTCTGTCTACCTTGCCATACTATTGGATTATTTTAGCAACAAAGTTGATTGTGTGGATGCTGAAATGGAATTCAGTGAGTAGGAAAACGTAATCTAAAGAAAAAAAAATTATAATTTTTAGTTTACCTTTCTTCAGTTGTCTGTGATGACAAGGAATATGAGCCCTAGCTGCATAGCAGAATATGACCCCAATGACCTGAAATGGACTGTTTGCTCAAGCACTGGATGAGCCGGGGAGAACAGGGTAGGAAAGAGTAGGTTTGCAAGCTCATCCTCTTTGGGAGGGAGAAACCTCTGCCTGTGATAAAAATACATCCCTTGTGATGAGTATGTGCCATAAAAATGGGGTAGATTGCTGTTAAATGATGACATTATAACGAGGCTTGAGCTAACTTTGTTACATGTGGTAATGCACATCTGTT
Organism: Protopterus annectens; assembly: GCF_019279795.1. NCBI lineage: Eukaryota > Metazoa > Chordata > Ceratodontiformes > Protopteridae > Protopterus > Protopterus annectens. The sequence continues at coordinate 1,053,818,170 of NC_056745.1, read as the reverse complement.
GCTAGCTCTGCCCAATTAGGATGCTCCCAAAAAAATCCTCTGATGTGCAGGACCAGTGCATGCGATGCCACAGACTACTGTACTCCCCTTGCCTTGTCCAGCCTACCATTGGTGTGGTCCCCGGCCCAGGGGATAGTACTGGGGACACTAAGGAAAAAGTGCTACAGCTGGGCAGCTGATGGTCAGCTGAGGGGCAAGCAAATTGGTAAAAATAAGCATGTGAAATTTGGGAGATATGGACTGATGGGAGAATATTTAATACAGCACGCAGTGATTAAAAGCTGGGTATATTCATTTATTTATTTGTCTGTTAACCAAGTAGGTACATTGGCCCACAGACCCTTTTTCAAGCATGACCCGAACGAGTTGGTAGTAGCAGTTAGAATAGTAAAACAAGAGATACATTGTCGAGGGAGATATACACACACAAACACAAACATGAATTGAAGACATAGTTTGGCTCAAACACATATTAGTAACTATAAACACAAGTTGTATAGGTGAGATGTAGTTCCTGAAGTTCTTGAAATGGGATGTTTGGTCCAACTTTGAGTTTTACTGATCACATCAACCAATTGGTGAATGATAGCTATAAAACTATAGGATATCTAAAATGATTTATAAAGTCAAGGAAATTAGAAATAACGCAGTCATCATTTGTTAGTTAAATTAGACTCAAACAAGTATGGAATAGTACTATGGTAAGACAGCTATGATGAATTCATTGGAAAGAGTACAATGAAAATATACGAAGGACACCCACGGATGTGAATGTTTAAGTTATTATGAAAGATTCAACCCTCTAAACTTGTACAGTGTCTCATTTAGATGTTTAAGATGAGACCATGTTCAAGTCTAGAGGAGATTTAGAAACAACTTTCTTTATATGTGTGATAGATGTATTAACTGGTTCTGTGAGGGAATAACTGATGCCTGGAAGACTACCAAAGTATACAACAACAAGCACTAGTTTAGATATTTAGCTTGGACACTTTTTATAAATATGAATGTTTTGGTGTATTGGAATTGCCCTTGCCTGAAATATTTTTATTTATATAAGAATCACTTGACAGTCAGCATGAAGGTTAGTGCTACAGGCAAACTGCTTAAAGTTGCCGTCAGTACATTATAAAGTACATATTTCCCCTGAACTTTATATATTACATACAGTTTTATAAGGGTCTATATTACGTGATCGAATAGTCAGTTCATCGAACGGCATTTTACAGTGAAAATGCCATTCAGCGAACTGTTATAGTGAGTTTGTAGTACAGTGAAGATCGGAGTATTTGCACCCCCCACAATAGTGAGTTCAAGATCCGGCATTTTTGGCCTTTAGACCGTTCGATATTTAGACTATTCAGTGTTCTAATGAAGACCCATTTTATAAGTATTACTGCTGATACTATATATGTGAGAAACTGTTCAAATATTGATCATATCTACATTTTGTAAGGCATTACATAACGTGAGAATTTGTTTTATGTGCACCTAGGTATAGTAACTGAACTTCTCAGTCTTTGTTGTTGTAAGGGGTAGCATAGTCTTACCATCTTCTAGGTGTCTTGGTTTGATGGCACCCACTATAATAACACAATATATCAGGATGGGAAAAGGGATTAAAAGGATAAATGAAGAGAGTACAAGATGAAAACGGAAAGAAAATGATAGCACAATTATGGAAAGACCAAATCACTATGAGGGTATTTTATAAAAACTGCTCTGAATGGTGGCTTTGTTTCAAAGAAAAATGTAAGAAATAGTTTTTTAAAATTGCAGGCAAATGTAAGAAAAACAGAAAAATATGGTAGACTATGTATATTTATTTTAAAGGATGTAGAAAGAAATGATAGGGGCTATTTTGTTTATTTATTTATCCATTTCCATTTGTTTACTGGGACAGTCCGAGTGGGTCTTTGAAGCCCTTTTTTCAGTGGAGGCCCTGGGAGAAAAGCTCCACTAAGTACAATATAAACATAGCAAAACAGTCTTTACATAGAGGTAGTGTATGCCAAATACAATCAGTGAAAGAACAGAGAATTTACAGAATAAATAAAAAGAAAATGAAAGTATTATTTAAACAACATTTTTGTTTACAAGGTAAACAAGAAGAGGTATCAGCTTACTTAAGCAGGTTAGTTAAGGAAAATAGTAGCATGATGAGAGAGAGAGAAAAGACGGGAGAGGAAAAATAAACAGATCCCAGGAGCAGATTAGCAATATTGTAGTAAATTATGTAAAGGAATTGTTTAAAGATAGAAAGAATGAACAAGAGAAAATATTGGATGTTAGAAAATGATCAGAACAAGATGATAAAGGCTTAGGGAAGGAGGTTTCTTTATATGAATTAGATAAGGTACTTGGACAAGTTAATATACAGTCAGCAGCAGGACCTGATGGGCCAGAGTATTTACTATTTAAGAACTTAACAGATTGACAGGAAAATGTATTTTTAGAAGCTTTGAATGAATGGTTCAATGAAGGATTTATGTATAAAAACTTGTGAAGTAGAATACTTAAATTCACATTAAAAAAGAAAGAATTGTTTAAATTAAAAACTGGAAACATATAATATTGAGCAATGTAGACTATAGGAAAAAATATGAAAAGTAGTGTATTTAGTTTAAAAGGTAAAGGCTGCCAGGAATTATTATTGATTGAAAAGGAAATTGTGGATGATATTGTCCATGGAAAATAGGAAGTGAAATTTATAAGACACTTAAACAAAGCCTTTGATAGTATATGACATGAAGTTTTGTGGCTTATTATGAAGGAATATAATATTAGTCAAAAGATTAGGAATGTATGTCATTCAACATATAACAATAAAGTAAAAGTTTTAGTAAACAAATGGTTGGGTGATGAAGTAAATATAAAAAAATGGCATAAGCCTTATGATTCTCCGCACCTCAGCATGCATGAAAGTTATTTATGTTAGTTGTGTCCATGTTGTAAGTCTGGAAATGTTCTGAAAAAAAGAAAATCTGAGCATATGGGGGTGGACATATCCCTGTGCTATACCGTGGCACTGTTAAAAACATTTGTCATTATAACAGAACACATTCTTAGTTAGAACATATTCCTTTAGTTCGTGAAGAGTTTTTGTAACATTTGGATAGTCTGAATGTCCGGCATCCTCATTATATTACAGTTTGGGAAATGTATGAACTCCATTAGATTTGATCTTTAATTAATTAAATATAACTTTTTCACTTTAGATTTTAGTTGTGTATATTACTAGGGTCCCCTTCTAATGGTCAGCATTTCAAAATGTCAACATTCATATGGCCGAGACCATATGATCGACATTTGAAATGTCGACCATGGGCAACAGCATCACACTACAATGTGGAATGGAAATATTTCCACTTCCGCACTGTAGTGCGATCTCTGAGTTGGTATATTAAAGTTACGGGGGGAGAGCCCCCCACTGAGGGTTCAGTGGGGCGAAGCAGCATTAAGGTAAGTTTGTGTTTTGTGGTTTACTTGAATGGTTGAAATTATAAATGTCGATCATATGGTCTTGGCCATATGAAAGTCGACATTATGAAATTTCAGCCATATCAAGTAGACACTATTACTAAGGTATTACTTTTTAGTAACATCACTGTAGAGGAAGCCCTTTCAAAATAATTTGTCGTCCATCCCACTTCATTCAAAAGAGCCACAAAGTCTGAATTTATACACATCAAAACAATTTGTACTTCATCCCTAGATTGTAATCGGACCTTTGAATACCTTACTTATGTTTCCACCCCAATGTTGCTGCAGCGATCGGGTAAACAAATGAAGAGAAAAAGAGTAACAGCCTATGGAAGATGTACTAGTACACACCAAGGAAATTGAACATACCATCTGCACAGGAGCAGCAGTTCACAATTGCTTATAGGACAATTAGCTTTAAATCAGAAATATCCTAAATAAATGAAAGGGTGTTCTAGAAAGACATGTCACAACAAAGAAAACTACTTTGAAATTCAAACATTTGTATCACTTTCTGTGTTAGAATAGGATTCACTATGGGATGGTTGACATCCCTTGGAAACAAAAATGTTTACTGCCATTCCTGGAGTCAGTTTGTAAGCCACTGTATCACAGAAACAAGACCCCTGAGTAGTATTTTACAGGGAATTATAATAAATAGTTTTTCTTTGTGATGACTGACAGGTTTCAGGATTCTAGGTTGTGGGTTCTGCCCCTTTTGGAATTTATATATGCTGTCAGCATATATGTAAGCTTATAACAAGTCATATCTGTTAGTCATAGGTCTTCTCTGAGAAGTTGATGCATAACCCACCAGATCCAAAATGGATGCGTGTAGATCATCGAACATCCAAAACTGTAGAAGTTATGAATAAAGTGTTTTGGGGGGAGGGGCCTCTTTAAACCCTCCTGTTTTGGGGACTTTTCCTTCCTCACCCATGCCATGTATATCTACTAACTTCATGGTCACACAACCATGGGGAAGAAAGTACTGTACAAGGGTGAAAAAAAAAACAGTTTTCACTGCTTTAGTCTTGCAAATAATTAATAGGAAAACATTCCAGGAGTCGTGCATTCCAGGATTTGACTTCAGAAAGACTCCTTTCAGCTAGTTAGGATAGAGCTTTTAAGATACAGTAGTTAATCACCTCTGTCAGTGTCTGGGTAATAAACATGAATTCTTGTCAGTGCATAGTGTTTTGTGCAACCAGGACTTCAACACCTCTTAAAATTTTACCTTAGTAAACACACTGGTGATATTACGCATCGTAAGAATGGTAATGCCCTTTACAAACATAAAGAGCAGCATTCCAGAGGCATTTTTGTTTTCTGTCAGATGCAACTACTGTATATGGGTCTTGCAAGCAGATCTAAGTCAGAATTCTTACTGTCTGAAACAGAAAAGTTGTAGGTGATGATACAGGTGCATTGCATAATGTAGTTTTAAATTTCCATTCTTGAAGAGTTCTTAGTTGTTATATCCTCACAGGCCACAAGAGGTCACATAGATATTCCATATGACTTTATGCACTACGCAAAAGACAGGCACTCATTTTTTTTAATTTTCTGACTGTGGCAAATACTTATTTTTCTTGAAGAAACTGAGTTATGATTTTTATTTATGTTTTCTTATGTTTAGTGTGTGCTTTAAATTTTATATATATATATATATATATATATATATATATATATATATATAGATATAGATATATATGTGTGTGTGTGTGTGTGTGGTTTTAGATATATGGGGAGAAACATTTCATGTCTATATATTTAAACATTTATTTATTTCTCTTGTTATGTGTTTATTCATGCTGTAACTAGATGTTTGTATCATCTGCATAGCATTAGTAAGCAGGTTCTAGCTTTAGAGATTTAAAATTCACTAGTTGTCATACGAATAGATAGCTTTTTAAGTGGTTCCCTATTGTCTGTGTGCTTTTACTATTGAAGAAGCCCACTAAGCAAATCTGGTCTACATTTCTTTGTAGTTTCTTTTGAATGTTTAAATAAAGCTTTCATTCCTAGTTTTTAGTGGTGGATTTATTAATTCGCAATTAATTTCATCCAGGTGAGATTCAGTGACTCTCCGTGTGGAAGAACCCCAAACACTTTAAATTCAGGATTACCCTGACACTCCTTGTTTATGTAACCATTTCTGAGGTTAATACAGCTTTAACTGTGGAAAATAGCATTTTTTCTTTTGCATCTGTGTCTGAGTAAATGCACACATGCACAAAACTGTTTTCCTTAATTTTTCAAAATGGAAAACATATTATGTGAAGTTGTTCAGTCTCACCTTCATTCTTACTGATGGATCATCGGTTCCAATTCGGCCAAATAGCAAAGCTCGAGGTCTCTATCAGCTCGAGGCCAAAGCCCTGTCCCACAATGTACTACTACATTCCCCAGATCTAGTTTGCTGCTGCAACTGATTGGGTATTCTTTACAGCTCTTGGCCGTTTTTGGATAGATAAGTTATGATTTCTATTGTATTTTCTTCATTTTTTTTCACAGTTGCTATATTTTAGGTATTAGTACTATAGTGCTTTGCTTGTTGTCCATTTTTGACTTGTATCCTGCTGGATAGTTTCTTTTTCACTGAGAGAATAGTTTTGGGCGTGGCCCTATTATTCATGTTGGCCATTGGCCTTTTTTGCTAAGTATAGTTGCTCTGTCCCAGCCTAGTTAGGCTTGCTGCAGTTTTCTGCATTTTTCTTTATTAGCCGGTTAGGCTCTTGGCCGTTTTCTTGGCTGTTTTTGTGTTTCAGCTTGTTAGGTGTTTTCTTATACAGTTAGCCGGTTAGGCTTATATTATTAGATTATTGCTGCCTTGTTATACCTTTAGCTGGTTAGGCTTTTTTCTCTTAGATATAGTTCCTGTTAATTTTGACTACAATGTTAGAGAAGTCTGATGAAGCGTTATCAAACGTGAAAGCGCTAACTGTCCTAGGCATTTCGTTCTGAATAAAGGATTTTATTCTACGCTTTTGGTGAACTTCTTTGAAACTTCTTTGTAATTCAGCATTGGTGCACTCCTGGATTTGTTTTTTGGCATTGTTACGTGGTCGTTACAGGAGTGCTTTACTCAACTGGGAGGTTTGTTATCTTTTTTTTTTTTTTTTTTTTTTTTTACAATGTTAGAGAAAACTAAGTCAGGATTTAAAAGGTGTCCCAAATGTAGTCAAAAATGTCAATTACGGATGGTCATTCCACATGTGTGTACTGTTTGGGTGAGGTACACTTACAGGAGGTTTGCTCCATTTATCATGGCTTCAGCTCCAGGGTGTTAGCTGAGAGGAAGTGTAAGCTGGTAGAAAAAATTTAATTGTCAGCCTTCCAAATGGATTTGGATTCTGCTTACAGGCAACCAGAACCCCCTTCTCCAGCTTCGTCATCTGATTTGGTTAAGAATGGCTCTTCAGCTCCGAGGACATCTAAAAAGGCTACTGTCTCAGCTCCAATGCCATAGGAACTGACCATTCAGGTTGCTGGTAGGAGCCGGTCCCCAGCTTTGGAACCGGTATCTCCTACCTTGAGGTCCCCGATTCTGGGGTCACTGGTTCTGTCGGTGGTCTCCCAGACTCCGGTTCGGACGTGGACTGAGTGGTGTAGAGACTTCTACAGGATCCGGCACTTGCAAAAATTCTGTCTGTTTCAACTCTAGCAGCTTCAGAACCAACAAAGTCCTCTCCTTTTGTTGTTGCTCCTCCTCCATCTTGAACCGAGACATCGGAGCCGGGGGAGGCCAGTCAGTCATTGGTGGAGCCGTCGGTGCCGACACTCACCTCTGGACTGTCGGTATCGACCACCCTGATATCCTCTGCTCCAGCGGTGGAATCTGGGAGCTGACATTCTCCTTTCAGTTCCGGGGGGATCGAAACGATACATCGGTTCTGGCTCTCCCTCTTGGGGCTTCGGCACGGATGAGTTCGGCTCCCAACTCGGGCTCAGAGCTGGCGGTTTTGGTGCGGGAGGAGTCCTTGATGTCTCCGGACCCAGGTGCTTCCTCACATCGGAGCCGTGGGGCCTTCGATGCCATGAGGAGGGCTTTGTCCCCTCGGACTTCCACAACCTCTGATATGGCCACCTACTCCCAGAAGGCACCTGCTTCTTCTCTGCTTCCACAGGTTCACCGTAAGCGCAGGGACCCAGAGCCTCAGGTTGCCCTTTTGGGGGAACCCTGCTCTTCCGAGACTTCCTCAGAGATTCCCACTGAGGAGGTTTCTTGGAAGAGATTATGTAAGATGAGATGTCTGGATTCGCCTCAGGAAGCCATCATGTCAGACACCGATTTGGAGGAATCAGAAGGGTCCCCAAGGTCCCCCTCTGAGGATATTTCCTTCGGGGATATCCTTGAGATCCTTAAGCAGAGGGGGAATTGGCAGCCCCAAAACCCTACCGAGAATGAATCGATGCTCCTGAAGGCTTTCGGGTCCTGGCCCTCCATCCTCTTGGTTGTCTCCGCCTTTCGATGAGTTGATGGATCCTTTTTCTCGAAGGGCGTGGGAGTGACCAGATTCTGTGGAGCCTGTTCCTAGAAGGACAAATAAGTACATTTCAGCACTCCATGATAAGGCTTTTTCATCTAAATCCATACCTGTTGATGCCATGGTGGTGGCGGCAGCCACTAAAAAAGAGATGTCGGAGACTTCTACATCTGTTCATCCTCCTAATAGAGAGTCTAGGATGTTGGACAGATTTGAGAAGCGCATGTTCAGTTCTACGACCTTTTCCCTTCGGTCATTGAACTACCTGACCCACTTCACACATCTACAGAGAGATCTCCTCAAGGAGCTTGGAGATACTCTCCAGGGTGCAGTAGCCAACTCTGTGGCAGACAACGTGAAGTCTCAGCTTGCTACCCTCAATTCCATCGTAAACTCGTCCATGCACCTCATGTCCTATGCAGCTGATAGAATGAGTAGGGCTGCGGATACAGGAATTGCTTTGCAGAGACATTCCTAGATGCACTTATGTTCTTTTGCGGAACCTTTTAAGTTTTCGTTTGTGAATGCCCCTTTCGATGGTTTCTCTTTATTTGGACCAAAAGTCAAAGAGACCCACACCAGATGTAAGCAAGACGGTAAGACTCTATCTGTTTTCTTACCCCTACTAGACCTTATCCCAAAGGTCAACGGGTGGGAAAATGTGGTTCCGTAACACCCAAGGAGCTTTTCCAAACTCGTAAGGTGAAACCTCCTCCAGGGGCAGAGAGGGAGGCAATGGTGGAAGACTATGCCCACGTGGCAGAGGAGGTCCGCAGAACCAGGTTGACAGGGATCAGTTCCTTGGGAAACCCTATTAGTGCTCCTGAAAGGAGGCCCGACTGTCCTGCTCTGGAGGCAGTTGGGGGACGTTTGTCTTTGTACCTAGGTGCCTGGCTAAATATCTCAGAAGACTGATTGGTACAAAACGTTATATCCAGAGGATGTTCCATCCCCTTTCATTCTCACCCCAGACCAACAAAAGGATTCCTGGACGTTCCACCCAGTCTACGGGATGTAGCATCCGTAGAGGTCCAGAAACTATTGCAAAAAAGAGTCATCCAGCCAGTCCCAGCAGACCAGCAAGTATCCGGAACTTACTCAAGCTTCTTTTTGGTACCAAAGAAGACAGGGGACTGGAGACCTATTCTGGACCTCAGCAGACTCAACAAATATGTGATGAAGACGAAGTTCTGGATGGTCACGCTTAAGTCCATTCTCCCATTTCTAGGGAAGGACGATTGGATGTGCTCTATAGATCTCCAGGATGTGTACTACTATTTCAAAATGGCCAGACCAACCAGGGATCATCTGCGCTTCTGGCTGGGTGCCAGTCACTTCCAATTTTGGGCCCTGTCATTTGGTCTCACTACAGCCCCCAGAGTGTTCACCAAATGCATGGCAGTGTGGTCATGGCTCACTTGAGACATTCAGGAATCCAGGTGTTTCCTTACTTGGATGACTGGCTCCTTACCGCCCCTACCAGGCATCAGCTTATTCGAGCAAGAGGCGCTACCATAAATCTATGTTCACAGCTGGGCATTACGATAAATTTAGAAAAGTCTGCCTTATTGCCATCGCAGTGTACAGTCTTTATAGGTGCAGACTTAGATACGGTCAGCATGTCCCTGAATCTCCCTCCTGAAAGAGTGATTGTCCTCCAACAACACATTGTGGATCTCCTGTCAAAACAAAAAGCACCAGCATCACAAATTCTCAAACTGCTCGGCACTGTGGCGGTTATTGCAATACCCCTTGCGAGATCTCACATGCGCATTCTTCAGTGGCTGCTATTCACGCAGTGGACATTTCAGGAATACCCTTGAATCATTTGGTTTTGATTACCGACTCGTGCAAGAATGACCTTCGCTGGTGGCTAACGTCAGAGATGGTGACTGTGGGTTGGTCATTTGTTTTCCCCTCTCCAGTAGCAACGGTAACCACGGACGCCTCCCTGATCAGGTGGGAGGGGCATAATCAGCGACGGACAGTGCAAGGTACCTGGCAGGCTCACGAGGCTCATTTGCGCATAAACATCCTGGAGATGAGAGTGGTCCTTCTAGTGTTGCAAGCCATTCAAGACTCTCTTCCCCTTGGCACGATTGCAGTCTAGTCGGACAATATGTCAGTAGTCTAGTACATAAACAAGGAAGAACCAAATTCTACCCCCTGTGTCAAGAGGCTCTGAGATTATGGAATTGGGCAGAGTCCACCCAGTGTTTTCTGATTGCACTGCACATCCCGGGGAGATCCAACATCATAGTGGACAGACTCAGCAGAGCTGTTCTGCTACCTCAAAAGTGGTCTCTCAAGAACGAAATAGCAGAAATGATTTTCCGCAGATGGGGCCAGCCTTGCTGCAACTTTTTGCCACCTCCACAAACACCAAGTGCAGCAACTACTTTGCCCTGATCCCTCAACAGGGACAATCCCCGAGGGACGCACTTGTCCACGATTGGCCTTCGGGATGCCTTTATGCTTTTCCCACCTTTCCACTGATTCCGAAAGTATTGCAGAAAGCCAGTTTTCTGGGCAGGACACTGATCTTAATTGCCCCATATTGGCCTCGTCAAATTTGGTTCCCCTTTCTGAAGCCTCTTCTACTAGAAGAGCCTTGGATCCTGGATCCAGTGCTGGATCTGTTGACCCACTCATCAGTAGCTCTTCATCCTTCTTTTCAGTCCGTCAAACTGACAGCTTGGCTGCTCCAATTCCCAGCATAGCCAGGTTCCAGAATTTATCAGAAGAAGCGCGATATATACTATTGTCATCTCACAAATCTTCGACTAGGAAACTTTTCCTCAGTAAGTGGAAAAGGTTTTCCATCTGGGCACAACAGAATAATATTGACCCTTTCCTGGCGTCTATATCAGATATACTGGAATTACTAACAAAACTGTTCAGTGAGGGAGCTGCAGCAGCAACTGTTCGAGTCCAACTCGCTATTACTAGTTTTCATTTAGGTGCATCCAAAAATGGTATCATGTCTCATAAGCTGGCTAAGACTTTTTTTGAAAGGTATGATGCACTTAAAACCACCGATCAGATCTCCTACTACTCCCTGGAATTTAAATCTAATCCTGTCCAAAATTAGTAATCCACCCTTTGAACCTGCCTCTTCTTGTGAGCTGAAGTATCTTTCTTGGAAAATCATATTCTTGGTGCCCATCACATCAGCACGCAGAATGTCGGAGTTGCAAGCCCTTTCCATTAAGCCACCGTACCTAATATTTCATAAAGATAGGGTTTCCCTCAGGATGAATCCATCGTTCCAACCCAAAGTATGTTCAGAGTTCACACTGAATCAGATGATTGAGTTACCCATTTTCTTTCCTAACCATTCAAACCAATTGGAGTATATGCTTCACAAACCTGATGTGCATCAACAACTTCATTTTTATTTAGACAGAAGAAAAGATCTCAGAAGGGCTGATCAGCTGTTTGTCTCCTTCTCAGATTCAAAAAAAGACGTACCTGTCTCCAAAACTACCTTATCGAAATGGCTCTGTGATTGTGTTTCCTTTATCTACAGTCAAGCGGGTATTGCATTACATAACAAGGTCAAGGCTTATTCTACAAGAACAGTTTCTACTTCTGCAGCCTTCATGACCAGGTTACCTATAGATTCTATTTGTGCAGCTGCCACATGGTCAGATCCATGTACCTTTATATCTCATTTACAAAGTGGACAAGGCCTGTAGGGACAGCGCTTTATTTGGATCTGCTATCCCGAAACAGGTACTCCCGTGAGCCACATAAGATTGTGGTGCTGGGGACGCTACCCATCAGTAAGAATGAAGGTGAGATTGAGCAACTTCACATTAAGAAGTTATGTACTTACCATAATGTTCCATGTGAGTTGTTCTTCTCGCCTTCATTATTATGACCCTCCCTCCTACCCCCTTCCTATGTCTGGAAGCACAAGAGGTACCACTTTGTTTTTCCTGAAGAGTTTCCTTTCACCCTGGATTTTATGATTTCCTTGAAATTTGGGATAGGTTTCTACACTAGTTTGCAACAACCCCCCCCCTCCAAGATCTGAGGAATGTAGTGGTGCATTGTGGGATAGGGCTTTGGCCTCGAGCTGTTAGAGACTTCCAGCTTTGCTATTTGGCATCATCGGCTCCGAACCCATCAGTAATAGTGAAGGCGAGAAGAACAACTCACATAGAACGTTATGGTAAGTGCATAACTTCTTTTTCCTTTTAGTAGAGAAAGCAGCCTTTGTTTGGAAAGACTGCTTTCCTGAAACCTTTTTTAAAGTGAATTCAATGAGTTTCACCGCTGTTTCTTTTAGAAAAATGGAAACTATCCTATAAATTGAACATGGTAGTTGGGGGATGAGTGTTTTTCTTCAGCACCAGCAACACCAGAATAAAAATGCATTTTCTTCTCTGGGATCTGTATCCTAAGGACACTAGAAAACACACTGGAAGGTCTTAGCAGCTCATAGTCTTAATGCTTTGAGCTTCACATATGCGGACTTGCACTCTGACACTATCCAAGCTAGTTTTCCTGTTGCAAGAAATTACCAGACTCTCAAGGTCTCTACATAATGGGACCCAAAACAGCTAAATACTTTTGCACCCTGAGAGAGTGAGTTTAATGAAGATAAAGACAATCAAGCCAACACCCACTTTTTTAGAGCTCTCATTCCTTTTTTTCTGTAGAGGATGGTTGAATTGTCTAAATAAGTTTTGATTCAAACCTTTCCCATACCACAGTGATATCTTCCTGAAACCGAAAGTGCTGAGCAGATTTGATTTTTAAAGCAGTTTTCCTTCTGAGTTCCCTCCATGACCATCAGTTTTTATCAACAAAAAGTATCCCTAAAATGAAATTGTATGTCCTTCCCCCTCAAGTTCTTTCAAGATGATTTGGTTAAAGGAACAAATTGAATTGCAGAAAAATAGATTAATTTTGCTAATTGTTTTCCAATCATTTTATAAATGTTACTAAAAATTATCCATTTTTCTTCCATTGTAAATGTTTATCAGTTAATAATAGCACATGTCATGTTTTCTGTCAAATTTCATGTGATGTTTTGGCCCTGTTTCATAAATGTGCTTATGGGAAGGAAATGTCTCCTTAGGACAAACACAGGATTTGGGTTTACCTCTTTGACTTGGGCCTCAAAGCTGAATATGTTTATAAATATTTTGCGTAGTGGGCTAATGCCAATACTGTCCAGAATTCTTGTAAATTTGTCAAGTACTATGTCGAGAGAGAAGATGGGACTAACTTCATTTTCCTTGCATAAGAAAAGAAGAAACACAGGAAAATGTCATCCTTTGTAGAGGATCAGTGCTATAATCATTGTTATTACTTTTTTATGCTATAGGTAGGTCCTCTGTTAGGTAGCTTAGGTCATATGTCAAAGAATGGGCTCTCCTGCCATGGACTATACTTTGTCAAATGTCAGACAAGTTTGTCTCCTGACAGTGACTTTGGAAGTGAATAAATGATTTTTGTTAGATTTCTTCACAAGATCCTAGGTCAAGATTTTGTCCAAGTCATTCTTTTGGCCCTGTTTGTTCATTGTGTGTTTCTTTACATTTAGAAGATAAAGTAATCTTTGCACCCAGTGCAAGACTGAAATGCCTGAATTTTTCATGCATATACCTCTAAAGAGCTGTTGATGAAGCCTTCATCATAGTCTTTGGTGTAGCAACAATTTGCTGTTTCAAGATGCAATTTCCTTTTTTCATCTGAGTTACTATTGACGATTGAGAACTATAAGCTCTCTCATTGCCCCACAGTTGCTCTTGTTATCATAATAGATTCCCCAGTTGATCAGGTCTCCTTCATGCCTGCCAGTGCAGTGAGTATTATGAGCCAAGAATCAGCCCAAGCATTATGGAAAGCCTAGATGGGTTTTGACCCTGTTTTGTGAGAAATCTCAGTATCACTAGGATAAAAAAATATCTAAAATGGGAATGCTAGGAGAAGAACATCAGAATATATGGGAATGTCATGATGAGGTGGTACTTTTATCTCCAATATTTTCTTTTCTTCCCGTGATGAGCATAAGAGAACAATGGGCATCTCTCTCCTGTCTTGAAAATCCAACCTTAGAGGTGGTCATTAGATTTGGCCAGGGTTTGGAATTAACAGCACAACATTGGAAAACTAGAAGCTGCCAATGGTCCAATGTTTTAATCTTCCATAGCCCTCTCTTCAAGTTGTTTTATACTCTTTGGTTTAGCATGTCTGCCCTGAAAGATTCCTTTAGGGTACTTGATAAAATCCAAGTTACTACCTACTGGCCAAACTAAAAATATCTGTGTAGACCATCTGTTGTTACCTCATCAGTGTCACCTCATCTTTCTTGGACAGGGAGTCCTTGTATTGAGATTAGCTGGTAAACAAGATAACATGCTTTGGTCATATCGGGCTTGTGAGTCATTAGCTGTTTGGTGCACATGACCTAATATTGAAGCAAAGCCCCAAATGGGATTCAAGCACTAGTGGAGGCTGTCCTGGAGCTGGAAGCCAGATCCATGCTTTTGGAAAATATACAGGAAGCCGAGGAAGTATATTGTGAGTTATTGCTTTCCACCTTTGCTTGTGTTCATGTTCAGGTTAGGACTGTGGATGGCACCTAATGTGGCCCTTCATCACTGTACAGTTGCACACTTCAGGTTTCTTCAATGAGTCTTAGCAGGGGATGTTGAGCCTCAACGTCTGGGACCTTACCTCTTCAAGGAAGAGGTTAAGTGCCTCCTTATGGAACTAAAGGAGAAGGAGCAGGAAGTTGTTTCCCTTTGTCAGCTTTGAAAGTCTTTGAAAGTCTTTGAAACCATTGATCAGACTATAAGAGGAAATGGACTTTTCATATGGAGAGCAAGTTGTGCCCTACTTCAAAGACGTGTCAAGTGCATTCCTAGCCACAATAGGAGATGAAAGTCCTACAAAACCATATAGTCAAAAAATGGCCTTCCTAGTCCAATCTTCAGGACAGCCATCCAAATTTTTTGCCTTCTGAATCACTCCTTGTCAGCCCAGTAGGATATTGTCTAGTGAATGTTCCCTATCTCTCTAAAAAAAAAAAAAAATATATATATATATATATATATATATATATATATATATATATATATATATATATACAGCATGATTCATGATTGATTTGGTTTCTGAAACAGGAACACTGTATGAGCTACTGAATTTGCCATACTGCAGTCTATCACTCCTCTGTTAGCCTCTTAGCACAAGAATTCTAGACAAAGCCAAAAAGAATGAGGGTGGACAAAGTCAGAAATAGTTATTTAACTCTAATAAACCTAGAACATTACTAAAGCAACAGGTTTTACATTAATATGCATTTTTGAAGAGTATGCAGTCTGAAACACCAGTATCTGTCATTTAGTGACTTCAGCCCTTAATGATTTGCAAGAAGACCACACATTTTATGAGGAACTGATCCTAGATGGCAAATGATTCAGTAATTTCAACTTTATGATAATTTCAGAATGCTGAATATTTTTATATTTGTATTTCTGTGTAGTAATGTTGAATGCTTTTGTGTATAAAACATGTAAGATGCTTATTGTATTCCTGTTCATTCAGCCATTTGGAAGTATTTTTGGTCCTTCCTGGTAGGTCAGAGACACTAGTCCAAGTCCTTATCCCTAGTTTTTTTCTGTCTTCTTCACGTACAAGCAGGGAATTTGTTTTCTCTGTCTAGCTTATTGGTTGCCTGCAGTTCTTTGGGTGAGTTTGCTGCTAATGTATAACGACCCGGCATTGGAATATTTCCACATTCTTAGTGTTACAGTAAATATACACAAATGTCAGCTAGTACCTTTTACAAAAGGTCCAACTCCTGGGGTTAACTCTTGACTCCAGGGCAAATTTTTTCTCTTCCAAGAGAGTATTGCCACTCTGATAGCTACCCTAGATTCTGTTGCTACCAGTCAGTCTATGTCAAACAGGAACATTCTCATGTCTGTGCTCTTCCAGTAGTCCATTTGGCTTTACCTTACTTGAGGTTGGCCCCCTAGTCACTGGGAGACCAGTGGAATCAATGTCAGGGCAGACTGTGTCACCTTGCTGTTTTCAGACCCATGGCCAATGTCAGATAAGGTTACTGGAAGAACCAACTTCAATTGCCCCAGGGAATGTTCTCTCTACCAGTACATATTCTTCAGTTCACATTAGATATCTCCAAGATTGGGAGGAAGATTACTTAGCTATCCTGGCAGCCAGAAGGATCTTTGACATAGGAAAGAGGACATCAGACTTCCATATCAGTACTGCCAAGTTGAAGGCAGTTTTTCTAGGCCTGAAATTGTTCATGATTTTCTTCTTATTAGGCCCCTTTTTGAGAGGAAAGGCAACCTTGTAGTGTTTTACATCAGCAAGCAAATGAATCACACTTCAAAATCTATGCTTGGAAGTAAAAAAGTTGAAATTATAGGCACCCAACCACCAATTTAATAGTCCAGTGATTTCCTGGAGCAATCCATTAGGTGTGCTGAGCAGATTCATGAATGGAAGCTCACCTGCAAAGTTCTCAGATCTAACATCTGGGACTCCTCTTATGGATAAGGAGATAGCTCTTCACAATTCTGTTTTTTTTTTCTTGGGAGCTGCATTGCTTAAGTGTATATCCAGTGCTAAATCATGTTATGCCATGTAGTGACTCCATAATAATCAAGTATCTGAGTCAATTAGTTTTGTTCTGTCATTCCCATAGTTCATGTCTTGGTTCTTATGTATGGTCAGTGAAAATCTCTGACATCTGCTGCCTGGCAACAAATCTAACTGGCCAAGTGGTCATCAAATTACTTGAACAACTTGCTGCAGTATTAATTATATTGCTTAGTGAGGGTGCAAAATATAAAGCATTACTGTGAGTCCCAGCAGTTCAGACTTGCTGCACATAGACAATGGAGGGAGAAACTTTTGACCTAATTTACTGTTAGCATAATGGAAGTGGTTGAAAGTCCATTATGTGGGGATAGATTGGAGTGTCCTACTTGCAGCCCCAGCTCTCAAGGGGTAGCACCATCACAAGGGCATGGACTCAAAGGGTTGGCAATTGCCTCACCCCACTTGTGATAATTCCATTTTTAATAAGGACCTCTGGTATGTTCAGATTTTTAGCTTGCCCATAGATAGCAGTGATTCAAACTCACATCCTCTACTTTTGTGGATGACAAAGAGCCTAGGGAAAGCACACATCTGGCTCTGGGGTCTGTGGAGTAGATGACATCCCTCTACAGTTGATCAGTCCGACAGGATGTCAGCTGACTTGGTCCATTAACAGCAGTCTGTAGAATCACCCAATCATGGGGTGGAATATTTGAGACCAAATTCCGTGCCTTGAAGCATCATGCCAAGTCCAACAAGGTCGAGAGGCCAAGTTTATTGGGAGTCTGTGGAGTATTAACCCTGTTTGGACCATGATTTATGGCCTTGCTATCAGACAGATGGTTGAGGTCTGGTGAGAACTAGAATTGTAGAGAAGGAACCATAACCTCAAGGAACATGGACAAATTCTAGTGCCAGGCCCAGGAAAAATCTTTCCAGCACCCCCCCAACCCATGCTGCTTTTGCTACACATCCAAGCTGTGGATCTCATTTGCCTGACATCTGGTGCATGTCCATTACACACCTGCCTCTGAGAGAGAGAGAGAGAGTGTGAGTTTATTACATGGAGATAGTTGGGGGCAAGATGCTCTTTTCCACTGATGCTTCTGTGAATCATCTGAATACTCATAGGCTTTTGTCACACAGATACCCAACAACCTATAGCTCCTTCCCCAGATGAACCTTCCAATGAAGAAAACTTAAGATTAATGAGGAACTCCATAGACTGGCTTCCATTCCTTCCCCCAGACTTGTCTAAAGGTGTGTTTGGGAAGGCAAGAGGAGAAGGAGCATTTGATCAGCCATCATATAGAACTGATGATTAAGGATGCCATTTTAGCAGCTTGGAAATGCCCAGCTTCTGATTCGATGTCCTTCAAGGTGACAGATGCTCTTTACAAGCCTCTAAGTGGAGTGAGTCACTGACCAGGCATTCCTAGGCTGATTCCTGCGTTTTCTATTTGGTCTGGCACAGGACTCAGAACATAGCATTTTGCCACCTTAGCACCACACATTAACTGTAAAGTAAGACAGGAGGGACAAGAGAGTATATTCCTATGCTACAACAAAGCTTAAAGTCTTTTCTTTTCATTTTTACCTGTCCAAATTTCAGTCCTCCCAGGTGGAACAGGCAGTGGAGAAGCTTTCCTTCCTCCATGTTCCTGGCTTCAAAGTTGAAGTGGTTCAGACTGCCTTTTGAAAACAGACCTCCGAAGTTTTCTCCTAAATGTCCAGTTCGAGGGGGAAAGTTCTCTTCCACCAACCCTCACAGGACATAGTAGATGACCTTTTGAAGGCAAAGCAGTCTCTCAGTGAAGACCTTTTTTGATTCTAAACACCAAAACTAAAAGCAAAATCAAACCAAGAATGAAAATCACTTGGCACCACAGGACCCGGAAGCACGTAAACAAAGGCTTTCAAAATAAGCAGGTGACAAAATCAAACAGCTGCTAGGTCTCCAAAAAGATCCTTTAATGTAACCAGGCAAAGTAAAAATCCACAATATAATCCAAGCGCTTTCACTCGACCACATGCGAGCTTTCTCAAGGCAAACAACATTGCTGGAAGTTCATTGACATTAAATACTTCCAGAATCATTGCATGACTTCCTGTGAACCTTTCCCAACAGGAAAATCACCATATAAGGAAATTCTAAAATAACTTCTTATTATCATTAAACAATTCATTTTCTAAAAATAATTCATTTTCTAAAAATATCTTGACGACTGAATAGCATAATGAACTTGAAATTGAATACAAACTATTAAAATATGTCATAAAACAATTCTGTAAAATCTTTTTATAGTTTTATAATACAAATAAGTGCAGTAACCCGTTTTAACCATCGGGGGTGAAATCAAAACTCCAATTTAAAACCTGGAGTTACTAACTGGCATTGTAAAACATTTATTATCTGAGTCGCCAGTGTATAACATTCCATATATCCTATTTTAAAATCTTATGGATTCAAAAGTGAATAAAACAATAGATGTCATGTTCTGCTAAACTGTGTTATAGACGAGCTTGTCTCAATTTCAAAACACTGTTGATGTTGAGGGTGTCATTCAGACCTGGGTATCTGGTAGCGTCTAACCGGAGCTGCCAAAATAGCTCACGGTATTCTAATTTTGACTCCCAACTACGCCCTCTTATATCTGGTTACATTGGGAAAAGCGAAAGGGTGTTTAGGAGAAGGGTTTACGAACACTTCAATGACATCAATGTAAGGAAGGAAAGTAATGCCTTTTATAAACACTCCTTGACGTGTAAGGACATGGACATAAAGTTTATGGTGTTGGAACAGGTACAACCAGATATAAGAGGGGGTAGTTGGGAGTCAAAATTAGAATACCATGAGCTATTTTGGCAGCTCTGGTTAGACGCTACTAGATATCCAGGTCTGAATGACACCCTCAACATCACTAGTGTTTTGAAATTGAGACAAGCTCGTCTATAACACAGTTTAGCAGAACAATGACATCTATTGTTTTATTCACTTTTGAATCCATAAGATTTTATAATAGGATATATGGAATGTTATACACTGGCAACTCAGATAAGAAATGTTTTACAATGCCAGTTAGTAAGTCTAGGTTTTAAATTGGAGTTTTGATTTCACCCCCGATGGTTAAAACGGGTTACTGCACTTATTTGTATTATAAAACTATAAAAAGATTTTACAGAATTGTTTTATGATATATTTTAATAGTTTGTATTCAATTTCAAGTTCATTATGCTATTCAGTCGTCAAGATATTTTTAGAAAATGAATTATTTTTAGAAAATGAATTGTTTAATGATAATAAGAAGTTATTTTAGAATTTCCTTATATGGTGATTTTCCTGTTGGGAAAGGTTCACAGGAAGTCATGTGATGATTCTGGAAGTATTTAATGTCAATGAACTTCCAGCAATGTTGTTTGCCTTTAGAAAGCTCGCATGTGGTCGAGTGAAAGCGCTTGGATTATATTGTGGATTTTTACTTTGCCTGGTTACATTAAAGGATCTTTTTGGAGACCTAGCAGCTGTTTGATTTCGTCACCTGCTTATTTTGAAAGCCTTTGTTTACGTGCTTCCGGGTCCTGTGGTGCCTTTTTTGATTCTCCTACTCCTCCTGTGCTTTTTTCTTAGGCTCAAACAAACACAAAAGAGGAAGCTTCCTCAAAGATCAAAAAACATATTTAATCATCACAGAGTTTTCTTGCTCTTTGAGTTCTAGCCAGTTCACCCAAAAGGAAAATTCCACCAGCTTAGTCACAGCAGTTGTGCCTACAGTATGTGGCTGCTTGCTGAGTGTAGTTTTGTAAGTTCACCCTCCTGCGGCGATATCTCCAAGGACTTGGCGGTTCTGAGCATGGTCATGGTTGGCCACATCTTACAACTGTTAGATTCTCCTTACATAAAGTTGTGCTGGGAGTCCACACTTCCTCACTAGTACTGTTAAAGGAAGACGATGCTAAATTGGTGAAAGGAGTTGTAATTACTATTCCTTCACTTGGAACAGGGTCAGGGATTCGACTCTCCCCTCCCCTTTCTTATTCTGAAAGTAGTGGACAGTTTCTTCCCCATTCTGGACTTCAGTGACTATATTGTATATGTTCAATTAGGTGATCCCCCAAGGCACAATCTGTTTACAACTGTTTCCAGGGAGCATCATCTGGTTTGGTGATTTGCTCAGAGTCAAACTAGACAAATGAAGATTGAAGGACTCAAATCTTGTTTAACATGATAAAGCTCATTAACAGCTCATAGCCTTAATTTTTTGAGCTACACTGCCAGGGACCTGGGTGGTGTCAATAACTCAAATGACACATTCTGGTATATCATTATGTAGAATCTACACAGAAGAGTCCTTTATTTTCTGCACATAGTGCTGTCACTTAGGCTGTTGTGTTTACCAAGGGATTCACCATAGTGGCCAAAGCCTTGTAGCAGGAGAATTTCCTGTGATCCTGCACTTGAATAACTGGCTCTGTATGGCCCTTTGGAGGATTCCATCATAGCATTCACTACAGTGGGTATTCCATGGGATGGCCACACACTGTGAGTTTTGCTTGATCCTATTTCAGTGGATTGTCTGTATTGGTGTAAAGGTGGAATTTTGTCATTATATATCATTCTTGCCCAAAGATAGGACCCAGGAGGTCATGACGTTGGCAGTCTGGGTAAAGATGTATACTGTAGGATACAGGCTTGGACCCTGCTGTAATATTTGGGCTCACTGGCCATAATCTTTTTTGTATGATGTGTACTGTGGAGGATACAGATGTTGCACGGCTGTAGATCCTTCACATTCTCATGTAATTTCTGGAAGTGCCAACCCTTCATCACCAAGCTCTTAACTGGTAGACATTTTTTTACCAAATTAAAGCTGAGTTTCTCATCCATGCAGGTGAATCCATCACATGTCCTGAAATTAGATCCTTTACTAGTAGATGAAGAGCTTATCTCATTTCTGCCATAGGTCAGGGAATATAGGCATGATTGGAGGGGAAGCCACTGATAGAAATTCACTGCTACTAAACTCAGAGCCTTGGAGGAGGAGCTGCACCTGTGGCGCCCCCTAATTCTGTCTGACAATAATCTGTCATGTGTTATCTACATAAGTAAGGGGACACAGGGTACACAAGGGCATACGTCCTGTGCAGAGAAGAGATGCATATTTGGTAGTGGCCCATAGCAGCAGCGGCCTTAGGTCAACTGGTGCCCTAGGCAAAAGGGCTCCACAGCGCCCCCCACCACACTACCTGGTGCCCCAATCCTGGTCTAACTACATCAAATAACTACTAGAAAAGTGCCCCTGCTAGACCGGTGCCCTAGGTGGCCCCCTAGTTGGCCTATGCCTAAGGACGGCTATGGGCATCACTCTTTTAGCATTTCACATCCCAGAAAATCTAATGTGCAGGCGCGCACTTTTCTTCTCTAGCCCTATCCTACAGTTGTAGATTCAGAGCTCACATTTGGATCAAGTCATCCAGAAGATGGATAATCTAGAAATTGAGCTATTTACTGTTGCAGCAGGTCAAATGGGAGTTCATCGGTTGTGCAACTCTATTTCTTGTAAAATCATAGAAGATAATGCTCCATCCCATCCTCTGGCAAGGAAAGTTTCTGCACAGCTCTTCTTCCTTCCCACTGACTCCAAGCCTCATTGCAAAGCTTAAGC
Organism: Protopterus annectens; assembly: GCF_019279795.1. Lineage (NCBI taxonomy): Eukaryota > Metazoa > Chordata > Ceratodontiformes > Protopteridae > Protopterus > Protopterus annectens. The sequence goes on along the minus strand of NC_056745.1, from coordinate 1,053,795,942 downwards.
AGGAAAGGCAAAACTAATTGTTGTTGCCACATGATGGCCAAGAACATAATGAATTCAGACTGTCAGATCCCTAACAATACAGCAAACTCTTCCAGTTTTATCCAAGGAGGTCTCCTGTGTGTGTGTGTGTGTGTGTGTGTGTGTGTGTGTGTGTGTGTGTGTGTGTGTGTGTGTGTGTGTGTGTGTGTGTGTGTGTGTGTGTGTGTGTGTGTGTGTGTGTGTGTGTGTGTGTGTGTGTGTGTGTGTTTGTGTGTGTTTGTGGGGGGGTGAGGGATATAGCCTTTTGTACCTTAGGGTATGGGTTCTGCTGTAGATCTTCTGATCCCATTGGACTTTCTGACAAGAGAGTCTTAAGGAAGTAAAACTACCATGAAGCCTTTCCACAGTTCTTTATTTTGGCAGAATGGTACTGATGTCTCCTCACTTGCTGAGTGCACTAGTCACAGTGCTATTTTACTGGCATCATTACAGTCTGTCCCTCAATTACTCCACATTCATGGAATCAGCTGTTTCTGTCAGTCATAACATTGTGGATGTTATAGTTATGGCCCAGAATCATGTGGTCAGGCAGTTCCTTTAAGAAGCTCTTCATTTCCACCAATCTTTGAAGAAGAATTATTGTTGTGGGATTTGATTTTTGTGATTTACAGGCTTGTCCATCCCTCTTCAGACTTGCTTATTCAGTGTAGCTGAAGTTCTTACCTTGCAAACACTTTTTTGGGTGGTCATCACTTCTACTCATAGCTTGTTTGCCCTGAAGGTTGTTGCATATGCATAACTATATCTTTTACAAGGATCATCCTTCATGGCCAACCCACATTTTCTCCTTAAAGTAGTTTCTGAAGTGTGCATGGACCAATCTGTTTATTTCCTTGTGTTCTTTACCAGGTAAGAAATTAGCAGAGAGATATTCCTACATTGGATGTTCACTATCAGCTCAGACATTTGTTTTCACTATCAGCTCAGACATTTGTTAATAGGGCTGGCCAACTTCCTGGTCTTCTGGAGTAGACTACTGTTTCCCCACAGGAATGTCTCCCCTCTTGGGAGCTGTTGCAGGCTGCACTGTTGCTGTCTTCTGATGACAAGCATCCCTGCAGCTGCTGAGTTTCCCCTTCTTTTTACACATGTGAATGCACTCATACATCTCGGGCTAGGCAGTTGCATACTCTACTGGGTGTAACACTTTCTACTCCTGCTAGGTGTCACCCATATGTTGAGTTACAACCACTTCTCACCCCTAGTATGGGTGAGTTGGCAGTGGTTTCTCACTCCCAAACACCCAGGCTAGTTCCTACAGGCATGAAAGCAACTATTCAGATTAGAATCTTCTGCACTGTGGACTTTATTTCATTATTTCAAAATTCTAGTTGGTTTTTGTCTTTATTCATAATTTTTCCTCTTCATACCTCTCACCCATTTAAACTGTTGGACATTTTGTGAGACCTGTTTAGTAGCCTAACATCACTGGTTTTATGTGGTCTTTAAACCTGAGTGCATTATTTGAGGTGTGGTCTCACCAAGGTGCAGTATAGTGGGAGCATTATTTCCTTTCTGTTGGAATCTGTTTTTCAAAGATTCACTGTTTGCCCTGTTTGCTGCTTCTGCTGCCCTCTCATACCATCACTAGTGTTGGGGTCTCTGTGTAGTAATCAATACCAAGTCCTTTTCTTATTATGTAATCCTCAGCTTTGGCTCCTTCCTGCTGGCTTTTTGTACCAGGTTTGCTGGAATTTGGTGAGGCCTTCTTTTCTGCTTGCATCCTGCCCACTGATAGTTACATGAATGAGCTGAGCCACTTCAGAGACATTTCAGTTAACTGGATTATTAGATCAAGTTAGTGCAGAGCTGATATGGAAGAACCTGGTGAAACATTTACTGTTGCATGTAGTGACATCAGACCAGGAGAGGTGCATGCTAACATATGCAGGTGCTGATAGAAGAATGCCTTTGGTTTTCATGCACACCAGTGTTTGCAAATAGCCAATTGCATTTGTCCATCTACTATTTTGCATTTGTTCCAGAAAGTTGTAAACTGAAATGTAAATGTTCACTCACCTTCCCTTCAGCCTCTTACAATGAATTGTTGGGGTTGAACATTTCCATAAAGTAAAAGTTCTTAATTTTGCTATTTATTCCTCTGCCATTTGGTGCATGTGTCTCTACCTTTTGTCTTGTGTCAGTTTAGGGGTGTAGAGGGTCAGTGCCATGACTATGACTCAGTTGACCCGGACCAGGGGTTGGAAAAGAATGAGGGTGATGAGCCTGCTTGCTTTTCTCAATATGGAAGGGAGGTGCACTTGCTTGGGAGCATGCGCCATATTTGAATTCCTTGGTGGAGATTTGAGACCCAACATAGGGAGTTACTTTAAAGGTTAGGGTTACTGGTTTTATGTCAATCATAAAATTGAGTGACAGTCCTGAACAAAGCCCAGTGCTTTTGCAACAAAAGTATCACTACGCATATGGGGAGAAACAGTAGGTTACAAAATAAAAACTCTGCTGCCCCACATGGATGACATCACATCTGCTGGCATTCTCTCCCCTTGCACCTGTATGAACAAAGGGACCATAGTGCTCTCACCACTGGGGGAATTAATGCATCAGTAGATCGGCTGTGGAGATGGGGAAGGCACTGATAAAAAATGTAAATGCTGTTCCTCTTCATTTTGAGGTGTATGTGGAAACATATTTGTTGTATTTCTGTAAAAGTGCTTTTCCAGTTTAACAGTCCTCAAAATTTTGAGCAACCAGTGAAAAAAATCTAAATATTTTCTGAAGTCATGTGGTATTAAGAGCAACACAGAGGTAGAGAGATTAGCATTGCTGACTTCTGGTAGGAGATTCTGTAGGTCAGTTCTTGGCTGGTTGGCAGTCTTGTGGCTGTTTCTTTTTGCCAGTTGCTGTAGTTTGTTGCCACCTCTGAAAGATGAATATATGTGTGCTGTGATGGGTTGATGCCCCTTCCAGTGGCAGTGCCTCTGCCTTCCTTTCAGTGAGTGCTGGGATAGGCTGTTGGTCCCTGAATTGGGTTAAGCAGGTAAATGAAAAAAGATTGAATGCATGAGTGAATGAATGAATGAATGCAGTACTAGTCCAGTTTACAGCCAGAGTTGTCAAGCCTGCCATCTAGGTAAAGAAATAAATAACAATTAAAAAATGGATTGATAAACCTTGCTAAGATCCATGTAAAGAGATGTAAGCATTTACTAGGAATACTTAAGTTCTCATGCCCACACACTGTACAAACTACCTAAATGGTAAGCAAGATTTAATCATTTTCAGTAACAACAGGATTTTTGCACTTTCATTTTCCCATAATAACATTTTGTAATACATTTACCAGGAAGTATTAAAGAAAAAATCAACATGTAAATGCTGGTGTGACTTATGTGCATGCCATAGCTGCCACCGAAGTTTCCAAGCGTGACTTGATACTTTTCCGGGTTACCAACTAAACATAATCAGTTAGAGTTCCAGGGCTGCAAATAAAATCAATATCAAGCAATTAAGTAAAATACATTGCAAAAGGCGTGATTGGATATACTCAGCATCAAAAGTTAGTCATGCATACTTTGTAACCAGAGATTGAGATTGTGTGTTAGGCATGTGATTTTTGTTTTTTTAATATGTAAGCAAGGGGTTTAATATTGAGGCTGAATCCTGGAGCACTGCTGTATTTGAATGTTACAAAGCAAGGCTTTGTGGATTCGAGAGACAGGTGCTCATACATTTCCATTTAAGTCTCATCTAAAGATTTCATGATGCCGGGAAGCTGCTGCAAGCCTCTGCTTTGTAACATTTTTAAGTCAAATTAGAGGTCATATTAGCAGGGAGAAAAATGTACACAAATAAAATTGTTCTTTTAATTTAGGTCTTTGTGTTGTTAAGACTTTGTCAGAAGAGTTAATCATGTAAACTGCTTCCAAATTGTCAGTGTTTGGTAATAAACTGCCACAGTAATCACTGTAAATTAATAATAACTTTTGTGCAGCTGTATCCTCAGGTTCCTCATATACTTTTGGAGCTTTTGGAAATTAACTAAGAACACGTATTAGTTAGTTAAATGTATTCCAAGTTCCAGCTCTGAGATAGTGCTGTGCTGTGTAGATTTGTGGTGACTCCATTTTTAATTTTAGTGAGCAGAACATCCTGTATATGTTTTTAAGATTTATTTGTTTATGAACTATTTCACTTTTAATGCTGTAGTATTCTTTTACATTACATTTATTATTGATTTAAGTGAGTTTGCCGTATATTGTCAGTTTTTGTTTCTTTGTGTTTTCCGGACATCAGGTTTATTTTGATCTGAAGTTGCTTTTCAGCTGGTCTTCACCCTGTGGGTTTGGATCCGACTTGGCCAAATACTACAGCTCTAGGATCTGAAAATCGGAGTCCCTCCCCTACCCACAATGCCCTGCTCTCCCCTCATTCTTTCAGATCTTGTGTGCCACATTTTTATCAGCATCGGGATTGCGATCATCTAAACTCCAATGGATATTTGTGAGTGTTTTCTTCAACGTTTCTTCCTCCTTTTCCTCCTTAGTGTAGGATTTCTTCCTATTTTTTTTGCTACCCTCCTTTTTCTGTCTAGAGAACTGTGTTGGTCCATTTTATTACAGTAGCCTACTCTTAGCCTTCTTTCTTTCCTTCTTAAAACAAAACAAAAAAAATCCTTTCCATTCTATGTTTTTTTGGCTTTCCTCTTTGGTTTTATTATGTCGGAAAAGCCATCAGGGTTTAAAAAGTGTGCTATGTGTGGGCATAAGAGCCCTCTATCGGATGCCCACACAGAGTGTGTAGTTTGCTAAGGGACATCTCATTGGGTCTGAGGATCCTGGGAGTCAGGACATTGGAGCTTACAGGTACTTTTACCTTGAGTCTGACAGTTGCCCTGAGTGGTTTGGCCCTAACCATCTGGGCGACTGTCAGAGCTGTAGTGTCAGCATCAGGTCTGAGAATTTGATGTCATTGATGAAGTTTTCAGTGTTGTCTCTTCCCTTTGGAACTTCAGCGCTTGATAGCTCGGCTCTGACTCCACTCTCGGATCCAGGAGTGACGGGGACTCATAGGGTGTCTCCTCCAGCAGCTTTGGGTCCACTGGATGTACCCTCGGATCTCTGTTCGCCCTGGGCATTTGAAGTGGTGGAGTGTTCTATCAGCAGCTAGGAGAGTTTCAACTCTCCCTGCTTTGGAGCCCGGTCCCCCATCAGGACAGTTTGTGCCTGAGTCATCCCTTCTCTCACCTCCTGGACAGCCTGCCAAGAAGAGCTTCCAGGGTCACTACCCTTTTGGAACTTCCTAAGTCTTCCGAGAACTCCCCAGAGCATCCTACCAAGGAGGTCAGTCTTAAGTGTATGTGCAAAAGGAGGCACTTGGATCCCCCCCCCCCAACATCCCTCATCGAGGACACTGACTTGGATGAAGGGAGAAGGGTCCCCAAGATCCCCACCTGAGGATGTCTCCTTTGGAGACATCATGGAAATCCTGCACCAGAAGGGTGGATGGTCTGCCCAAAGCCCTAACTCTGACAAGTCGGTGTTCCTGGAAGCCTTCAGGCCAGGACTATATATGTCTTTGTTGTTCCCCCTTGTGGGCCTCCTTATTGATATAATCTCCCGCAGATCATGGGATGAGCCAGATACAGTAGAACCCATTCCAAAACACCCAGATAATATCCTTAGTGCCCCATCTGATAGATCCCATTGGACTAAGGTTGTCCGCTGTTTTGAAAATGTGCCCGTTGACCTGTATGTGCCATACAGACATTGAAATTCAGTTTTTAGTACAGTAAGTTTCATTTTTCCACCTCTTTGAAAGTGTACTTTCAACATTCCACTACTCGACCGAGTGTGTGTCCAGGTTATGATAGTAAACTGGTAAGTGGGTGTACACTTCACTGACTTTCACACTGCGAGCGCTGAACTACTTGGCATATGTGACCAGACTACAGGGAATCCTGGTCAAGGAGCTCTCTAGTCCTACCTGGGGTCCACGTCTGCAGAGGGACAGACCACCTTTTCCTCCAGAATGGCCACCCTTCTTTCTATAGTGAATACGTCCATGAGGCTAATCTCGCATGTGCCAGAAGATGTCTCACAGGTGGCTGGTTCAGGTTTAGCTAAAAGACGCCATGCCTGGATGCGGCTTTGTGACTTCACAGAACCATTCATGGCATCATTCACCAGTACCCCTTTTGATGGATCATTCTTGTTTGGTCCTACAGTTAGAGACCCTCTCTCCCAGAGTGAGAAGGATGGAAAGACCTTATCTGCTGTCGGAATTCATTTTGCCACCCCTCAACAGCCCTTCTCCAAGAACCAATGTGAAGGACAACTGGATGTGCTCTCTAGACCTTCAGGATGTGTACTATCATGTCAAAATGAACAGGCACTCCAGAAGATTTCTCCACTTCTGGCTAGACGCCAATAATTACTAGTTCAGTGTACTTCTCTTTGGTCTCACCACAGCCCCCAGGGTGTTCATGAAATGCATGGTAGTAGTGGCAGCTCACCTGAAACTGCACAGATTCCGTGTGTTTCCCTATCTGGACAGTTGGCTCCTCACTGCTTCTATCAGGCCAGAGATTGCGTCTTCCAGCTAGCTGCAACCTTGGGCATTTACATCAGTCTAAAGAAATCGCATCTCCATCTGGTCCATGTGATAGATTTCATTGGAGCCTGTCAGGACATATCACATTGCTTAGCTTTTCTCCCTCCAGACAAAGTCTCCACTCCCAAACTCCATGTCAAGCAGATTCTAGACATCCCTTCACCCCCAGCATGTCTTGTTCTAAGAGCATTGGGCTCCATGGCTGCCATCATAATTCTCCCTACTGCTCGTCTCCATATGAAAAGACTTCAGTGGACACTAGGGGTACATTGATCTATTCTGTGTTATCCTCTAAATCATCCAGTCAAACTATCTCAAGTATGCAAGGAATCTCTTCTCTGGTGGCTTCAGTTGCAGGTTCTCAAACAAGTTTGCCCCTTTATACTTCCTCCCCTGAAGGCCATGGTGACCATGGACACTTTCCACCTTGGGTGGGGCATTACCTGAGAAAGACAGTGGCCTCCCTTAGATACCAATTTGCATGTAAACGTCCTGGAGATGAGAGCAGTGCTTCTAGTATTGCAAGCCTTTCAAACCTCTTTTGCCACAGGGACCATTGCAGTTCAGACAGACAGCATGTCATTTGTTTGGTACATCAACAAGCAGGGAAGAACCAAGTCTTACCCCTTATGTTGAGAAACCATGAGGTTGTGGCAATGAGCAATCTCTTCCAACCGCTTTCTAGTGGCAATGCACATTCTGGGGAAGTCAAACTTTCTAGCAGACAGGCTCAGCAGGACCATTCTGATGCCTCACGAGTGGTCTCTGAATCCTTCACTGGCAAACATGATCTTCCAGGAATGGGGTCAACCTTGCTGCAATCTCTTCTTGTCTCCTTCCAACACCAAATGCAGCAATTTTTGTGCCCTGATCCCTCCTCAGGTACAGTCACCCAGTCTAATTTATGCCTACCCTCCTCATTCCCAAATTCCTCCAGAAAGCTCAGAGATTGAAGTGCAAAGAAATCCTCATTGCTCCCTTTTGGCCTCAAGTTTGATTTCCCTTCCTTTGGTCTCACCTGACTTGTCCACCATGGATCGCATTCTGGACCTTCTGTCCCATCCATCAAGGCTTTGTCACCCAGATTTGTCAGCCTGAAATTGAACACTTGGTTGCTCCAATTCCATTGATGGCTAGAAAACCAGGGCTCTCTTCCCCAGCTAGAAAGATGTTGGTTATGATGCATAAAGCTTCCACCAGGAAAGTATATAACAGTAAGTGGAAAAGGTTTTCCATCTGGGCTCATCAAAATCGGATGTACACCTTTAATGCTGTTTTAGGCTTTTTGTCGTCTGTTTTTCATAACAGAGCTAGTTTTTCTACAGTGAAGGTACAACCTACAGCCATTTCTAATTTTCACACTGAGGAAAATTCATCACCTTTGGCCTCATCTAAGTTGTGTAAGATCTTTCTTAAGGACACCTTTCTTGTTCTCCCACCTGTCAAGGATCCCACTCCTCCCTGGGACCTCACATTGATTTTGCAAGCTTTAGTTGCATCTCTTTTTGACCCGGCAGCTAAGGTTGACTTTAAGTTTTTGTCATGGAAGACTGCCTTCTTAGTAGCCATCACTTCAGCTAAAAGAGTGTCTTAACTACAAGCTTTATCTAGTAAGACACCTTATTTGATCTTCTACAAGGACAGAGAGACTTTGTGTACCAATTATTCCTTCCTGCCCAAGGTTGCATCTGTGGCTAACATCAATCAGGTCATCAGTCTCCCAGATTTCTTGCCCAGTTTTCAAAACAACAGGGAATACAAGTTCCATCTGCTAGCTGTGCATAGACAGTTATGATTTTATTTGGAGAACACTAAACATTTTAGGAAGTCTGACCAGCTCTTTGTATCCTTCTCAAAAACTAACCTGGAAAACCTATTTCCAAAGTGACTCTGGCAAATTGACTTACAAGCTACGTTTCACTTGTTTATTCCATTAAAAGAATACTCTTACCTGTACCGATCAAGGCTCATTCTACCAGGTCTATGTCCACTTCCGCTGCCTTTTGGTCTAGAGTTCCTGTTGATGATATCTGCTCTGCAGCTACCTGGTCTAATTTGCATACCTTTATATTTCATTATAAATTGGACTTTGTCTCCAGGAACAGGGCCTCCTTTGGTTCTGCTGTGCTCCAGAATATCCTTCCATTAGGGCTTCCCAAGAATTCTGTACCAGAGGACTGTGTCGCACACATTGAAGACCAAATGAAAAACAACAACTTCAGATAAAGACGTTATGTACTTAGCATAACATTCCATCTGAGTTGTTGGTTTTTCACTTGTCTTCAAACTTCCATCCCTCCATCTCCCTTCCAAATTTTTACCTGTCGAATATGGATGTGGATATGGATATCCCTTTACCTGTTTGACATCCTGAAGTGCTCTTTCTCTCTACAGTTCAAGAACATATATTTAAAAGCCGTTTTGTTGGAAAAATTAAATAGACTGTGAATGGCAAACTCAATCGGAGGAGATGAGGGGTGAGTAGGGCATTATAGGTAGGGAAGGAGCTCAGATTTTTGGATCCTAGAGTTATGGTGTTCAGCCAAGTAGGATCTGATGTCAGATCCAAGCCAGCAGGTTGAAGACAAATGAAAAACCAACAACTCAACTGGAATGTTATGCTGAGTACATAACTTTTTTTACCTCAGTGATACCACACCTATAAGGCTTTCTGCCTACCTGCTTGGATTCGTCACTTTTGGGTTCAGCTGAAAATATTGCTGTAGTAATGATTATTCCCTCCCTCCAAGCCCATAATCTGCATGGCTTTTACTAGCAAGAGAATTATGAACTGTTACATTGCACCCTAAAATGCAGTAGTAATTAATTAGAACAGTGATTACTGAGATATGGCTGACCCCTGTACCAGCAGCTATTCCTTCCACAGTATTAAACTGAAAACTAAAATCAGAAAGCAAATAATGCTAAACAGTAAAAAAAAAATTTACTAGTGCAATAAGACTGTAGCGTACTTTCCTAGGGAAGGAAAAATCTGCAGTTTGGTGGATGCCCCCTGTAACCAGACATACAACAGCCCTTTCCCAAATCCTAGCTTTCAAGTGCTATTCCTAAAGAATGCTTGCTGTCCAGCAGATTTGTTTACATGAAGGGGGAATTTCTTGATCATTAAATTTCTTCACCAAAGGAAGGTAAGTAGACAAAGTCCCTTTCATTTTACCGTCATTTTCTAAATTCTAAATGAGTTGCTTAGCTTCATTCTCAGAGAAGGAACTGCAGTGAAATAAAAAGGGTCCTTATTTTAGACACCACTATTGTCAGCAAAGCACCTTAGAAATTTGCTGTATTTTTAGATGCAATATTTTAACAGTTGGTATCCTTCAGTCGTCTTTATCTAGGGACAAGTCACCTAGTAGAGCAGAAGTTTTGTTAATATTGTAATTTTTGGTGTAATACTTTTGCAACATGTTGACTAGAAATGTGTAGTATGCCTTTAAAAGTGCATGCTAAATTTGGAAAATGTATAATGTGCTTTTAATTGTACAACAATATGGCTCATGGGGATACTTTCAAAGCAGTTATCTGGATAGCAGGGTCATAATTGCCACGCAGTGTACATAAGAAAGTTGCTTGAAAACAGTAAACCAAGACGTTCAGCTGTAAAATTGCCTGAAGGAAGGCTGTAGATACATGGAGTATGAGAGCCAAGTCTGGCTAACTCTTGGCGTGCACCCTATGGAAGTATTTGTTTAAATGGCTGAAAGCTGGATATCAGTGAGTTCTGCAGTCTCTTTTTCTTTATTTTAAAGGTAGCCTGTATTCTGGATGGTGGTGTGAAATGTGAATATTGGATGAAAGCAGCCTAAAGCAGTCTGTATTTTTAATTGCAACTGCAAAGCCAATTTCCAGGGGGGCAAGCCTCCACACTCACTGCAAATTATAAAATTATACATACTGACTCGGTGATCTCACTACAGTGAGGAAAAGAGAAAATTTCCCGATCTACACTGTACCATAATCTCCATTCAAAACCTTTGAGTTTTTAAAAACTTGAACATATAGTCTCGACCATATGAATTTCGAGTTCTGAAAACTCGATTGTCTGATAGGGATCCATATGTACATGCTTATATATATATATATATATATATATATATATATATATATATATATATATGTGTGTGTGTGTATATATATATATATATATATATATATATTTATATATATATATATATATATATATATATATATATATATATATATATATATATAGATGGGTTGTCTACTTCAAATTAACGAAAACTCACTTACCCAAAAATGAAATTGTTGAGACAAAATTGCCGAAACCTGAGTTTAACAAATGACCAGATTGCCAAAATGTTGCCCAGGGTAAGTGTCTACTCTTTCAACATTTAAAACGAAAGACAACGCACTATCTCCAACCCACGCAGGTAGGGAGGGTACACCCCCCCACATCCCTATAAGTAAATATACCAACTTCGAGATCACACTACACTGGGGAAAAGGGCAAATTTCCCCATGTTGGATGACTGGATACTTGCCCTGAGTAAAGTTTCGGCAATCTGGTCATCCTTTAAAGTATGGTTTCAGCAAATTCATCTTGGCGATTTCATTTTTGGCTAAGTGGGTTTTCGTTAATTTGAAGAAGACCCATATATATGTGTGTGTATGTGCATATATATAATATATATATATAATATATAGCTATATGTGTGTGTGTGTGTGTGTGTGTGTATATATATATATATATATATATATATATATATATTGGTATGTGTGTGTGTGTGTATATATATATATATATATATATATATATATATATATATATATATATATATATCCTGACTCCAGTAGTTGGAGAAGGTTAGATACTTTCAGCCTCGTGGAAACAGAAGGCCAGATTAGCAGGCATCAGAGACTTTTGCCTTTCCATTCTGAGCTGTAGCTACATTAGAAACAACATTTTCATTAATTTTTACAGCTGCCAGGGCTGTTGTCAAAAGTTTTGCGAGGGAGAGATTTGAAGTAGTGTTGTTAACTTTCAGACACATTATACCACCTTTCCAGAGAGTTAAAACCCTTGGAAGTAATGTCTTAGTCCTTAAAATTGCTAGACAAATGTCAGACACTCCTTGATAGATTCTAAGTTGGGGATTTAATTTCCTGTAGTCAGACTTGGCATTTCTTTCAGTAAAATCCCACAGCTGGGATAATCCACATATGCAGCAAGTGCACATTCTCACATAATGCTTCTGATGTTTAGGTGAATTTATTCCCAGATCTCACTTTTTTTTCGCACACTTCAGATCTTAGTCCTTGCTGTCATTGTTAAATCTTGTATTTTCATGCTTAAGCATCATTATAAACAATTTGACCATTAGATTACTAGTTAAGACCTGCACAGACAGTGCAATTAGTGTGTCATGGAGGGACACAACATTAACAACTGCCACAAAGTCAAAGTCTCTGTCCAGCTCCTTGATCCTGAAGGAGGCTCACCTTTTTTATAACATGTTTATTAAATTATCACTTAAACGAAAGACAAACACACTTTAGGAGAAAAGAAAACAAACTACTTTTTTCCATTTAATTACAATATACATTACTTATATTTTCTTTGCTGCTATTATCAGTCCAGCATTACAAAAAATGCTGAATTCTTGCCTTCCCTTAAACCTCACTCCTCCTGAATATTGTTATACATGTATTGTCACAATTTCCATTTATTTCTAATTTACTCCTTCCCTTTTCTGAAAATCCCTCTTCCAACTTTTGTGTCTGTTTTTGTAATATTCAGTATCTCAAATACAGTTGGTATAGACTTTGATTCCCATTTTCTAATAATTGCCTTTTGTCAGCCAACAGAATTAAACTTAATAAGGCCTTACTGTCTAGGCAATTTAGATCCTTTATCCCAGCTCAAAAGAATAATTTATATACTTACAGCCATTTGCTCACCTAGTATTTCTGATAGAGTACTTTGTAGGGAATTTATAAAATCTGCCAACTTATTACACTTCCAAAACATGTTCCCAGTTGCCTCTTTCTTGTCCATCACACCTCCAACATTTGCTATCTGCCAGAGGAAAATTCTTTGACGTCTGCTTTCGGTATAAAATTACCTATTCAAACACTTTCAAGCAAAGATTCGAAACCTTCTGGACTTGGTTGCATACATGGGAGCCATACATATGTTTTTCCATTGTGTTTTTGTAAATTTCTTTTTCAGTCTCTCTTCCCAATATTTTCTAACCTGTTCTGATTGATTCTTATAGTTATGCAAAAATTTTTATGCCCTACTAATAATCTATTTTTTAACAGCTACAGCTCTTCTAGATTAAAATAAAACTCTAGCAGAGCAGGTCTTTCACTTAAAATTCCCCTATCCCTTTCTGTTTGCCTGTACACTGAAATCAAGCTCTTATAGGAAAGGCTGTCTCTAGCCTGCACTCCAAATGTTTTCCTTGCTTCATCCCACTGTTACCTTTCCTGTTTGAGTTATTTGCTCCCAATATCTTGGTACCCTTGCCAGGTTTCTCCAGTAAATTCCAACCCCCTCTTGCCTATTTTCTGTATCCCTACTTGCAGTCACCCGTATTGGCAAAATCTCCTTTCTCCATTCTGTATTGGTTTAGTTCTTAGAATACATTCTGCTACTTTATGAATATAATATATTGCATGGTTGTTTTATTCTCCTTAAGGGTCTGTATCCAAAATCCCACCCTCTCTCTATTTCTTGAACTTTCCCCTTTTCCATGTTGAATTATAATCTTCTGTTTGTGTTATATATAATTGTATTGTATACCTCTAACATATTCCTTCAAATCAGGTAAACCTAAACCACCTTTTTCTATTGGAAAGATAACTTATCCCTATTAACTCTTGCCCTCTTTCCCTCTCATGTAAATTCCTTTAGTCCTTTATTATTGTCCACTACTCCTCCTTGTGTTGATAAAAGTATGCATGACCCGAATGCAGAACTAAAGGGACTAAAACATTTTCAAAGCTTGTATCCTACTATCCATATCCATAAGTAAGAGTACTGAGTTTCTCAATTTTTGTATTATCTTTTGTTTAGTCCCTTCCTACATATCCTTAGCTGCCATAGCACAAGCCTGTTTAATCTGTACTCACAAATACTTCATCTTATCATGTCTGCATAAATAGGGTCTATATTAGCAAACTGAAGCGGCAGAAAGATGAACACAGTTTCATCGACACATATGTGTTGAACTATCAGGTAACCGAATGTCCAGATAACTGATTTTTTTCTTAAGGAAAAAAATCGGTAGGCCAACTACATATGACACACCAGTACAAGCATTATAAAGTGGGGAGCTTTGCCCCATATAACCCCCAATGTGGGGGCTGTGCCCCCAACCCCCAACTAAATATACTAACTCTGAGATCACACTACAGTGTGGAAAAGGGCAAATTCACAGCGACAGCTAACTGATCGGTGATCTGGCCGTTCGGTTACCTGGGAGTTTGACACATGTGTCGATGAAATGGTGTTCAACTTTCTGCCGCATCAATTTGCTAATATAGACTCGCATAAATATGGGTTTTGCTGAAACAGTTTGTGTGCGGGTACATCATTTATAGCTGTTGTTCTATCTTCATTAATTTTATATCCTGAAAAGAACTGCCTCAAAATCTACCACAATATTAAGATGTCCTTTACTGGATTTATCAGGTACAAAATAATATCATCTGCAAATAAAGCCAACTTTTCATGATTGCCATACCAGTTGTATTCTTGTATTTCTGAGTTCCTTTTTTTCTTTGCCAGTGTGGCTCAAAATATAAAACAAATAAAGGAGAAATATGACATCCCTTGAAGAATTCTGTTTGACCTTCTATGCACGTCTTTCTGTTTATCTTGCTGTTAGTTGCATTTACATGCATACACATCACAGTATATTAACTCTTAGTATGAACAGCTACTTTTAGATACTGGATTGTACTAAGTACAATAAATACACGGAGGCAAACTGCTTCAGTAAATAAACTGTTTTAGTAAGTATGACATTTCTGTTACACTTGACTTTTAGTTGTACAAACATGCAACACATATGCTGTCAGCTCTCTATAGCAAATTCCCAAAGTCGGTTTATGCATAGTTACATTTATACCAGAAGGTCTGGTATTTTTCTCCAAGTCTGATGTAATACAGTTCTTTCTTTCTTTGTATAACAGTTTTCCTTTGTTCCCTTGTCCTTGGTTCTTTGTAGTTTGATGATCATGGAAACTCAGTCTTGCATTATCTGAAATGTGGTGTTCCAGCACTATCTGAAACTTGATGTTACATTTCTTTACTTCATGGATGTCCTTGCAGCTGCCATCTACGTAGTTATTACAGACTTTGTTTCTCAATAACGTACTCCTTCACATGGATGCCAAAATCTTAACTATGCTATGCCAGCACATTTACTACTTTTTATTTTTCAGCATTTTACACTATTTCTAAATTAACCCTTTTTTGTTTCATATTATTCTTGCAGCTTTTATTCAAGCTAATAATCATGCTAGCAGTAGTTTGAAAAGACAGTGTATATACTATATAGAACAGAGTATTCTTTCACCCCTGTCTAATTTCTCTATTCAAACACAGCTTATCTGAGAGGAACCCTCCCACTTTAATTCTTGCCTCCAATCCTTAATGTATACTTCTAATTAACCTTATTGTTGTATCAAGGAATGCAAATGCTTCCAATTTATTACTCGTAAAATACCTGCTTAATCTTTCAGATGATGTCTCTGCATCAAATCCCACCAACAACAAAGACATTTTTTTTACATTCTGCTACCCTCTGGATCATCAGTGTTGTATTGATGTTTTCAAACGTTAGCCTCCCCTCTACAAAACCGCACTGATCCATATTTATCAATTTTGGCAACACCTTTGCAATTCTTATAGCTAGTGTAGACATAAACACTTTATAATTCTGGTTTAAAATTGAAATGGGTCATTATATTATGTTTGGTCTGAAGGATCTTTGCCGTCTTTAGGTAACACAGCCACCACAGCTTTCTTCCAAAGATGTCAGTGTTTACCCTCCTTTTAAAATACTGTTAAACAAAATCTTCTGCATCTTTATTACTTTCTTCCCTCCTAATGTCCAAACTTTCACAGGAATGCCACCTGTTCCTAGAGACTTTCATGAGGATTGATTATACATCACTGTTTTTATCTCATCTCCTCCTGTCTTTACTGTTAGTTGCTGAGCCTTGTCTACTTTTAAGCTTTGCATAATTAAGACTTCCATAAATATTTCCAGTTGTACTCTTTCTTGATTTCCGCACTTTTCTGCTTTATACAAATATTCATAAATGTTTCATAATATCTTTATAACCTCTACAAGATCTGTGGTTATTTTCTTGTTGTACAGAAGGTTCCTAAGTTTGGCAACATTCTTTTGCATAAGTCATTGCGCTTAAAGTTTTTGTGCTCTGGAGCTGTCATCAGAAATAGTTGCCTAACTGCAATCTTTCTAATCTCATGCATATTATCTGTGTATTCCCTTGTTTTATCTTTATCAGTGTGCATTTGCTGCTGTTCTTGTTCTGTGAGATTTCCCTTATTCTGCAATGCTTTAACCTTTGTCATCCCCTCTTTGTAATTTCTATTGCTTCTTAACATTATCTCTTTCTGTTTAATTTCTACCTTATTATAAATTCCATTTTAATTTAATCCTAGTCACTAGCTCTAACTGCGGAAGATATGTCTAACTTACCTAATTACTGTCAAATAATTTCCACTACCTGTTCCTTAATTACATCACTTTTTAACAGGTAGGTGAGATGGTGCCAATGTCTTATCTTTACTTTATAATCCTGCATTTTTAACTTAATTTTTATTGATGCATGATCAGAAATAGTTATTGGATATGCATTGAAGATCGCAATTAAATTCATATGTTCCTGTGAAATATACTTTCTATGTAGTGTAGCCCAGTTATTGTACTTGGGGAATAATATGTAAATTCTGTCCTAGTACTGAATATACTTCTTCCATATCAAATATTTTCATAAATTTCTTCAGAAATCTAGCCTCTTTTGTTATGTTGACCCTTCTAGATCCCTTTGAAGCATCCTCACTATTGCAAATCAAATTATAGTCCCCGCATATAAATAATATTCCTTGCCAAAAGCTGGTTATTTCTCCCAAAACTTTCTTAAACTTGTAATAGCAGTTTTCAGTGGAATATAAAGTATATACCATTGTAATTCTCTTGCAGTTAGCTTCTTACTACCGTGAATCTACCATGTTTGTATTTTCCTCATCTATCACTAGTGATACCCCTCTCACAATTAGTATAATTACTCCCCTTATCTTCTGTTTATAATACTCTGCTGAATATTCATTCTGAAATCCTCTGTCAAATTCACATACTCATTTCTTTCCAGAGGTGTCCCCTGCAACATTACTATTTGCACTCTGCATTTCTGAATATAATTCAGTACTTTCATTTTTGTCACTACCCGTAGGGCCATACATATCTCCGGATAATATGGACAGCATAATCATCATGAGAAAAGCTATTTTTCCCACCTCATATACGACAGATTTTTTGAATGCATATTTCCATTTTTTTTTTGCTACATGTATATATATATTGTTTCTCAGGCTGATTTTTTGTACAGTTGTTTCTTCTCATCTCCATTTGAACCTCTGTCACATTTTTCAAGGCGTTTTGTTTTAATAACAACCCTAAGTCAGAAATTAAATACAAAACACCCCATACCTTATTAACTTGGAACATACACACAAAACTATGTACATCTTCAAGACATGATATTTAACCCTCCAGAAGAGAACAATTGCCCAAATTGATGGCTGCACCTACAGGCATTTTCTAACCTACAATTAAGATTACCCATGCTTAAACACATGCTACAGCTTGTGATCCAATTTACACTGATTGCCTTCTGTTCTTTTTTCATCTCTCTTCCCCTCCCAGACATGAAAAACAACATGCATGCTTTCAGAAAACATTAACTTCTAACCCTAAGAAAAAGTGCACTGGCTGTCTTTAAATAAAACTTAATTATACACTGTTCTGTTAACTACATTAAAGTATTAAGGTTGCTAGAGAGGTTGTTGCCTGGTATTCACTTCCCATAAATTCAAGCTTAAGTTTTTCACTGAACTACCTGTCATTGTACCTTCAAATTTTGCATTTCTGTCACCAAAAAATATTCAGAATTCTGTACTGTGGACAGCTGTAGGCAGCTTGTCATCATGGAAATGTACTCAGCAATGACTCTTTGTAAATTTAACTCAGAAAAGAATACATCTCAGTTCCACTAAACATTTGCCAGTGGAAAACAAACAACCTAATATCTTTGCAGTTGTAAGAAGCTTAGCATTTTCATGGCTTTCATCATTTTTAAAGTCTACATGCTTATAAAAACACCTGCTTACAGCTTAAACCAAAGGTAATACTCCAAACATTCACCCTTGTAAAATAAAAAGAGAAAATATCCTAATTCTACATATACTGTATTCAGTGTAGTTTTGCACCATCATCACCCCAAGATCCTGGCATATGAACTTGCTTTTTTCCAACATTTTTATTGTCAGACTGTAACACCTATATTTCTTACAACTAAAAAGTAGTTGTTTACTTTAATGTCTTAAAACATATACAACAGTCACTGAAAAGACTCCCTTAACATTTAAAATACCCCTGACTACACACTAGACAAAACTGTTTTTGTATATAACATGCAGTTTATATCATGAAGTGTTTTCTACAAATATTAATAAGAAAACATATTGTTTTACTTAGTTAATTTTTCCCAATTATAGTGTCCTTCTAAACATTAATGATATAAAGTGGAGTATATGCTTACAGCCCACCAGCAAGATTAACAGCAAAACCATATTTCACAAATATGATAAGATACTTTATAGTCTTCCATGTATTCATTAATTTCAGAGTGGCTGGTTTTCTTCATGTTTATCTGCCTCTCCCAACACCAGACTCTGATTCAGGTCTAAGGTACGGCTGATTCTTCTAGTCAAATCCTGTGCCTTTTTTTGTCTCAAGCACTTTTCTTTGGAACATTCAAAAAGGTTTAATTGGCAAAGTCTCTGTATGAGCCTTACTATAGGAAGAATGAGAAGATTAGTCCTCTTCTGCTTGCTGACTCACTTTTTTGTTGGATAAACTTTTTTTTATTTCCACCTTAGCCTGTTTTGTGTCAAAAAATGACTTTGATCTGCCAGGAAAAATCAATTTGAAGACAGCTAGCTACAGCAGCTTGAATCTCACACCTGCCTCTTAACATGCTGTGATTGCTGGGATAATTTTACTTCTCTTCTGCCTGGTGTACAGTGAATAATATATTTTTTTACAAACACTTTCCTTTCTCCAGTTTTTTTTAATAGCTTGCCCTTCTACCTTAATTTTGTCAGGATCATCTCTTTCTGTTGGTATAATTAGATCTTTACTATTATAGGTCTTGGCCAGTTTCTCGTGGCCAGATTTGGAGCATACTCTCGATGTGCCTTTCATTTAACAAATTCTGTGTAGGAACACCAGTCCATTTGCTTATTTGTGCTGTCATAACATTTATACTGTCTGTTCCTTACAGTTTCTCTGGTATAGCAGAAAATCTCAGGATTTGTCTGCACACTGTCTTCTAATTCTATTATTTTTTTTAAACAGTTCTTCTTGAGAAACCTTATATTTAGTCAGCTTTTTCTTCATGTCATCCTCTGAATTTTGCAGTTTTATTAGTTCATCTGAGTGGCTAGTTAAATCATCTTTTATTTTTCCAGACTTTTGTTGTTTGAATTGATATATTCCTTCCATGGTTAATTTATTTTAATCACCTCTGAATTCATTTTCTTTATTTTTTCCTGTAAATTACTGGAAGCCATCGCTGGAACTTAATCTGAAGTGGGAGCTGCTTTCTGCTGAACAATTGCATAATCCTTCCCAGACAGTGTTTTCTTTTCACTTTTCTGGTTGATTTTCTTTTAGGTTTTCCACATTTCTTCTTTCCTGGCATATAGGCAGTATATTTACTAGCCAGTAACTGAATTTTACAAAAAAATAAATTCATTGGCACTCCTTTTTCTCAGTTTTTGTTTTCACAGTGGAAGAGCAGACATTATGCTGTTGATCAGTGTGCAGCTATCATAGAATTTCAGTGAGGGAAACCTCTTGATGGTAGTAAAAGGGAGCTTTTCACATGGAATTTTGCAGGATGGTCCTCTTTGCAAACCCAGGTATCTCTCAGGTCATTAGCACTAGGACAAGCACTCTGAGATCAGATCGAGGAATGAACATCTTTATACCTCTTCCTTGTAAGTCTGGTGCCCGGTCAGACCACAGGACTCTGCAGATTGTAACCCTGCCCTCATCTAGTGAGGACATGAATTCTAAGCAGCCCTTGATCTTATTTGAGGACCTTGGAGTCATAGGAGAGCCTTCTTTGGCTCCTGCCCTACAGTAGGTAAGGTTTATGTGTCACACTATCTTTGAATGCTTGGATAGAGTCCATCGTTGACCAGCCTGAGTCCACAGATTGGATCTTTAAGTTATCTTCTCAAACTGCAGATATATGAGACTGGTTCTCTTTCCTTGCAACTGGCCTCTGTGCCAGCACTGGTCAGCAGACTCCAGTTCAGGAGATTCTTTCAGGGCTATACACTCCAGGTTTGTCGTGTCATGGCCTGGATCTAGGATATTTGCCCTCTGTTGAGGGCTTGAGGTGCAAATGCAGGAGCACACGGTTATCAGCACAGTCTTTTCAAAATCTTCTAGTGTCTTCCATTAACTCTTTAAACCACCAGCTTCTGATTCCACAACACATATTTCCAGCCCATCACATGTTCAGTCCTGTGTGAGACCACAGTTTTGGTTAGAGAGGATTATGTAGTCCTTTGGCATCTGGGTCTTGTGAAGATTTGGAGGATCTTTGGTCACTGCCTAAGAAATGCACAACAATGATGTGTCCATCCATCACCTATGAAACATTCAGATGACCCTAATTTAGAGATGCTGTCAGGCTTATAAGAAACAATTTAGACTGGTGTCATGCCCCTGTCTTGTCCCATCAGAAGACCTATCAGAGTTTCTGGGGAAGAAGTATGAGGAACTTTGTTATCCTTCTATTAATGTCGGCCATTTAATGATGTCATTGGAGCAGCATGGAGGAGCCTGCCTATGCCCATTTGGCTCAGAACAATGCTGATGCCTTTTAAATTTCTCCAAATCTTTTGGGTTTTTAATACAATGACAGGAATGGACCCCATTCTTAAGTCAAACGTTGATTAAAGTTCATGAAATTAGTAATGTTAAGTTGTCAGTCTTGCCTTCATTCTTGCTGGATGGGTTCGGAGCTGATCCTCTGCTCCGACTCGGCACTTGCTAAGCTCGAGAGCTAATTTTACCAGCTCGAGGCAACCCTATATCCCATGATGCAAGGCGGAGATTACTCAGATCTCGTTTGCTGCTTCACTAACGAGGTGCCTTCTTTTACCAGCTCTTGGTAAGTGAACTTTTCAGAGACTTTTCGCCTACCCCCCTTTAACTTTATATATATATATATATATATATATATATATATATATATATATATATATATTTTTGTTAATTATCTACTCACCTTAGTCCTATTCCAGTCAGTGTTCCCTTCTTTTTGACTAAATATTCCCTTGTCCCTAGTCAGGCCTTAGGCCTTCCCCTCCCTAAATTTTTTCCTGTCAGGGATTGTTTGTGTGTGACTGTGTGTTTTCCCTGGTTAATTTAATTTAATTAATTTAATTTAATTTGTTGGACTGAGTGTTTTTTGTGTGTGATTGTGTTACTGTTGTTCATCGACACAGTTATGTCGAAGGACACTAAGGTCTCAGGCTTCAAGAAGTGTGACTCGTGCTGTCAGAAGATGTCTCTGACAGACAGTCACACTTCTTGTGTTTATTGCCTGGGACCTTTGCACCTGCAGGACTCTTGTGCTATCTGTCATGCTTTCAGCCCAAGAGTCCTGCAGGAACGAAAAAATAAACTCATATTAAGGGGCTTATTAAAGCCCGAGAGCTCCCTGACTAAGTTGGTGCCGGGGAAGCCCTCGAAACTTGTTAAGCCTTCGGCTCAAGCTTCCAAGCCGTCGGCTTCAGGTCCTTCCTCACCAGGCTCGAGATCAGCTCCGGCCGAAGCCGATCTTTCCATGCCAGTCTCAGTATCGGCTCCATCTGGCGCCGATACTACCAGATCCAGACACTCAGTGTCGGCTCCAGCTGGAGCCGACGTATCTTCGGCTCCGATGGCTCCATTGATCTCAAAAAAGAGATCTCGATCCCCTTCAGTGGAATCCATACATTTGGCTCCGAGATCACCTTTGCTCTCGGAGCGGAGCCATCGGAGCCGATCTTCTCGGTCATCCAGGCTATCTGATCACGACCTTGAGAGAGTGGTGAGTAGACTATTAAAGTCTCAGGCATTGGCCCAAATACTCCATAGCCCATCTCAACAGACGGTAGCTATATCACATCCACCGAGCATTCCTCCTCCGACTCTCTTACAGAGTTCGGAGCCGGAGCTCCTCGGAACCGGTGCCGTTGTGACTTCGGAGCCGATGCTACACCTTTCGGCTCCGTCGTCCTCGGCTCCGATTTCCTCCTTGAGACCTTCATTGGAGGGATCCGGGCATCTGGTCTCTCTCGTCGGCTCCGAGGGGGCGAGTGGCATCGGACCCTTGTCCGACCCCGTTCTCCCTCTCGGAGCTCGGCCCCGACATCTTCCTCAGAGCCTTCCCTCTTGGTGAGGCCTGGGGTTCCTATCTCTTCGGAGAGGGAACTTTCTGGTCTCTCTGACGGGGGAACCTTCGAGGTGATGAGGAGTGTACTAGCCCCTGGGCTTAGTCAACGGACAGTTCCATCAGCTCATCCCACCACAGTGCCTGCTGACGTCTCTTCCCACTCTCTTGCTCCCGGACCCAGAGATCCAACGCCTCAGGTTTCCCCATTGGGAATATAATCCTCTTCCGAGGCTTCTCCTGATCCGTCAGGAGAACCCCCGCGTAAGAGGACATGTAAGAGGAAACATTTAGACCCCCCTAAGTCTACTACATCAGATACTGACTTGGATGAGTCGGAGGGATCCCCAAGGTCCTCCTCTGAGGATGTCTCATTTTCAGACATCCTTGAAATCCTTAAACAGAGGGGGAACTGGCCCTCCCTTAATCCCTCCGAGGACGAGTCAGTATACCTGGTGGCGTTTGGATCTCGACCCTCCACCTCCTGGGTGTCTCCGCCTTTTGACCCTCTCATAGAGGTAGTGGCTCGGAAGGCGTGGATGGCTCCAGATTCGATGGAACCTATCCCTAGGAGACCTTCAAAATTTATTACTGCCCCACAAGATAGACAATATTTGACAAAGGGTGTCCCAGTTGATGCCATGGTGGTGGCTGCTGCCACCAAGAAGGAATTAGCTGATCCTTCAGTACCTGTCCATCCTCCTAATAAAGATTCTAGGACTATGGACAGGTACGGTAAGCGGATTTTTTCTTCAGCGACTTTTGCTATGAGATCGCTGAACTACTTATGCCACTTCACCCGCCTTCAAAGAGATGTTCTTAAAGAGTTGGGAGAAGTTTTACAGGATCCGTCAGCTGCTGGGTCTCAAGATAAGATTAGCTCACAGCTAGGAATCCTTAACTCCATTGCTAACTCCTCCATGTGGCTCATTTCTTATGCAGCCAATGGAGCGAGTAGGGCCGCAGGCACAGGAGTGGCTTTAAGGCGTCAGTCCTGGATGCGCCTTTGTAATTTTGCAGACCCCTTCAAGGCGTCTTTCACAAACTCCCCCTTTGATGGCTCGACCTTGTTCGGTTCTCAAGTGAAAGACACTTTGACTAGATGCGAACAAGATGGCAAGACTCTTTCTGCCGTAGGAGTCCGTTTCTCCACCCCTTCTAGACCTTACCCCAAAGGACAGAAGGGAGGGAAAATGTGGTTCCGCAAATCTCAAGGAGTCATGCCTGACACACAAAGTCAGTTTACCCCCAGAGACAGAGGGGGTAACAATAATAGACGCCGCCCTAGGGGCAGAGGTGATCCGCAGAATCAGGG
The DNA here is from genome assembly GCF_019279795.1 of Protopterus annectens. Taxonomy (NCBI): domain Eukaryota; kingdom Metazoa; phylum Chordata; order Ceratodontiformes; family Protopteridae; genus Protopterus; species Protopterus annectens. The sequence continues at coordinate 1,053,772,262 of NC_056745.1, read as the reverse complement.
TAGCAGAGAGCCTCTTTCTGACAAACCCTTCCAGCATCCCTGAGATGTTGCCCGATTGTCCGCCTTCGGAGGCAGTCGGGGGAAAACTATCGCTGTACCCAATAAGCCTGGCTTTCCCTTTCTCAAGACAAATGGGTACAGTCAATTATATCCGAGGGTTACAAAATTCCCTTTATTCAAACCCCAATTCAACAAAAGGGAACCCTTCCAGACATTCCACCCGGTCTAAGGGAATTAGCAGTACTAGAAATATCAAAACTGCTAGTAAAAAGAGCCATCCAGCCAGTCCCAGCGGACCACATAGGATCCGGAATCTACTCAAGGTTCTTTTTAGTTCCAAAAAAGACAGGAGACTGGACACCAATATTAGATCTCAGCAAACTCAACAAGTTTGTAAAGAAATCAAGATTCCGGATGGTCACGCTTCAGTCCATTCTGCCCTTTCTGGGCAAGGACAATTGGATGTGCTCGATAGATCTTCAGGATGCGTACTACCACATAAAAATTCACAGATGCTCCAGAAGATTTCTCCGCTTCCGGCTGGGGACCAGTCACTTCCAATTCAGAGCCCTGCCCTTTGGACTCACTACAGCCCCCAGAGTGTTCACCAAATGAATGGCAGTGGTTACGGCTCACCTGAGACATCAAGGATTCCAGGTGTTTCCATATCTAGACAACTGGCTCCTCACTGCCACCACCAGGCATCAGCTTCTCCAAGCCAGAAATTACACCATTCACACTTGCAGAGGGCTAGGAATTTCTATAAATTTCGAAAAATCTGCCTTGTCACCTTGTCAATATATTACTTTTATAGGCGCAAGATTGGACACCGTACAACTTTCAGGAAGGTTGGCAGACCAAAGGATCTTGGACATTCAAAGACACGTCCAAGTGATTCTATTCAGCAACAAAATTCAGGCCAGATTTGCTCTGAAAGTATTGGGTCTTATGGTGGCTGCCATAACACTTCTTCCCCTCGCCCGCTTTTACATGCGGCTTCTACAATGGATGCTATTCACCCAATGGTCCTTTCAACAACTTTCCATGCGTCACGAGATCATAGTAACTCCAACTTGCAAAAGACATCTGACTTGGTGGATATTGTCCCCTCAAATCCATCAAGGCAGACCATTTGTTCCTCTTGCCCCGGTTGCCACAGTTACATAGGACGCCTCCCTGATCGGGTGGGGGGGGCATTATCAGGGCAGAATGGTCCATGGCACTTGGCAACCTTTCGAGTACCATCTGCACATAAATGTTCTGGAGATGAGAGCAGTGCTTTTAACGTTGCAAGCCCTCAACGACTCTCTTCCCCTGGGAACTATTGCAGTCCAAACGGACAATATGTCCGTAGTGTGGTATATAAACAAACAGGGCGGAACCAAGTCCTATCCACTGTGTCGAGAGGCTCTCAGACTTTGGCAATGGGCAATCTCCTCTCACCGGTTTCTGATAGCAACGCACATCCCCGGGAAATCCAACATCATAGCGGACAGATTGAGCAGAGCTATTCTCATGCCTCACGAGTGGTCTCTCAAACAGTCAGTGACGGAAGAGATTTTTCAGAAGTGGGGTCTTCCTTGCTGCGACCTTTTCGCTACACCTCAAAACAGCAAATGCCAAGACGACTTCTCTCTCTTCCCCCTTCCAGGCCATCACCCCAGAGACGCTCTAACCCAAGATTGGCCCCGGGGACTTCTTTATGCCTTTCCACCTTTTCCACTGATACCTCAGCTAATTCAGAAAGCAACCGCTTTGAGAGCCAAGTTGATTCTCATTGCCCCTTATTGGCTTCGACAGATATGGTTTCCGTTCTTACATCATTACCTCTTGGTACAGCCATGGCATCTGGACCCGGTTCCAGATCTTCTGACCCACCAGTCGGGTCAACTGCACCAATCCATACCCTCTCTCAACCTCACTGCTTGGTTGCTCCACTTCCATCCTTAGCCAGGCTTCCTATGATTTCTAATCCTGTACGAGACATCATAGTAGCTTCCCTAAAATCTTCTGCCAGAAAGATTTACACTAGTAAATTGCGACGTTTCTCTTTCTGGGCAAAAGCTAGGAACATAGACCCCTATACTGCTCTAATTCATTCGGTATTGGATTTCCTAGCTGACATTTTTCATTCAGGATCCTCTTCTTCCACAGTGAAAGTTCAACTGGCAGCCATTTCAAATTTTCATATAGGCTTTTTGGACCACAACATTATGTCACATAAACTTTGCAAGGCATTCCTTCGAGGTATCTTTTTATTGAAACCTCCGATTAGAGACCCCCCACCACAGTGGGATCTAAATTTAATTTTAACATCCTTGATTCTTCCCCCGTTCGAACCTGCAGCTGCCTGTCCTTTGAAATTGCTTTCTTGGAAGACACTTTTTCTAGTTGCCATTACATCTGCCAGAAGAGTATCTGAGCTTCATGCTCTCTGTGTTCGCCCTCCCTATCTAATATTCCACAAAGACAGGGTACCCCTAAGAACTAATCCGTCTTTCTTACCAAAGGTGGCATCACAAACTAGCCTAAATCAATCCATTGATCTTCCAGTATTTTTTCCGAACTATTCTGATAGAGCCGAACAAAAGTTACATTATCTCGATGTTCACCGCCAGCTCAGATATTATCTGGATAAGACAAAAAATTTTAGGAAATCTGATCAACTATTTCTATCTTATGCAGAGAACAGGAAAGGCCTTCCAGTTTCTATGGTAACTTTATCTAGGTGGCTGTCTTCTGTGATCACTTACATTTATCAGCTCAGAGGCAAAGAGTTGGTTTCTAACCCAAAAGCCCATTCTACCAGAGCTCTAGCTACATCTACAGCTTTTCAAGCTAGACTTCCAGTAGACACTATTTGTGCAGCAGCCACATGGGCCTCTCCTCATACCTTTGTTTCACATTACAAATTAGATTTGGTCTCCAGAGACAGAGCAAATTTTGGTTCCACCGTTCTCAAGAGTCTGTTCCATTGAGTCACCCAGGATGGAGGTGCTAAGGACGCGGTCCCATCCAGCAAGAATGAAGGCGAGATTGACAACTTAACATTTAGAAGTTATGTACCTACCATAACGTTCCATGTTAGTTGTCTTCTCGCCGCCTTTCTTGCCCCCTCCATCCCCCTAGCCTGGTCAGACCGGGAAGATTATACATCTTCTATTAAGAGGTTATTACCTTTTTTCTAGCTGTTCAACTCCTAGTGTCACTAGATTATGTTGATCCTTTCTAGAGGGTTATGATGTTATTTAGTATCCTTATTTTCTTTCTCTTCTTAAGTTGGAAGAAAATACTGCTATTTCTTTAGCTACCAAATGAGATCTGAGTAATCTCCGCCTTGCATCATGGGATATAGGGTTGCCTCGAGCTGGTAAAATTAGCTCTCGAGCTTAGCAAGTGCCGAGTTGGAGCCAAGGATCGGCTCTGAACCCATCCAGCAAGAAAGAAGGCGAGAGAAGACAACTAACATGGAACGTTATGGTAGGTACATAACTTCTAATTTTTCAATCTCTGATGGCATCCAGAAGTGCTCTTCACAGCAGTCACAATGTAAACAGTAATGACTTCTTCTACAATTCATATGGAGTTACATGTATTGGTAATATCTTAATACGATTGTAGATTCTTTTTTATAAGACCCATTGCCCCTGATATTATTGGCACTGTATGGGTATCTTTCTTCCACATTGCTCTCATTTCTGCATGCATATCCTGATAATGTTAAGTTGTCAATCTCGCCTTCATTCTTGCTTGATGGGTTTCTGAGTTCATACCTGCTAAGCTCGAGAGTCACTTTTACCAGCTCGAGGCAGCCCCATATCCCATGATGCAAGGCGGTACCCAGATCTCGTTTATGAGGTCCTCCTTTTACCAGCTCCTGGTAAGTGATTCACTTTATTGATATTAAAGCCCCTTTTTGTTAAAAACCTTTTATTGTTAGTTATAAGTTAATTATTTAGATTTCCTGACAGAAAATCCCTGTCTCTTTTAATATTTTTAGTCAAACTTTACCCATCCCATCCCCTCCCTGTTAGGGTGTGTGTGTGTTTGTTTTTAGGAATACTTTTTTGGTATTTTCTTTAATTTAAATTTTTTGACTGGTGTGTGTGTGTGTTTTGTGAAGCACCATGTCAAAGGAGAGGGTCTCAGGTTTTAAGAAGTGTGACTCGTGCTGTCAGACGATGTCTCTGACAGACGGTCACACTTCTGCCTGAGGCCTCTTCACCTGCAGGACTCCTGTGCTATTTGTCATTCCTTCAGCCAGAGAGTCCTGCAGGAAAGATGCAACAAGCTGATACTTAGGGGCCTCTTAAGGAGGGCTCTCCGGCTAAGTCAGCTCCATCAAAATCAGCTAAATCTTCCAAGGCCCAGGCTTCTGTGTCTAAGCCTGCGGCCGGCTGGAGCCGATTCTACTAGCCCCCGGCACCGATGGCTATCGGTGCCGAATCTGCATCGACCACTTCAGTGGACCCCCATGTGGCACAGGCATGGCTGTATCGGCTCCGGCTGGAGCCGATACATCGAGCTTCCTGTCGGCTCCGATAAGTCGGCTCCGACAGGATCTATAGTATCTGTTCCGATGGCTCATTCCAGGAAGAGGTCAAGGTCTCCTTCCTTGGAGCGGCTTCACCTCTTCTTTCGAACGGAGCCATCGGAGCCGATCTTCAAGGTCATCCAGACTGTCAGATCATGACCTAGAGAGAGTGGTCAGTAGATTACTTAAGTCACAGGTACTGGCCCAAATGTTACATAGTCCGTCTCAACAGGCGACTGTTGGTCCACACCCGTTACAGTTCCTCCTTCAACTCTACCCCAGAGCTTGGAGTTGGAGTCTTCGGAATGGTTACTGCTACGGCTGGAGGACGGATACCCCTTCTGTTCCTTCAGCCTCTACTCTTATCTCCTCTTGAGACCTTCCTTAGAGGGATTCGTGGTCGGGCTTCCATGGTCTCCTCCGAGGGGTGAGTGGCATCGGACCCTTATCCGAGCCGCTCTTCCCTTGGAGCCTCGGCCTTGGTGAGCTCGGCTCCGACATCTGCCTCGGAGACTTCCCTTCGGTGGTCCCTGGGTTCCTAGCTCTTCGGCGGGTTCTCTCGGACCTGCCTGGGAGGGAGCATTCGAGGTGATGAAGAGTGTGCTGGCCACTGGTATCAGTCAGCAGTCTGTTCCCGTAGCTCCTCCCTCGATAGTACCTGTTGACATCTCTGCCACTTCTCTTGCTACAGGACCCAGAGATCCTCCGCCTCAGGTTTCCCCATTGGGAATTTCCCCCTTCCGAGGATTCTCCTGATGTTTCGGGAGATCCTCCTAGGAAGAGGACTTGTAAGAGGAAACATGTAGACTCCCCGACTCTGTCACCGGATACTGACTTTGATGAGTCAGAGGGATCCCCTAGATCCCCTCTGAGGATGTCTCCTTCTCAGACATCCTAGAACTCCTTAAACAGAGGGGAAACTGGCCCACCAACAATCCCTCTGAGGATGAGTCAGTATACCTAGAGGCGTTTGGATCTCGGCCCTCCACCTCCTGGGTGTCTCCGCCTTCGACCCCTTATGCAGGTTATTGCATGGGCAGCTCCTGACTCTGTAGAGCCAGTCCCTAGGAGGCCTTCAAAATTTATCACTGCCCGTGTGACAAGCAATTCCTCACTAAGGGTGTCGCTGATGCCATGGTAGTGGCTGCGGCCACCAAAAGGAACTTGCAGATCCTTCCGTGCCGTCCATCCTCCTAATAAGGACTCTAGGACCATGGATAGGTGCGGTAAGCGGATGTTTTCCTCAGCGACCTTTGCTATGCGTCGCTGAATTACCTATGTCACTTCACCAGACTCCAGAGGGATATCCTTAAGGAGCTGGGTGAAGTAGTTCAGGATCCTACAGCTGCAGGGGCTCAAGAAAAATTGCTTCGCAGCTAGGAACCCTCAATTCCATTGCAAACTCCTCCATGCGGCTAATATCTTATGCTGCGGATGGAGCGAGTAGAGCCGCAGGTACAGGTGTGGCTCTTAGGCGCCAAGCCTGGATGCGGCTATGTGATTTTGCGGATCCCTTTAAGGCGTCCTTCACAAATTCTCCCTTTGATGGGTCAGCTTTGTTTGGCCCTCAGGTGAAGGAAACCTTGACCAGGTGCGAACAGGACGGCAAGACTCTTTCTGCTGTTGGAGTCCGTTTTCCACCCTTCTAGACCTTATCCCAAAGGACAGAAAGGTGGCAAAATGTGGTTCCGTAAATCCCAAGGAGTCAGATTCACGTGGTCAGTTTACCCCTAGAGGCAGAGGGGTAACAACAACAGACGCGCTCTAGAGGCAGAGGGGTCCAAAACCAGGGAAACAGAGAGCCTCTCTCTGACAAGCCCTTTCAGCATCCCTGAGATGTTGCCCGGCTGTCCCTCCTTGGAGGCAGTCGGGAAGATTATCACTGTACCCAGAAGCCTGGCATTCCCTCACTCAAGACAGATGGGTACAGTCGATCATATCCAAGGGTTACATAATTCCTTTCGAGGAAAGTCCGTCCCTCAAATTCCCTTCCAGATGTACCACCGGTCTAAGGGAAATTGCAGAGTTAGAAGTCTCAAAACTACTGCAAAAGAGCCATTCAGCCAGTTACAATAGACCATTCAGAGCCGGAATCTACTCAAGGTTCTTTTGGTCCCCAAAGACGGGAGACTGGAGACCAATATTGGATCTCAGCAGACTCAACAAGTCTGTCAGGAAGACAAGATTCCGAATGGTCACTCTTCAGTCAATTCTGCCCTTCTTACAGAAGGACAACTGGATGTGCTCAATAGATCTTCAGGATGCGTACTATCACATCAAAATTCACAGACGCTCCAGGAGCTTTCTCCTCCTTCGGCTGGGGTCCAGTCATTTCCAGTTCAGAGCCCTGCCCTTTGGCCTCACTACAGCCCCCAGAGTGTTCACCAAATGCATGGCAGTGGTCACGGCTCACCTGAGACGTCAAGGATTCCAGGTGTTTCCATATCTCGACGACTGGCTCCTGTCAGCCACCACCAGGCATCAGCTTATACAAGCCAGGGATTACACAATAAACCTTTGTTCTCATTTGGGCATCTCAATCAACTTGAAAAGTCATCCTTATCGCCCTGCCAGTCTATTACCTTCATAGGCGCAAACTTAAACACTGTTCGGATGTCAGCTACCCTTACAGATCAAAGAGTTTCAGACATTCAGAGTCATGTCAGGATCATTCTGGCCAACAAGAAAGTACAGGCCAGAATGGTTCTAAAGGTATTAGGTCTCATGGCTGCGGCCATTACTCTTCTTCCCCTGGCTCGATTCTACATGCGCCTTCTTCAGTGGATGCTGTTCACACAGTGGTCATACCAGCAACTTCCAATGCGTCACCAGATTCTGGTGACACAGACATGCAAAGAGCATCTTACTTGGTGGATCACATCTCCTCAGGTTCACCAAGGCAGGTACTTTGTACCCCCATCCCCGATAGCCACTGTCACCATGGATGCCTCCCTGATCGGGTGGGGGGGTCATTATCAGGGCAGGATGGTTCATGGGACGTGGCAGCCGTTCGAGTACCATCTGCACATAAATGTCCTGGAGATGAGAGCAGTGCTTTTAACGTTGCAAGCCCTCAACGACTTTCCTTCCGTAGGGACAATTGCAGTCCACACAGACAACATGTCTGTAGTTTGGTATATCAACAAACAGGGCGGAACCAAGTCCTACCCCTTGTGTCGCAGACTATGGCAATGGGCGATCTCCTCTCATCGGTTTCTGGTAGCAATATCCCTGGGAAAACCAACATTGTAGCGGACAGATTGAGCAGAGCTATTCTCATGCCTCACGAGTGGTCTCTCAAGCAATCTATAGCGGAAGAGATTTTTCTGGAATGGGGTCGTCCATGTTGCGATCTTTTGCTACTCCCCAAAACAGCAAATGTCCAGACTTCTTCAGCCTCTTCCTCTATCAGGCCATCCCCAGAGACGCTCTGACCCAGGATTGGCCCCAGGGACTTCTTTATGCCTTCCTCCATTTCCTCTGATCCCTCAGGTTATCCAGAAAGCTACCGCTTTGAGAGCCAAATTGATTCTCATTGCCCCTTACTGGCCTCGACAAGTTTGGTTCCCGTTCCTCCATCATCACCTTTTGGTGCAGCCGTGGCATCTGGACCCAGTGCCAGATCTTCTAATACACCAATCGGGTCAGCTGCACCGGTCAATCCCTTCTTTCAACCTCACAGCATGGTTGCTCCACTTCCTTCCTTAGCCAGGCTTCCTTTGATCTCTAACCCAGTTAGAGACATCATAGTAGCTTCGCTAAAATCCTCTACCAGGAGGATTTATACAAGCAAATGGAAACGTTTCTCTTATTGGGCTAAGGCCAAGAATATTGATCCTTTTACTGCCCCTGTTCAGGCAGTCCTGGACTTCTTAGCAGAGATTTTTCATGCAGGCTCCTCTTCTTCCACAGTCAGAGTTCAATTGGCTGCTATTTCCAATTTTCATGTCGGGATAGCAGATCATAATATTATGTCCCATAGGCTCTGCAGGGCCTTCTTGAAAGGAATTTTCCTACTAAAACCTCCAATCAGGAATCCTCCTCCTCAGTGGGATCTAAATTTAGTGCTGACATCCTTGATTCTTCCCCTTCGAGCCAGCTGCTTCTTGTTCCCTGAAATATCTTTCTTGGAAAACTTTATTCTAGTGGCTATTACATCGGCCAGGAGGGTGTCTGAACTTCATGCTCTTCGGTTCGACCCCTATTTGGTTTTTCACAAAGACAGAGTATCTTTGAGAAGTAACCCAACCTTTTTGCCTAAGGTCGCTTCAAAGAACAATTTGAATCAATCCATTGATCTCCTGTATTTTTCCTAACTATTCAGATAGAGCTGAACAAAAGCTTCATTATCTTGATGTCCACCGTCAACTTAGATATTATTTGGACAGAACAAAAAAATTTAGAAAATCTGATCAACTTTTTGTTTCCTATGCGGATAATAAAAAGGCCTTCCTGTTTCTAAAGTGACTTTGTCTAGATGGCTTTCTGTCATCTCTGAAATTTATCTGCTCAGGGGAAAACAGCTGTGCTCAAAACCTAAAGCACATTCAACTAGGAGCTTAGCTACTTCTACAGCTTTTCAAGCTAGGCTTCCTTTAGACACTATTTGTGCTGCAGCCACTTGGGCCACTCCTCACACTTTTGTTTCCCATTACAAATTGGACTTGGCCTCCAGGGACAGAGCCAGTTTTGGCTCTACAGTCCTCAAGAGTTTGTTCCATTGAGCCACCCAGGATAGAGGTGCTAGGGACGCGGTCCCATCAAGCAAGAATGAAGGCGAGATTGACAACTTAACATTAAGAAGTTATGTACCTACCATAACGTTCCATGTTAGTTGTCTTCTCTCGCCTTCTTTCTTGACCCTCCCTCCTTCCCCTGGCCTGGACAGACCTTGTTATAAGAAACTGTTATGCTGAAGACCATTCAGACCTGGTCCTTCTTCCATCTGTAAGTTTTCTTTCTTCCTTTGGGAAGTATTTTATGCTTGGTGCTATTGCCCTTTGTCATCAAACGAGATCTGGGTACTTACCGCCTTGCATCATGGGATATGGGGCTGCCTCGAGCTGGTAAAAGTGACTCTCGAGCTTAGCAAGTGCCGAGTCGGAGCCGAGGGATCGGCTCCGAACCCATCAAGCAAGAAAGAAGGCGAGAGAAGACAACTAACATGGAACGTTATGGTAGGTACATAACTTCTTATTTTGCAACTTTGTCTCTCTCTGTACACAAGACACTGGGTGTAGCGATTTCAATTATCAGTGCTGCTTTTGTCTTCTTTTCATGGACAACTATATTTGGTTTTTTCGCATCTGTCTTTTGAACTGTTGGCAATGGGTAATCCCAAGTGATGTGGACTTCATCATTTTCTTTGATTCTTTGTGGCTCACGTTTCCTGTGTTTTTCGGCTACTTCAGTATTATAATGTTTGCATAATTCCCAGTGCAACAGTCTTGCCACATTATTATGCCTTTCAGTATACAGTCCTTCTGCCATTAGTATGTCACAACCAACAACAGGATGTACAACTGTTTCCAATTCTGTTTTACAGACCTACATTTGTCTGGTTCTCCCACATGTTCAATGGACTTTGTAAACTAATGTGTACAATATTAGCCTTTTGTCTTTTGGTTTGAATTCGCCTCTCCTTAAGTATTCCTCCATTCGATCCAGATGAACATGAGGTTATTCCAGGAGTTTTCTATACTTCCAAACATGTTTATGCATTTTCCACATTTTTTGCCGTCACCTATATTTTTGTTTTGCTTTTTGGCACATTCAGTTGCTCCCTGATTTTTGTCTACTTCTATCTGATTTCCATTCCTGCTTGACAACGATATGCTTCTGCTAGACTAAGCAGGGAAGTCATCTTAGATTTATTCTTTTCATGTTTCAAAACTTTCACTACGTTTGGGGTTTTGTGAAGTCAGCAGATGTGTGGAGTCCCACGATTGCAGATCTATACATGTAATCCATTTCAAGGAGGCCCATCCCTCCTTCAGAACAGGGAATACATAATCTTGGCATACACTGATCATTTGGTGAGCATGACACATTCTTCTTGTTTTCCTGTCTAATCTATTCAACATGTTTTGGGGCCAGTCAGTCACTCCAAAACTGTAAGTTAAGACAGAAGAGCAAATTAGTTTATAGCTTGGATTTTGTTCCTAGATGTCAGTGCTGTTTTCAGGAATAATTTAAGTCTTCTAAAGTATTTCTTACTAAGTTTTATTCACATTTGTTCTTGTTTTATTGCTGATCCTTCATCAATTCCCAGATATTTATACACTCCCTCTTGCTCAAGTTCTTTTATATCATATTCTTGTCCCAAACTGATGTTTTCTGGTGCTGTAGTTTTCCTGCTTTAAAGGTTGCTTTTGCACATTTATTAAGATCAAATGACATTCTTATATCATCTAAAGTTTTGACAACCTGCAGCTGTGCTTTCAGTTCCTCATCTAATGAGCTATACAGTTTTAAATCACCGACAAAGAGAAGATGAGAAATCTTTAGACTTTGTTTTCTAGGAGTCAAATTATAGCCGTGGCCTAAGCTGTTAAGTAAGCAGCTTAATGGGTTAAGGGCAAGGCAGAATATCAGCAGTGACAGAGAGTGACCCTGGAATATCCCCCTTTGAATTTTTATCCTTGGGATAATAATTTGTCCTTTATCATGGATTAATTGCAAAGTGGTCTGCCACTGTGTCATGGTTACTGTAATGTAGTCAATCAGTGTAGGGTATATCTTATACATTTTTAAGCACTTTTTTATCCATGAATGTGGGATACTGTCTAATGCTTTTCTGTAGTCTAACTATGCCATACTTAGATTCTTCCCCTTTTTACAGTTCTCCACTAGGACTTTATTTAACAACAAACCTTTGTTCCATATGACTTTCTTTTATTACCATAATTGAGTTTTCTTGACTGTAAACTCTGTTGTCATTAATTCCAGTGTATAGTTTATACGTTGTCGGAACGCAAGTTACTGGTCTATAGTTTTTAGGGTAGCTTGCAGGTGCACTCTTAAATAGGAGCATTGTTTTTCTTGCTGTTAGCCAGGCTGGTGTCTGTTCAGGGTGCGCATATAAATAGTTCTTTCTCTTGGCTAAATCTTTGTGCAAAGATGTTAATACTTTTAGCCAGAAATTGGGTCCTGCATCTGGGCCTGGAGTTTTCCAGTTAGAGGCTTTTCTTAACTTTGTTTCAATCTCTCTGGCTGTTACTTCATCACATTTCATATCCTGTGCATTTGAACTTCTTAGTCATTCTTTTACTTCTTTTATCCATTTAGCATCTTTGTTATGTTCCATAGGATCTTCATAAATATTTCTCCAAAATGTATATATTTCTTTTTTTTTGGTGGTCATTCAATTCTTTTTACCTTGTTCCCCAATACTCTATAAAACATTTTTGGGTCATCGGTAAATTGCTTATTTTGTACTTTTCCTTTATATTTATCTGTGTATCTTCTACGTTTTTCTGCATGTGCTGATGTTTTTAGTTTATTATTTGCGATAGTGCGTAATAAATCCTGATCTGTTGCAATACTGCCCATTGCATTTATCACTTCTATCTTTTGGGGTGTTTTTGTTGATCTGTCATCCATGCTCTTTCTTATGGGAACTCACTGGCATGTTACTTCATGACTTTGACTGTGTCAAAGTTGTCACAGTTTCCTGTTCTTTCCTTTTCTTTATAGCTCCAACTAGACCTTTGTACTGGTTTTGTATGGCAGGCTCCAAAATATCTTCATATGTCAAATGATTAGATGCTTCCTGCTTCACTGGTTTCTCCTTAATTTGGGTGTCCATTGTGCTGTCCTGTTGTGTTGTTATCTGAGTTAAATTTTCTACACCAAATCCTTCACTTTGCTCTACTTCTCCATTACGAATCCTCTTTTCTGTTTTTCCTCTGTTTTCTTATTTTTTGTATTGTAAAATTTTCCATATCCAGATGTCTTTGCCTATATTTCTCTTCAAATATCTTTGGTGCTGCTTTTTTTGCATTGATTAGTTTTGCTTTCTCCTTTGCATAAATATTGCACCATATTAAATCTCTTTTTTTCCCCCATGTCCATATTTCTTCTTCAGATGTCTCCTACTCCTCTTGTTTCTCCTTAATTTGGAGACTAGTTGTTCCATCATGCTGTGATATGACCTGTGTTAGACTTTCTACACTGTGTCCTTGACTTCGTAAATATTCCATAATTTCAGCTTCTATTTTTGTAACTACTACTTGACTAATCTTCTGTTCTGCATTCCCGCTTTGTGATCTTATTTCTTTATTGTGAAATTTTCCATATCTCACTGCCTTTGCTTATATTTCTCTTCAAATATATTTGGGGCTGCATTTTTAGTGTTGTTTAATTTGGCTTTCATCTTTGCATAAATATATCAGATCTATCTTTTTTCACCTTGTCCATATTTCTTTTTTATACCCTTCAAACATCTCTAAATTTTGTTGTTTAAATTTTATCACTTTTGCAGTCTCTTCTTTTTCCAAACGGCACAAGGTTTCTTGGTCTATATAATGTTTTTCATGGATCTTTTGTATTAATGAACACATATTTGTATGTGAAGCTTCTGACAGTTTTTATTGTGGAAGTATTTTTCTTTCCTCTATTTTCTCTCTTAATCTTTTGTCTGCAAGTTCTGGACTTCTTGCATAATAGTAACAATGCATAATTTCTTTCTTATCCTCAATAGTCTACTCTATCGTCTGTATGGCTCTTTTTTCGCCTATCAGTTTTTGTGATTTTTGTGGACTGCTGCTTCCTTCCACAACAGGTGGGGCCATCCTACCCCTGGGCCTGGCCTAGCCCCATTGTAGGAATATTTACGTGTCTTAAGGATTCTACACTGTCATTTTTTCCACTGCTGGTACCAGTGCGCTTACCAGGATTTGGCATTTTTTTTTATCCTGGGACTTGTGCACCCAGCTATCTTCTTTAGTTTTTTTAACCTACTTCTCTCCATCATATATGCTATATAGAATACAGCAGTGTCATCTGGGTGAGATTTTATGAAAAGCAGGGTCCATCTCATGAAAGTACACAGCAAGACTTGAGGATGAATTTCATTCCAGAAATACTTCTCTTTAGCTGATTTTAACATCTCTCCATTTGGACCCTGATGCCCTTTATAAGCTGCCACCTTTGTGGGCATACTAGCTGCCTAAACAGTAAGAACCTTAATGTTGACATAATTGTAATCTTTTTTCTTTCAGCATAGATTCCAAAGACAACAGCATTTTGCCATCAAGCAAAGAGTCCAGAGCTTTGTACAGGTGTGGTAAAATGCTCTGTCATATTCTGGCTTAGGTCAGTCAGCACTTAACTATTCATTTCATCTATCCCAGTGCCAGTCAGGCCTGTCTTGTGACTTCCTATTGAAATGTTGGCACTCATAATGCTGAGTGCCAGCAGACTGAAAAAAAAAGATTTAAAGCAGATAAATCTTGAAAATCATTCTTTTCCTTTAAACTTATTTGCAGGGGGCCCTGATGTGAGGGTCAAGCCGCCATAACCCCCCCCCAAACTTAGATATACCAACTTCAGGACTGTCGTACCTTGGAGAAAAGGGGATTTTGAGAGAAATGGCTGTTTTGGATTTGATATATATACAGATCTGTTTTTTTTTTTCAGCCAATCCTTCTCTGTATTTTAGGACTCACTGATGCGGGTTTTCAAATTGTTACCCTGTCTTGTGAGGAAGGTGCTAGATAAGTTTGACAATCACAACGAGTGTCTAGGATATCATGTGTTGTGCTGTAATTTTGACTGTGTAGATGTTTTTGCTACCACCATGTGGCTAAGAGTGTTCTTCAAGAAGAAGCTTCAGAACAGGATTCTGGATGCCCAGTTTGTTGGTGAGAAGTCAGCCTCTCAAAGGACCTGGATGATGACCTCTGGGGAAGAAAATAAGACATCTAATCAGCACCACTGTTATTTCCACTTCCATTTCTTTCTCTGCTAAACCTGGTAAACCAAAAAAGAAAAGGAGGCCTCCTCGCATCTATATTACAAGATCGAAACTTTAGTTAATTGAATAAATAAAGATCATTCTTGTAATATCGAAACCTAAAAATGTCGAACAGCCGATTTAACCCAGGGAAACACTTCCCTTGGCCGCATGGGAAAAAAACTTTAAATCCCAATTCAAGTGGGGGGCTTTGCCCCCCACACTACCCAATGTTGGGTTGTGCCCCCCACACCCCTCAACTAAATATACCAACTCCAAGATCACTCCAAATTAGAGAAAAGGGCATAATCCACATAACGGCCAAGGGAAGTGTTTCCCTGGGTTAAATCGGCCATTCAACATTTTTAGGTTTCGATATTACAAGATCAATCTTCAGTTATTCGATTATCTAAAGTTTTGATCTTGTAATATAGACCCGGCCTCCTCTATATGTTAGCAGCTGTCAAACATTATATAATCTTGACCCCTTCAATGCCAGTGAAGTTGCCAAGGCTGATAACTTTTCTAGAAGCCTAGATATGGCAGTATGAGTTCTTTTTGCCCAGGTTCAGAGTCAAAAATATCCAGTGTGTAGTAGATATAGTTATCCTTGGCCATGTTCTGGAGTTTGTAACTCCCCACTTTCTGGTCCCTAAAGATGATTTGCAGAAAATTCTGGATGTCAGGGATCCCAACAATCACATCCAGTGGATTCAGTTTTAGCCGCTCATCCTGCAAAGGATATTGCTAGTGCTCCAACAAAGTACCTGTTTGACATTCTTGTTCATGTGGAAACCTTTTGACTTATTTCAATTACCCATGGAGTCAACATAATTTCCATTACAAAGTGTTGCCATTTGGAATTTGAACTCTCCTCATGACTAAGCGTCTTTTCTCTGCTTGCCAAATCATTGCAGGAAAAGAGAATCTTGAGATGATTGCCCTGCCCCATGACTTATGAGAGCCAGTCCTTGTTTGGGAACTCCCATGGGTGTAGTCCGTAGGGGTAACTGTAAACTGGAACTAATCCTTCAGTTGTGGTACAACTGAATGCTCTTCATAGTCCATCATTCCTGTTTGGGGTGGAGCTTAGGCAGTCATTGTGTTACCTTCTTTTTTAACACCTTTATTAAATTATCACTTAGAACATAGGCAGACATAAATTAATAGAAAAGAAAACAAACAATGCTAACTTGTTTTTATTGCATAAATTATACATTACATTTGTTTTCCTACTCTAAAGCAGTTTTCATTCAGTCCTATATACATTAAGTCCTCACATAAATGGCAAAAATATGTGGAAGTTGGGGTAGCTTTAGAGAGCCTTTACTTTCCTTAACTGTTACAACAGCTGTTGAGCCTTATGGTAGGCTTGAGCTGTTAAAACACCTGTATGTTTCCTTCACTTGCCTATACCTTCTTTAGGTCTTGTAATAGCTGTTGGACCCTTATGTTTGATCTTTTCCTGTAGCTGCTGAAGCTTGTAACTCGTGAATTCTCTCACTGTTGGAGTAAACCAGTTCATTTTAAAAAAAAAGTTTCCAATAGCTTTTAAAATAGACTCATTCTCTGTTAGTTCTTTGGAATTCAGCTTTATTGATCAGATAAGTGCTGTATTTGTCAGACTACAACAGCTGTAATCTTTCTAAGCCATTCCTGCTACTTTTAAACTTACAGATGACTGGTGAGAGTGTTTGGGAAAGTTAAGAGTATCTGTAGAACTATAGCCCCAATCGACTATAACTCCTTAAGTTAACTTTGCTGAATGGTACCTTTCACAAATTGGTTGATATATAATTGTCGTGATTAGTGACTACACTCTTGCCTCTCACTGGCTTGCTCTCATTTTTTGAAACACTCTCACTGACTATCTGGGTATATTAAAGTAGCAGGACTGGCTTTGAAAGATTAGATCTGAAGAAGTGTAATGACAAAAGTGGTTATCATATCAATAAAGCTGAATTCCAGAGGCATAACAGAGAGTGTGTCTTCATTTTAAAAGCTATTGGAAAAGTTTTTAAAAGCTATCTAGTTTCTTTAAATAGTAAAAGAATTTGTGAGCAGCAGGCAACAGCAGTTATTTTTACAACACAGGGTGAATAAGGTACACTAGCTAAAAGATTAGATAGAAAGGTTTAACAGCTGTTGTTTCAGCTAATACGATGAAAAGGCTCCAACAGCTGTTACTACAGCTAAGATAAGAAAAGGTCGAACATAAGAATAACAGCTGATCTGAAGTAGTTAACTTCATTTGATCAGCAGCCTGTGGGTATCGGATCCGACCTGGAGCCGAGCCGGCAGCTTTCCAAGCTAAAGATCCGAGCTCTCAGCTCCTCCCCCTTACCCATAACACCTTGCTACCTCCCTCCAGTCCCCAGATCTCGTTTGCCGCAGCTTCTTGAAGCACGAGGACGAGCTCTGGGCTGTTTAGGTGACAGTAAGTGGGGAAAATTTTCTAAAATTTCCGTCAGTTTTGTAGCGCTTTTTGTGTGTGTGTGTGTGTTTCAGACCCTTAGTTAAGTTAAATCAGTTTTGGTTCTTTTTAATTGAAAATTAGTGTGTTCCCCTTCCCCTTACTGTGTGTGTGTGTTAGGGTGTGTGCGTGAGTGTCATGGCCGAGGGCCCTAAGGCCATTTTTTCGAAATGCGCTGAGTGTGGTCATAAGCTGTCTCCAGCGGATGGCCACGCTCAGTGCGTTCTTTGCCTGGGGGTAGTCCATTTAACATTGGGCTGCCAGATTTGCGCGGTCTTTAACCCCCGGGCTCTGAGGGACAGGAGAAACAAGCTAATCCTGGCGGGACTCTTGCCCGCGGATTCTTCTTCCTCCTCTCCCTCAGTGGCGCCAGTCGCAGCTGCGGGACTCTTGCCCGCGGATTCTTCTTCCTCCTCTCCCTCAGTGGCGCCAGTCGCAGCTGCGACTGTCCAGCCCTCAGCTCCCCCTTCTCTGGCTGGGACTCAACCTCCCGCTGTTTCCCAGGGAGAGGGGGACTTTTCTAAGAAAGAGAAGAGGCATAGGGAGAGAGAGAAAGAGAGAGATAGATATAAAAGTCAAAAGCGGCGGGCCGAATCTGCCCCTTCGGCTCACTAAACTGATCTGTTCCCCTGTGAGGGTTTCCAGGTCTTCCCCCTCTCGGCTCCATTCTCCATGCTTCTCTCGAGCCAGAGGAGGAGTCCCGGTCACCTTCGAGGTCGTCTAGGCGGCCTTCCTGGCCTGCCTTGGCGACTTCTTCTAGGTCTAGTAGGAGTCTTTCTGATGTGGATGTGGACCAGATGATGCGTCAATTCCTACAGGCCCCGATGCAGATGGGAGTGCTCTTGCCCCCCCCTTCCGGGGGGAGCACGGCCCCTTTCTTTGCACCCATTGCTCCTTCTCCGATCCAGTATCGGGTTTCAGAGCCGTCGGATCTGAGTAGTCTTGGAGCCAGGGAGTCGGCACCGATAGTAGTTGCTACTTCGATGCTGGCCTTACCCTCGAGTTTATCAGGTCATCTTTCGGATCCGAGCTCTAGGGGCCGAGAGCTGAGCTTCGGATCCGCAGGGGTGAGTGTGTCTTTGGCTCCGTTGCAGTCAGAGCACACTTCCCTTTCGGGTCCTATCGCGTCGGCTCCAGCGCAGGTCCTCACGTCGGAGCCGAGGGGACTGCTCTCGGAGCCCGGGGAGAGTGGTTCACCTTTAGCCTTCGACATGGTGGAGAGGGTGCTGTCGAAGAGTTTGAGGTCCCCGGTTCGTGCTACGGATCCACCCTTCATTCCCTCGCATATGGGCCTGTCTTTCATCATCCGGCCCCAGGAACAGCCTGCGTCTGCACCCCAGTTAGTTCCTGTAGAGGAACATGACCCCATTGGTGAGCCCTCCTCGGACAGTCCCACCGAGGAGGTCCCTCACAAACGAAAGTGTAAAAGGAGGCACTTGGACTCCCCCGATTCCCTCACAGAGGACACGGACTTAGAGGAAGGGGAAGGTTCCCCCAGGTCCCTCCCCCCCCGAGGATGTCTCCTTTGGAGACGTTATGGAGATGCGCATTAGAGGGGGGTGGTCAGCCCAGAAACCTTCCTCAGATGAGTCTGTGTTTCTGGAGGCGTTTGACGCAGGCCCGTCTACCTCTTGGGTGTCCCCTCCGGCCGACCCCCTGGTAGACCTGATTACTACCAGGGCATGGAAGGAGCCGGACACTGTGGAGCCAATCCCTAGGAGACAGGAAAAAATCCTCAGTCCCCCCGCAGACAAGCCTGCATGGAATAAAGGTTCCCCAGTAGATGCCATGGTGGTGGTGGCTGCCACCAAGAAGGAACTGGCGCAAGCAAGTTCCTCGGTCCATCCTCCTGATAAGGAGTCACGGACGATGGACCGCATTGGAAAGCGGATGTTTGCTTCAGCCACATTTCCGTAAGGGTGCTGAATTACCTGGCACTCGTCATTAGGCTTCAGCAAGATCTAATAAAAGAGTATGCTGGGTCTCCCTCGGAGTCCATGGTGGCCGAGGACAAACTAACCTTCTTGGCTCGCATGGCCACTCTAAAATCGATATCTGACACTTCTATGTGGCTTCTCTCCCATGCCATGAGGGGGCGGCTAGAGCCAGCGGAGCAGGGGTCGCCTTGCGGCGCCATGTCTGGTTCTGACTTTGCGGAACTCTTCAAGGCGTCCTTCGCGATCTTTGATAGTTCTATGCTGTTCGGCAAGACCGTCTGCGATATGCTACTCCAGAGCGAGAAAGACGGGAAGACACTGTCTGCCATCAGAATCTACTTCTCGGCTCTTCAAAGGTCCTTCTTAAGGAACCAGAGAGGACAAAAGAAGATGTGGTTCCGGAAGTCTCGGCAGTCCCGTCCCGCTCCGGACCCTTCGTCCTTCAGAGACAGGGGACGACAAGGAGGATACCGGCCCAGAGGCAGAGGGGGGACCGAAGAATTTCGGGTCGAGAGAACCCTTCTCTGACCGACCCGCGCAGCAACCCTGAGGTGTTGCCTGACTGCCCCTCTCTGGTGGCAGTCAGGGGGCGTTTTACGGAGCATCTAGCAAGTTGGGAGTCCATTACTACAGATTGCTGGGTGCTCCGAATAATATCCAGAGGTTACTGTATCCTCTTCATGAATCTTCCCCCTCTAGGGAAGCGCCTCCCCGATGTCCCACCCAATCAGAGGGAGGCTGCGACTTCAGAAATAAAGGAATTGCTAGAAAAAAAGACCATCCAGCATGCCCCCCCCCCAGGGCAGTCCGGGTCGGGCAATTACTCCAGGTTCTTTTTGGTGCCAAAAAAGACGGGGGACTCAATTCTCGACCTGTCAGCTTTGAACCTGTTCATTGCCAAAGAGAAATTCCGGATGGTCACTCTACAATCTATTCTCCCCCTTTTGCAGGAGAACGACTGGACTAGACCTCAAGGATGCGTACTACCACATTCTCATGGACAGGCGATCCAGGAGGTTTCTCTGCTTTCGGCTGCGGGCCAATCTGTCAGTGCAGGGCTCTCCCGTTCGGCCTCACCACAGCCCCCAGGGTGTTCACCAAGGTCATGTCAGTGTCTTTCCGTACCTGGACGACTGGCTCCTCACCGCCCCCACCAGGCATCTACTGTGTTCTGCCAGGGATTATTTTTTACTCTTGGCCCGTCACCTAGGCATTACCATAAATTTCAGGAAGTCGTCTCTTCATCCTGTTCAGGTTCTGGATTTCATAGGGACCAAAATAGACACACTTCAGTCCAAGGCTTTTCTGACAGTGGACAGGCTCCGCACCTTATCACTTCATGTAATTGTGCTTCTACAGTCCCCAGCCCCACCCGCGGAATTAGTCCTGAGAGCCGTAGGATCCATGGCGACAGCCATCAGCCTTTCACCTCTTGCCCATTTGCACATGAGAGTTCTTCAATGGACCCTCCTTCTACATCCATTGGATTCACCGATTCCCCTCAGCAGGGTTTGCAGGGACTCCCTTCTTTGGTGGTTTAATTCCCGAGAGCTTTGGGAAGGGAGACCATTCGTGATGCCTCAACCCCAAGCCACGGTGACCACGGATGCTTCTCACCTCGGGTGGGGGGGCATTGCATGGGCAGAACCATCCAAGGCACGTGGACCCCTATAGAGACCGTTCTGCATATCAGTGTTCTGGAGATGAGGGCGGTGCTTTTAGCGTTGGAAGCTCTTCAGGACCTTCTTCCTCTGGGGACTATTGCAATTCAGACAGACAACATGGCAGTGGTCTGGTACATCAACAAACAGGGAGGAACCAGGTCTTACCCTCTTTGTCGAGAGGCCATGAGAGTTTGGGAATGGGCGATTTCCACCAACCGTTTTCTGATAGCAACGCACATTCCGGGTCTGTCCAACATTCTAGCGGACAAGCTGAGTCAATCTATCCTCACACCTTAAGAGTGGTCTCTGAACCCCTTAGTAGCAAAACAGATCTTCCTCAGATGGGGTCAGCCTTGCTGCGATCTCTTCACGTCTTCTTCGAACGCAAAGTGCAGCAACTTTTTCACTCTAATTCCCCCACTGGGAGAGAGCCCCAGAGACGCTCTCGTTCATGCTTGGCCACCCGATCTTCTTTATGCTTATCCTCCTCTCCCGCTAATGACGAACTTCCTACAGAAAGATCATCGGTTGGGGAGCAAACTAATCCTCATAGCCCCATTCTGGCCTCATCAGATCTGGTTCCCGTATCTACGGTCTCACATCATAGCTCCTTCTTGGGTCTTAGATCCCATTCAAGATCTGATTTTTCATCCTTCGGGATTGCAAACTCCAAATCTGGACGACCTCAAGCTTATGGCTTGGTTGATCCAGTTCAATTAGTGGCTAGGACTCCCTGTATCTCGTCTCCCTTAAAATCTATCCTGGTAGCAGCACATAAGCCCTCTACCAGGAAGATCTACAACAGTAAATAGAAACGTTTTTCCATCTGGGCCAGACATAGGGATTTGGACCCTTTTACGGCTCCCATTCCAGCAGTTCTTGAATTTCTGTCCCACATTTTTCATCAAGCTGCCAGTTCTTCTACTGTGAAAGTTCAGATGGCAGCCATTTCTCACTTCCACATTGGGGACAACCTTGGACCCTTGGCTTCCTCTAAGATATGCAAGACATTCTTGAAGGGCACCTTTCTGTTAAGACCTCCTGTCAAGAATGCGGTTCCTCCATGGGACCTAACCTTAGTTCTTCAGGCTCTAACTGGCCCACCCTTTGAACCTGCAGCCTCTGTTGACTTAAAATTCTTATCTTGGAAAACTACCTTCTTGTTTGCAATTACTTCAGCTAGAAGGGTATCTGAACTTCAAGCCCTTTGTACAAACCCCCCGTATCTGGTCTTCCATAAGGACAGAGTATCTCTCAGAACTAATCATTCCTTCTTGCCTAAAGTGGCCCCCGAGGCTAATATCAATCAAGCCATCAGTTTGCCTGTTTTCTTCCCCAACTTTCAAAACAAAGGAGAATACAGACTGCACTTGTTAGATGTGCATAGACAATTGCGATTTTATTTGCACAGGACAGCTGCTTCTCGCAAATCGGAACAACTTTTTGTTTCTTTCACTAAGCCATCCTTAGGCAAGTCAGTTACGAAAGTTACTTTAGCTAGATGGATATCCCACTGCATCTTAACACGCGTATAAAGCTTCCAGTCGGCCTGAACCATTGGGGGTTCATGCTCACTCTACCCATTCTATGGCTACCTCTGCAGCATTTTGGTCAAGAGTTTCCTTTGATGACATCTGTTAAGCGGCTACTTGGGCCTCTTTTCATACCTTCATTTCACACTACTAGCTGGATCTGATATCCAGAGGGAGGGCAGCCTTTGGCTCCGCAGTGCTCCGGAATATTATTCCTTGAGGACCTCCCAGGTTTTTTGGTAGCTGGGGACTCTGTCCCACAGGTTGCTGATCAAATGAAATTAACTACTTCAGATAAAGAAGTTATGTATTCACCATAATGTTCCATCTGAATAGGTAACTTCATTTGTCAGCAACCAACCCCCCCCCCCTTTTCCTAACCTGTTTCGTGGTCATTGTCATGATGGA
This sequence comes from Protopterus annectens, assembly GCF_019279795.1. NCBI lineage: Eukaryota > Metazoa > Chordata > Ceratodontiformes > Protopteridae > Protopterus > Protopterus annectens. The sequence goes on along the minus strand of NC_056745.1, from coordinate 1,053,749,759 downwards.
ATGTTTTCCTTCTGTTAGGCATCAGGTTAGCATTTCTCTTTTTGAGTATGGTTTGGCTGTTTGTTGCTTGATAAGTTGGCAAACTCGATCTGAGGACTGGAGGGAGGTAGCAGGGTATTATGGGTAAGGGGGAGGAGCTGAGAGCTCAGGTCTTTAGCTTGGAAAGCTGCCAGCTCGGATCCAAGTCGGATCCGATACCCACAGGTTGCTGACAAATGAAGTTACCTACTCAGATGGAACGTTATTGTGAGTACATAACTTCTTTTTTTAACAGCTTACGTTAGAAGAGCCATTAGATAAAGATCTAATAAAGGAAATGAACAGGTCTTAAGAGCTCACTCTTACCATAAGGCTAAAGAAAGGAAAGGTCCAACGAAGGAAAAGAACAGCTATTTTAAGAGCTCAAGCCCACCATAAGGCCCAACAGCTGTTATAACAGCTAAAAAATGTATTAGCTCTCTAAAGCTACCTGATTCTTTGCATATTTTGTTAGTCTTGAAGAAATTCCAGCTCAGGAAGCTTCAGGTTAATGGGTTCCAAATCCAATTAAATGGCAGTCCTATAAGATATAAATGACAGTGACATGCACTAAAAATATAACTGTTTTCAGATTTTTACTTAAAAAAAATTTTTGGTTTTGAGCACCTTTTGATAATCTGCAAGCAGAGTTCAGCCAAATCTCTCCTTTTCCCATTTATAACTTCCAAATGCGCCCGATTTACCTGACAGCAGTGTACTACCTGCATTTGTTCTGTAGATGCCCAGGAGTCCTTCTTTCTTCCTCATTTGTTTCTAGTCAGGAAATCTCCATGATTTTAGCATTCTCTTTAACTGGCTTAAAGGATCGTATGTTTAATTGCTGGAAGGATTAAAGTTGTTATACCTAAACAATAAAACTGACTGTTTCTGTAGAACAGGCTGCTGTTGTGGGTAGGAGGGAAGAATCAAGTCAAATCCAGCACTTTGACTAGAAAAACAAAGTAAACAGCGTATGTTTGATAGAGACAGAGCCTAGAAACACTGGTGTAGAAATAAAACACAGGATAACATACAACAATCCAGATGCATTAGAAACTGTACTAAATATTGAATTAAAGTGGATAAGCAGTCTTAATATGGCAACCTCCAACAAAAGAATGAAACAACCCTAAACTATTCTGGACCGCAGTAAATAATCTCCTCCATCCAAGACACACTACCATACCCCCTTCAAAATTTAATAGTAATATGTACAATAACAATACATAATTTAACACTCACTTCATTCATTCAAACAATACATACCTTATTCAACTACAGCCCCCTCACTGGTTCTATAAATTAAACAGTCAGCTTCTTTCAGTTTTCAACTTGTATCATCCTCAACATTCAGAAAATACTTGCACTGTCTCATGTTTACTACCTTAGCCATTGATCATTTTTCAACAGAGTATCATAAAATTGCAGCTGATGTCATACCTCTCAACCTGGAAACATCAAAAATCTGGACAAGGCCCATGAAAATAGGTACAAATCTGTATGCTGCTGAGCATAACATTTGCATACATAATTATGTAACCCCAGCCACTCCAATGGAACTGTGGAATACCAACTTTCAAACACAAATTGAAGAATAGACAACCAAAATATGACACCAGAGTCCCCCTGCAGCCATTCCAATGTCCCATTACCTGGCTGTTTTGCCCCATTTACCATAACACTAATGTGTGCATACAGCTTTACTTCTACAATGACTTGGATTTTATTTTTACACTTTACAGCACAATGCACAACCACTAATAGACATCTGCTAAACAAAGCAATACTGTCTCACAATGAAAATAGACTTGGCATTAAAACATCTCTGTCCTTGAAACTCACATTCATTAAAACAGCATTGAAACCCACGCCACATCCAAAGAAAATGCATCTGGCCAGTGGTGGATAATCTCCTTTGGGCTGTTTTCAAATCATTGGCCCCTTGTATACAAATCAAGAAACATACATGTGTTCTTTGATACACCTTCCTGACTTTATTAAATTCTATTCCTTGTATAATACACATTGTTAGAGCACATTTTAAATTTGTTTGAACATTTTTCCATTAGGCAATGAAACAAAATGCATGAACCAGTAATGACAAAACTGCCCAATTCAGAACATTTCTATCATAAGTCTACTTCCACACACACACACACACACACACACACACACACACACACACACACACACACACACAATATATATATAAAAACAGAATGACAGTAGTGTAAGCCATAAGCATCTTGCACAGCTTCTTGCACTTATTTTCAATTTAATGTTTTTTTTTTTTGGGTGGGGGGACAAAAGGCCAAAACCCGGAACACATTTTAAACATTGCTTATATAATTTTGGAAAGTTGCTAGAATAAAATGTTGTGTTGCCACCATGCATTTCACTGGCAAGTCTTGAACCCAGGACCTTACGCACTGCAGTCAGAGCAACATACCACTATGCCATATCAGCAGTTTGTTTCCTGAAAGATAGGAAGACTGAAACTTAAATGGCTATCATTTAGTGAATTCACTTCTCACTTATCAACCTCTTAGCCCAAAAAACCTGGACAAAGCCAATAATGGGGGAATACCGCCCCAAAACAGGGCCAGTTTTTAAATACTGATCTTATATACTTATAAAATTACTAGAATAAAAGGTTCTGTGTTACCATTTGTTTTTTGAAGAATATGCAATCTGAAATTCAGATGCCTGTCATTATTTAATGAATTCAATCCTTCAGTGATTTGTCACAAAAATCCTGAAAAACCACAGATTTTATGAGGAACAGATAAAATATATGGCATAATTTCACAAGTGGTGGTGGCAAGGGACATTAGGCTATTTTTACCCTGTACCCAAGGTACAGAGTTTGAGCCTCAGTACCTCTAGCCACCACTCTAGCCATCGCTGCTATAGTATGACTGCTATATCTCAGAGAAGAGCATAGTGTGATTAGTGTGATCAGGAAGTTTAGAAACAGCTAGCTAGTTACATATCCATCACTGATATAAATCTGAAGAACAGAAAAGTTATTAGTTAATAATAAAATTAATAACAAAAATGTAAAATCATTTACTGCATCTAACTTTATGAACTGTAAAGCAATTCAATAAAGGATCAGAGGCAATGTTCAACTGAACAAAAATTTATACTGCTTTCCTACATTAGTAACAAGAGCTATGACATTACTACATATATTAACACTCAGCTTGCAACAGAAATATAATGTTTGTTTGTGTCTTTCGGCTTTTCCCGGTTAGGGGTCGCCACAGCAAAAACTCCAGTCCGCTAATGATTGGTAGTTGATTTTTACTTGCCGACTTACCAGCCTTGACGCACAAACTTCAACGAAGGTACGCCCATTCACGCATGTCTCCACGCAGAAGACGCTCTAGCTGAGAATCGAACCGGACAGCGTCTTACTGTGAGGCGATAATGCTACTGCAGCACCACCACCACGGGTAATAGAAATATAAATCTGAAAAATGCATAGAAATGCCCACCATTAACAGCTTGCATTGCGGTTTGTTCCATTCCTGGAAGTTCTTGCTTGCAGCTACATTTAACAGCTTCCATTCACACACACACATACTAACCTGATCTCAGCAGCTATAACCTGTTCTCAGTCTCAGCAGTTACAATAAATAACCCATTCTCAGTCTCACTCTCAGCAGCTACGATAAATAACCCTTTCTCAGTCTCAGCAGCTACGATAAATAACCCGTTGTCCGTCTCACTCTCAGCAACTGTGATAAATAACCCATTTTAGTCTCAGCAGCTATGATAAATAACCCGTTTTCAGTCTCAGCAGTCTCACCTTAAAATGTATAAAACATTAAAAAAAAATGCTACAAAGAGTAGAAGGAAAAAGGTTTGAAAATGTTTATAATGCAGGGAATTTCCTGTGGAGGCATTTGTTGAATATATTACCAGTTAAAAGTAGTATGAAAGATAAGGCATTGGAAGAAAGAAAATGTAATTACTGTAATGAGGAAAGCACAACAAAGCATTGTTTTTTAGAATGAAAACAAATAGCTTTGGAAAAGTTTTGAAATATAAATGTGAAGGATTTAAAAATATGAGAAACCAAAAATGTGTGAAATTAAAAAATGGGACAGAGTGCTGTTTTTAGCAATCTGAAAATTATGGAAAAGATGATGTGAGTGATTATTGTATAGTAAAAACAGAGATGAGGATGTGCTAGATGAAATGAAAAGATGGTTGTGGGAGAAATCTTGGGAGATAAATAAAGACATGCTGTTGGTTTAGAAAAAAACATTTTTTTCTGTTTTTTTTTTTAAATGATGAAACATAGAAATAATTTTATGGAAATTATATGCTAATGTTTAGAAAAAGTGGAAAGAAATGGCAAGATATAAGTTATGAATAGGAATGTGCAAATAATGTAAAGAAGTATAAATAAGAAAAGGATGTAAATAAAGCAACTCCCACTCTTTTTGATAAGTGCCATGGGATCTTTTCCATCCATCTGAACTACTGCCAACTCAGATAGATGGGGCCTTGGTTAAACGTCTCATCAGAAGGTTAGCAAACTTAGGAGTTCTGCACCCCCTAATTTTGCACTGTAGTATCACTAATGGAAGATTAATCCAGTCATCTGGGATGGGACTAGAACCCATAGTTTTCTGATCTTCCAACATCAAAGTTAAGTGTGCTATTTTATCCACTGATACTGTCGCACCATCTCTCCCCAAAAATGTTTAACTTTCTCCCTTATCTCTCAACTACCCATCCCTCTCTAGCTTTATAGCTATTTATCCAGCAGGCACTAAGCTGATAAATGGGGAAGTTAATTCTCATCATTCCTCCCAGTCTGTATTGAAGTTCCTGAAATGTCAGTCAGGGGTCCCTTACTGTTTAAAATCTTCATAAATATTTTCACTTTGCAGCCAAACAAGCTAGTATAGTACACTATACAGATGACTCAAAACATTCTCTGATTGGCTACAACCCTTCAAAACCTACAGAAATTTATCAATGAATTATTTTCCTTTATGAAGCTGTAACTGTCCTCTCACTGGATCCTGAGTTCAAAGAAAAACAAGTTTGTGCTATTCCTATCTAAACAACTTTCAGACCATAAACACTCACTTATATTACGTCAGCAAACAGCCCAAAATGATACAGTATCAGTCACCATATTGCTAGGAATTAAAATCAATGACATTTTAAAATTTGATGAACTCATTTTACATAATTAAAAAAAAAAACATATCAGAAACTTGGCTTCCTCTTCAAAGCATGACCTTATCTCTTTAAACGTGTCAAGAAAACTATCGCCTTATCCTGTCTTCTTTTATCACTCTTTTATGCATCCCCATTTCTTACAACTTGCATTCAACTCATAAGATAAGGTTAGGTGCTTGCTACAACAAGATAGCTAAATTCACAGCCAACTTTCCTATTAAACCCACCACTGTCTGGCTGGACTGAACTGGTTAAATCTGTCACACTTCCTAATCTACGTGCAACTGCTTATACCACATAGTATGATCGATAAATTAGTGCAATGTCTGCCTGTGAACAGTATCATCCTGCAGTACTCATCAGCCAGTAATCTGTTCTGTAGCAGCAAATTTGTTCTCATCAACTTGTAAGTCAAGCAACACAGCAGGTGACTCGTACTATTAACTATTTCACCGAGCTTTAGAATACTATCCTAGTAGAGGTTAGACAAGTAGAGAAACTGAAAGACATCAAAGTAGAACTGAAACAACACCCACATAACTTATAGTTATGTTGTTATTCAACACCAGACTAGCGTCTTACAACTAACTCAGTTAATCTGATGCTCATTTTTCCTTATTTTTTTTCTCTCTCTCACTACTCCATTCCTTTCAATCTCCTGTATACTAACCAATTTATTCTCCTTCTTAATCCACCTTGTGTCTTATGAACTCATTTTTGTCCTACAACAATCCTTATCCAGGCTTAGTCCTAGTCCAAATCGAGAGTACATTTGTACTTGCCCTTTATTAGTGGGCTATCTTAGTCCACACAATTATTTAGCTTGTTGTACTAAAACTAAATTTTGTGTTATTCCATGTATTGTTTTTCTAAACTTGTAAATGTGTTCTGCATTTTAATATGTTATACAAAGTGTCAGATACACATTATTAATTGTTTTGTTTATTTCTGTGGAGTTAGCAGTCCTTTGTAACTATTACAAATTTTTGTGGGCAGTTTTTCCCCAGGCCTCCATTGAAAAGGGTTTTTTTTGCCTAGACTGACCTTCCTGTAAACAAATAGAAGTCACTAAATTGATGATGGATATTTTTTATCAGGATGAGGAGCCTGATTAGGCTCCAATGCACTGTAAAGAGTGTTGTGTGCTCATTACAAGCAGTGTTGTACATCAGCAAGCTGAAGCTTAGAGGATCCTCCGTAGCCCTGAAGGCCTTGGGCAACCAGCTGCTTCTGAGACCTCTTCTTATTTAGTCACCCACGCCATCCTGTGTTATCTTAGCAAGCATGAAGGAACAGAACTTTATCCTGTAGGAAAATTGAGCATCTTGCTTTTGGAGTTATATGAAGCTGTGTTATATGAAGCTGTTTAAGGGTTAGTAATTATGCTGTGGCTAACCATAATGAGCTATTTTTTTCTCTGTAATATATGTGATGTTTTATGACCAATGTTAGTAAAGTTATTTCAGCAGTCTTTGAAGGAGGAATTTGTGCCAACCATTTAAAAGAAAACATTTTTAATGCAATTCATAAAGGTAGTGATGCAAGGCAGACAGAAAATTATAGGCCAGTAAGCCTGACAAACATCACTGGTAAGTGCTTTAAAAGTGTTTTGGTACAGTGCATGAACACATAGGACTGTACGGAAATACAGACATTGTATAATATAGTGTGTCAGGTGGGTGAAAGGTATTTTCAGCAAACATGATCAAGTATCAAAATACATTTGATGAAACTGCTTTCACCAACAGTGGAGTTTGCATCTTTCTCCATTGTTGTGCAGCCTCATAGTTGGTAAATATAAGTTTGGGACTGGTGGGGGGGGGGGAGTACAGGGTGGGCTTGCCCCTGCAAAACTAAGGGTTTCTTTGAATGTCCATTGAAGGTAGTTTGCACAAATATTTTTCAAATGTTTTGCATTCACTGAAACTACCTTTGGTAAGTCGACAAGAGTCTGGGAGGTCATGTCTTACATCTGTATCTGATATATTTCTACTTCGATGTTGTGACAGCTTTAGATATCAAGTTACTAAACATTGATATTTATGTAGATCTTCATAAAGCAGAAGCCTACTGTTGAGGTAGTGTGGTGCTAGAATTGCTCTGTGTATAGACTTCTCCAATACTACAGCTGTTGTTTAAGCATTTCAGTCACACCAAGTGTAGTGTCTTGTTTTCCTCATTCTCTGATTATCTCATTTATTTCTAACTGGTATGCTGACTTCTCTTCTCCTTGGAATAAACACAATTTCTTTTACACAGGAGTGCTTCCCAAAGTGAAAACCTGCACTGACCTGCAAGTCTGAAAACTGCTTGTTTTGTTCTTTAAAAAAATAAAACAAAGGACTGAATTTTCTTGTTCCACTTACTGACTGCCAGAAACATAAGGCAGCTTATGCCATGTTCTGAGATGACCAATGTTTAGTTCCATTTGTTAGTTTATATGAGCTGACTGTTTGAACTAAACCACTCCCTGTCAGCTGCATATACTTATAAACTGTCTCCACTCCGAGTTGTAAGATAATGGATAAAAACACAAACTTCTTGCAACAGTTTCTGATTGTATAGTAGTTGATGTCTATTGTTAGCAATCCCTACATGCCATCAAACACACTTCCATTCACCAAGAATTGTAGCCTCAAGCACAATCAGTAAGGTAACTTATGTGAAATTCTGAAAAAAAAACACCTACCAGCCCAGAGGATTCCTTCATAATAACCTTGATTTTTTTTTTTTTAGGCACTGATCATTCTGAGCATGGTATAACTGTGCAGCTCTTACCTGAATCACTCCCATTCCACCCTCAATTCATCAAACACCCCTTGGTTAACAAATGTAAATACCCTGTGCCACTATCACTAATCTCCACAAAAAAATATCTCCTTAAAGATGTGAATGTAAATCTCACGCAAGTCAAACGTATAACTTACTCATACTCTTTTTGCACTGAAACACAATAACATATCTACCTCAGGTAAAAAACAGAAATGGAAATAATTCTACCTCCCACAACTTCACCCACTTAATGCAACAATCCACATGTCTGCCAGAACCCTAATATACTCCCACTCTTTCAGTAAATGCTTCCTACAGAAATATTTCTATCACACTCCCTTCCCTCTTTTACTTCCTCATACTCTTTATTATCCAGACTTCAGCACTTCATCTCATTCTATCTACAGGTATAATATTGTCTGCAATAATGACCCTTCATCCAGCTTACATGGGACCTCACCCACACCTACCTAATCTTAACATTCTGACTTGTGCTGTAGTCAATGGCAGATGTATATATAACAAGCTAGATCATATCAGCACCTTTCTAGCCTCCCACTCACTTGGTTCTAACCATGGTTCAAAAATGATCACAACTACAGTCACCATTGTTCCCAGGTTATAACTATAAGTTTGACTCCTACTCCAGAACAAGTAATGGTGTTGGTATAATTTTCCTAAATAAATCCACACTCAACTTTTCTGTAGTCACTCCAACCATCCTGTTTACTGATCATGAGACAAACTGGATTTTCACAACTGCCACTCAGGATATCTCCCCACTGCACATTACTCTCACTTACCTTCCGACTCCTGCCATAATCACAAAATTCTGAGCTGTTTTAAGAAGCACATCATTATCCTTGGTTTTCACAGATGAAGAGCACTACATTTATCTATGGAATATCACCAAGCAAGTAATCCAAAGGCACTAAGCCAAACACCTCAAATCTAAACATACCACACTATACACTTTCTCAGACAGTTCTGCTGTGAAATAAATAACATCTCTGAGAGAGCTTCTCCAAAGGAACTTTGCTCACAATGACATGTTACCTATCATGCCAGCATCCTCCCACTTTCTGTCTTCCTGAAAGAATTCTCCAACCACCCTTTCACACACAACATTCATTCCCACTGAATACCTTTCCCCATTCTACTTTACTAAAATCACTGTAAACACATTACTTCATTTCTTGAACAAATCCCACTTGACAGTCTCTCTGGAGCAGACAACTTGTGCCTTTGATTTCTTCATCACTGTAGACACTACATTGTTACCTCTTGAAGCATATCTTTAACATTAACCTCACAAACAATGCCTTGCCCAAACACAAAGAGGCTTCTAGTGCCAAGGAAATAAGAATCAAAATGAAATGCACCAGTGCCACAAGCCAAATGATCCAACTTTCAAGAATTCCACAAGATCGCGAAATGTTTTTCTTTTGGCTTTTCCCGGTTAGGGGTCACCACAGCAGAACTCCGGTCCGCCAGTGATTGGCAGTAGATTTTTACGGTGCTGAGGTGCTAGCTCAATGCATAATCTTCAATGAAGGCACGCCCATTCAGGCATGTCTTTCGAACGCTACTTGACTGCGGGGAGGACATGCAGACTCCACACAGAAGGCGCTCCAGCCGAGAATCGAACAGGAGAACCTCTTGCTGTGAGGCAACAACTCTACCTCTGCACCACCACGGCTTGTCCACAAGATCGTGAAATAAAGAACTTTATTTACGTTAAGTGCTTTCATCCAAAAATCAGGATGACTTTAGAACTGGTTTTACAAGATATCATAGGTTTAAATACATTTAGTAGTTGCATGACTAAAACCATTACTTAGGTTTAAAGTGTACTTGCCCACTAAGATTAAAAATAAAAATTCAGTTATTTAAAATGCAAATAAAACACTTCTTAAGTTAATTATAAAAGTAACATTCTGACAGAAATAAAACTGTTTTATTTTTGTTAACATTCCATCATTCCAAGGAACTTAATTAAAAACAGGTTACGTATTTGTAGGAAACACACATAATAAAGTAGGAGTTCCACATTTGTTGAAGTTCATAATTTTGCAGCTCGTAATTTTAATACAGTATTGATAGGTATGGTGTTGTTTAACCCTGGAAGTTGACCTACATTAAGCCACAGCTGCCAAATCAATTCTCTGTGCTCTAATTAGAAGCTGTAATACTTTCTAATGAATGTCAACACATGAGGAACTTCTGTGTTGTGTGTGTTTTCTATAAATACTTGACCTGTTTTTAATTCTTCTGTTCCTTGGAATGATGTTCAGGTTTGTCAGCCTAATGACACAAAGACAAGGTGTTAATCTACACTGGTGGTGAACTGAGTTCAGGACTTGAGCCGAATCACTAGTAGAGCCCTCTGGAGGAATAGGTTGCAGTGGCTAATGTCCTCCTTTCCTCTCCTCTTCTATTCTGAGGGAGTGTGGGAAAGGGTATACAGTCTGTCTTGCAGTGCAGGAGTCTGTCAGCCCAGAAGTAGCATTTCCAGGAGTAGCATGACATCTTTGATGTCATTGTATATATCGTTGCTTCTGCGGATAGTATTACTGACTGGCCTCTGCTTGATGCCATCTGTTGCCCATCTGCTACGTCCCACTGAGTCCTCACACCCTGTCTCTTAAGGCTACATCACAAGGCTGACTTCTAGAAAAGTCAGAAGACCCAACTGTCCGAGGGAGATGATAGGGATTGCTGGAAATGGACAATAAGTGTGCCCAGAAGGACTGGAGAGGAGGGCCAGGGGTCAGAAGCAGGGCTAACCATGGATGAGGAATGGGTATAGGGAGTTAAAGAATATTAATTTTGATCAAGTTTAATTTTATTCTCACATACAGCTACTGAACACAGGGTCTCTCAGCAATCATCAGTTCTTCCTACCCATCCTCCCTCCCCTGATCTAACTCTGTTTAGGCTTGGGGCAGGCAAGGAGACTGAGGCATCCTTTGACATGTGCTTTCATGGGAGTGTTTTAGCTTCCTACTCCTGCATGTTTTCAGTAGTATGCTGAGGGTCGAATCACCGCTCACTTCTGCAAAGGGCTGATGTCAGCAGAATGCCCCCCACACACACACACACACACACACAGCACTTTATGGATGTTTCAGTGGTTTCTACCTGGGAAATTGAACTACAAGGTGTGCCTCAAGTTCATATTCCTCCCTCCCCCAGGGTGAGGATGTCCATTCTTCCCTGCCAGCATATCAAACGTCTGACCCATTAATTGAACCCAAGTCACTTGGGCCATAGATAGGACTTTACGAACCAAGCAGAAAGAAATAGATAGGACTTTATTCCACTATGCTCCGGCACTAGCAAGTTTCACTTACTTTTGGTAAAGTTGTACTAAAATGCAATAGGTTTAGTCTAAGGTTGAAATCCTGAGAAGCCGAATATCGTATATGTTATCTCCAGCTGTACAGTGCAAACTTTACATGAATTTGGCATGTGTTAGATGTTGCCCAAGGCAGCAGTGTACATTTTCCAGTCTCCCGTATCACATTAGTTGGTACTAATAGTGTAGATTTAAAGCCTATGCTGTCACATAGATATTGTCTGCTACAATGCTAATTGTGGAACCATAGGTCTGCCACAAATATTGTCATCAATTCAGTCCAGTCCTGTTTAACTCAATACCTAGAGGTGCTGATCTCACTCTGTTATGATTAACTCCTTTAACACTAGTTATGTGGATTGCCTTAGCCCATTCAAACCTAGGTGCTTGAAAGATATACCTCACACAACATGTCTTCCACTGTAACTTAATTATGATGCTGAATTTCTGTTATTCAGTGTCCCAGTTAAGCTTATTAAATATGAAAAATAACTTTAGCTGCAAAAAGAAACACCAAAAACTGTTTTTCCTGCTCAGTTGAAAATATTGTCTCACATTTAATTTATTTATTTATTTTTTACTCTGAGCTCTAGTCAAGTGCTGCCTCACCTCCCAGTAGTCTGGAATGTAATGTAATACCTCATTAATGGACTCTGGCAAGCATACATGAGTTAATTTCCTTTCCTGTCATTTTAACAATATTTAGTTACAGAATGTTTTTGAGTTCTATACAACTGGAGTGCAACACATCACAGTGGTTGCATTCTTACTCATGGCTGCCTTCGCCTTAATAGTTTTTTAACTTTGCCATGCCACTTTATTTAGCCTTTGTCAGACCAGTCATTGAGTATAAAGTCCCTTTCAGCATGTACCTGATCAGACATATGCAACAGATGAAATGCCTGCTGAGGTTTCTTACCAGGAGAATCCAAAGTATAAAAACATTGTCCTATATGGATCACTTTAAAGCCCTATAGCTATACTCTTGTCTCCTCCAGGTTACTTAGAGGCAATCTATGCTTGGCCTACAAGGCACCCTGAGATCCAGCTCTGATGGACCTTTTGCACATCCACAAGATGAACAGGATCAGAACCACTAGATCCCAGGATTGAAATTTTGCTTGTGATATAAATAAGACATGTTTGTGAGACAGATAGGTGTCTCAGAGGATCTTCATGCTTTGGAAAAGTTTCTCCATGCATGTGAAGCAGACTCCATCCCTAACCCTATTAAAGTGTAACCTTGGCCAATGGATGTAAAATCGGAAATTCATCCTGGGTATGGCCCCAATGTCTGTAATAGACAGGGGCAGATGGTAATGCTCAAACTTAACATACCCCCCCACCCACATAACCTCTGGAAACGTCCTAGCATATCCACTACTGATAAACACCCATGATGCACAGGGACAGAGTTGAGGGGGTTGGATTTCACAGCTGGGCTTATGAAGACCTTGGTGGTCATTAGCCTAGTACATGCCTATGAATCTAAGAACCTTTACTGTGCATTTCTGTTATTATTGACCAGGACAAGAAGGGCCTACTCAATGACTCATCTAAAACAGCATCAAGCAAACTAACTTATGTGTTTAGTATAGTTAGCTTTTTGATAAACAGAGTGGCACGAGGAGGTGACCAGCTTCAATGAGCACCACTCATGCATCCATATTGGAATGCTTTGATGTATTTATTGTCAGCAATAGTTATATCATATGGGTCTTCGGTGAAGTGTGACTTCAGTCCAGTGTTACTTCAGACAAATGTGTTTAGGACAAATGGCTTCAGTCACTGGGGCTTTGGTAGAGTAAAGTTGACACCACTGAGTGAGTAATCCTAAATATGATGTTCCCTGAACAGAGCATATATCTCTGAGTTTCTGAATATGCAAGTGCAGAGTCCAATGCATATTTCAGGAAAAATAAAATATTCTGCTAGGCAGCTTGTGTAATTGGTTTCTTATTGTTTCATCCTAAATCCTTAGAGAAGGTAGTCTTTCCTGGCATAGTTCACAAGAAGTTTAGCTTGCATAGCCATCCAAGTCAACCCCCTGTAGTATTGATGAGGGAACACTGCCTAGGCCCTTCTCAGTATATTCCATTATTTATTCATTCATTCATTCATTCATTTATTCAGTCATTAATTATCTGGGCAGATAGGCTGATCCAAACTGGTTTTCAGCTGTAACCCCAAGGAAAGGGCAACAATCTCATTCATTCTTATTTTTTGTTTTATAACTTCAAAGGATGTAGAATTCTACAGATTTTTTTTCCATTTTGGTCATTAATGTATCGCCCATGGAAAAGCAGCATTTATATTTTTCCAGAAACTGTATTTGCGGTAAAAAAGACAAAGCTTGTGTGTTTGTGCTAACAAGGCCCATGTCACAAGCCTGTACTCTGTAGTATTTTAAATGTGACCCATGTTGCTTGTCATCACTGTGACATAAGGGAGCATGTGAAGGCCAAAGAAAGAAAACAAATCTGCTTAGAATTAACATTGGCCCTCCTTGTGCCCTGGTCAGGAAAAAAAAAAATTAGGATTCATTTTCTAGATGCTTAAGAGATGATGCTTCTTCTGCCACCTACAGGCAATCTGTCCTGTCACCTCCAAACAATGGCCAACACCCTTATTTAGACCATTACCACCAGTACTAAGATTTGCGGGGTTTTCTTCTTGTGCTCCTCCTGACCTCTAACGAGAAGAGATTCCTGGCCCATCACCTTGAGCTTTCATTCTAAGGGAGACTGTTTGAAGGCCACCTGGCTTCCTCCATTTGAGGCTCTACAGGGTGCCATATGTTTTTATCAGTCAGTGCTGACAAACTTTTGATGTAATCTTTTGACAGTGGTTGCAAGCTGGCATTGTTGAAGAGTTTGCCATCATTGAAACCATTGTCATCTATTTTTCATCAGTCAGATTAATCATAGGCCGACTGGTAATTAAAGATGTTATGTAGTCCTATCTCGCCTACATTCTTACCCATGGGTTCGGAGCCGAATATTGGCTTCGACTCGGCCGATTTTACTAGCTCGAAGTCTCTCATTGGCTGGGCTAAGCGGGTATCCCATGGTGCACTGCTCCATATCCCCAGATCTCGTTTGCAGCTCATGTAGCTAGGACGTGGTCTCGCTTGGCTGTGCCTAAGTACCTTCTTGTCTTGATTTAAGAGAAGTATGATTCAATCAAAAGCTATTTTTATAGCTATTGTTTAAAGCTGTCTAATTTTGTCTGGTGTGTTAGGCTTGGTTATTGTGAGTTTGTGTGGTATCCCTGTTACTGTTCCCCGGGCAAGACCCATTTCAGTTAGAGGGCCTAGTTCTCCTCTGTTTCCTTCTGTATTTACCAAACCATTTAAATTACAGGTTTTGGCTACCCGCTCCTTGTGTTCCTTTGTTGAAATTGTGCTAGAGTTTGTGTGCAGTTTGATCACTGCTTTGGTGTTGATTACCTCAGTGTCGTTCCCGCCTTTATAGAGTGAACGCCTGTTCTTGTACTGACTTGGTTTTTGTGTTGTGGGCGCAGCATTTAAAATGTCTAAGGATACGAAGGAACATCAACCTTCGGGATATAAAAAGTGCTCAAAATGTGGGTACAAAATATCCATAACCGATGGACATTCCGTTTGTGTGTACTGCTTAGGAGCCATCCATCTGCAGGAATCCTGCAGCTTTTGTCATGCATTCAGCCCTAGAGTTCTCATAGGTTTATAGGTTGGTACTAGGCTATCAGCCCTAGGGCCTATACAAGCCTAGCCATAACAATTCCCTGGCTATTTCTTCCCACACTATTTACTTCCTGGACCCTGTCTAGCAGGGCGACTGACGTGATCCCCGGGGTGAATTTCCTTTCTCCCATCCAATCATCAAGGTTCCTTTTTGAAGAGGACCAAAGAGGCACTCTGCTTGACATGTATGGGCAATCTATTCCAGAGTCTGGGGAGTCTCTGGGTCAGGAACCTATCCCTCCAGCATGTTTTGTTTATTGTGATGACAAGGTTTAGATCCCTGGAGCGTGTGGCTCTGAGGGATTGAGATTTCTTTAAGTGTAGCATGTCCAACAGCTCTGGGTTTGACATGGCCTTGTATGTTAAGCAAAGATCGCCTCTGAGTAGATGATAAGCGACAGAGTATAGCTGGAGTTTTTTTAAGGCGATCAGCGTAGGGCATCTGCTGTAGGCCTGTGATTCTTTTAGTGAGGTATTTCTGTGGCCTTTCCAGTTGTTGCAGATGTCTTGAGAGGTACATACCAAACGGGGCATTGTATTCTATAATGGGTCTAATGAGGGATGAGTACAGTGGGACAATGACCTCCTTTTTTCTGGATGAAAAGCCTTTAGTGATGAGGTGTGCCACATAGAAGGATTTCCTGACTCTTGTGGCGATGTGGTTATTGAAGGTGAGACCACTGTCCACCTGTGTCCCTAAGTCTCTTATCAAACTTTCAGTGTTTAGTGTACTGCCACCTATATGTTAATTCACGTATACATGTTTTTTCCCAAAGGGGATAACTATCCATTTCTTGGCATTGAGCTTGAGCCCATGGCTCTGGCACCAAGCATCTGTTTCTGTAAGGCCCTTTTGTAGAGTATCCACTTCATTTGGGGATTCAATAATGGCTCCCAGTTTGCAGTCTTCTGAAAACTTTGTTATCCAGAGTCCCTTAGTGTTGGCCTGTACTTCAGAGAAGTAGATGCCAAACAAGAGCAGGACTGAACCCTGAGGTACTCCACTTGTCTGGAGCTGGATTTGGAGTCGGCTACTTTTACAGTGTGGGTTCTATCAGTAAGCCAGTTAGCAACCCATTGGGTGACGTAGGGATTAATGCCCAGCTTAGTAAGTTTATCTATGATTCCAGAGTGGGGGATGGTGTCAAAGGCCTTGGCAAGGTCTAGATAGGCTGTGTGGACCACCTTACCCAGGCTGTGTGGACCACCTTACCCATGCCTCTGGAGACTGATTTGAAGAAGTCAGTCAAGTTCAGGAGACAAGATCGGCCCTTCACGATCCCAAACTGGGTGGGGTCCAGTGTTTGAAGGTTGCCAATGTCTTTGTTTATAAGTTCCATGATAATACTCTCCATGGCCTTGCAGATAAGGCTTGTCAGACTGATGGGATGGTAGTTTCCGGGATCCAAGGTGGATCCCCCCTTGTGGAGTGGGATAACTGTAGCTGTGCGCCACTCAGTGGGCAAGAAACCTGAGGTGAGGCTATGATTAAACATGACACTTAGGTGAGGTGCCAGTTCATATTGTAGTTCATGTAGTACACAGCCCGGGATGTCATCTGGTCCCATGGATGCTGTATTCTTAGCTTTGGAGAGTGCGTTTTGTACCTGTGTGGCCGTTATTACCGGAATTTGGCAATCTTCCGGTATTGAGATGGGCCGTTTAGGGGATGAGAGGGGGTGAAGTTGGCACTGAATCGCTCTGCCAGGGTATTGGCAATATCCTTGGGATCAGTATATTTAATGCCATTCTGTTTTAGCTCAGAGCAGATCTGAGCATTGCCATTTAGATTCTTGACATAGTTATAGAATGCCTTGTTGTTGTCTTTGGAATCTTTGGCAATTTTATTTTAGTAAATAGCTTTGAAGGATTTTATGAGGGATCTCAGTTTCTTACTGAGGCTGGTAAGGAAGTTTTTTGCATCCAGGGATTTTCCTCTTTTCTGCAACAGTTTCTTCCTTTTGTTGAGAGAAAGAATAAGCTAATCTTAAAGGGACTATTGAAACCCTCTTTTGAAGAGGCTATGGATTTGGCTTCCAGTGGCAAGTCTAAATCTGGCAAGTCTAAAAAGAGATCTCCAGCTCCGTCAGCTTCATCGGAGCCTCCGGAGAAAATGCCTAAAACTACATCGACGACCTCAGCTCCACTGTCCTCAGGGTCACAGGAAGGATCGATATCTATGGAACTGGCGTTGGCTGCAATTGTATTGGAACCTCCGAGGAGCCGATCGACTAGTATCAAACCTACTTCTCCTGAGAGGAGATCGCATTCTCCATACCTGTCCTCCAAATCCTCCAGGACCCTTTCGGATGTGGATGTGGATAGGGTGGTTCAGAAGCTCCTCCAGTCACTGGTTTTGGCAAAATTGTTTTCGGCTCCAACCCAGTTGGCTCAGGAGCCCGTCCCGACACCTTCTTTGATCATTCCTCCTCCGAGTGCATCTTTGTCTTTGGAGCTGGAGTGTTTCACGCCATGTGATGTTTCTAGGCCGGTTCCGATGCCCCATTCGGCTCCATCGGTACCGACATCGGCTCCGACCCTGTCGGCTCCGTCATCAGGGTTCGGGACTCAGGATTCTTCGGTTGGGCCCGAGGGGGACATCTCGGCACTTATTTCGGTTCCGAGTCTCCCTCTCAGTGCTTTGGCTCGGGGAACTCTGATTCCTGTCATGGCCTCGGAGACTGGTTGCTCCTCGGACTCGGGAGGACCGGCCTTTGAGGCTATGCGGACCGTGCTGGCCAGGTCATCAGCTACATCAGGCGAGTCGGTCACTCTGTTTCCCACCACTCCGGTGAGAGCTTCTGTTCACCGCCCATCCTTGGACAGCAGCGCACCAGAGCCTAGGGATACCCCCACGAGTGGTCCCCAAATTTCTGAGGGTCCCTCAGAGTTGGTGCCTGAGGAGCCCCCCAGAAAGAAAACGTGCAAGAGGAAGCACATAGACTCCCAAGACGAGTCCCTCACCTCTGATACTGACCTCGAGGAATCGGACGGGTCCCCCAAGTCATCCTCTAATGATGTTTCCTTCTCCGATGTCCTGGAGATACTGAAACAAATAGGTGACTGGCCTTCCAAAGCCCCTTCCGAGGAGGAGACAGTATTCCTTAAGGCTTTCGGTGCTCAACCCTCTGCCTCCTGGGTGTCTCCACCCTTCAACAAACTCCTTGACCTGATTTGTCGAAGAGTGTGGGAGAACTCTGATTCTCTGGAGCCTGTGCCCAGGCGTCCCAACAAGTTTCTTTCCTCCCCCCAGGGCAAAGAGTTTCTGTCTAAAGGTGTTCCTGTAGATGCCATGGTGGTGGCGGCAGCCATCCAGAAGGACGTAGCAGAGTCTTCTTCATCCGTCTATCCTCCTAACAAGGAGTCTAGGACCAAGGACCGGTACGGGAAGTGTACCCTCTCGTCAGCGACCTTTACATTACGGTTGCTGAATTACTTGTCTCATTTCACTCGGCTCCAGAGAGATCTCCTCAAAGAGTTAGGAGATACTCTTGCAGGTAACGTTCCTGAGGCGGTGGCTCAGTCGGTTAATGCCCAGGTTTCTACCCTCAACTCCATTGTCAACTCATCCATGTGGCTCATTTCGTATGCAGCCGAGGGAGCGAGTAGGGCAGCAAGCTCAGGGGTCGCCCTTAGGAGGCAAGCCTGGCTGCGCCTGTGTCGCTTTGCGGAGGTCTTCAAGTCTTCCTTCACTGACACCCCTTTTGATGGTTCCTCCTTGTTTGGGACCAAAGTGAAAGACACCCTCACCAGGTTCGAGCAAGAGGGAAAGACCCTGTCTGCCGTAGGGGTCTGTTTTTCCCTTCCTTCTAGGTCTTATCCCAAGGCCCAGCGAGGGGGGAAGATGTGGTTCAAGAAATCACAGAGGTTTTTTCCTGCTGCACAAGGTGAACCCCCCCTGCAGAGGCAGGGGAGGGGGGGGTTATACAGGGAGACATCGCCCCAGAGGCAGAGGGGGCCCCCGCAATTCGGGAGACCGCGACTCCTTCCGTGGTTCTCCATACTCTCATTCCTGAGGGTGTGCCCAACTGTGCTTATCCGGAGCCAGTCGGGGGTCGAATTTCCTTATATCCGGAAGCCTGGGAAAGAATCGCCCAGGACCGATGGGTATTACGGATAATTTCTGGAGGTTACCTCATTCCATTCTCGTCAGTACCCCTGCCAATCAGAAAAATCCTGGATGTACCACGCAGTCAAAGGGATCGAGCAGCCTCAGAGGTCTCGCAGCTGCTAGAAAAAGGAGCTATCCAGTGTGTCCCCTCAGACCAAATCGGATTAGGGACTTATTCAAGATTCTTTTTGGTGCCAAAAAGAACAGGGGACCTGAGACCCATACTAGATCTCAGCCAACTCAACAGTCACGTACATAAGTCCAAGTTCCATATGGTCACATTACAATCGATTCTCCCATTGTTGAGAGAGGAGGTATGGATGTGCTCCATCAATTTCAAGGATGCTTACTACCATGTAAAAATGGACAGAGCATCCAGGAGTCACCTACGCTTCCGGCTGGGAGCCAGTCACTCCCAGTTTCGAGCCCTGCCCTTTGGTCTCACCACAGCCCCAAGGGTGTTCACCAAATGTATGGCGGTGGTGACGGCTAACTTGAGATGTCAGGGATTCCAGGTGTTTCCGTACCTGGATGACTGGCTCCTTACCGTCCCCACCAGGCATCAACTAGTTCAAACCAGGGACGCTACCATCAATCTATGTCACCAGTTGGGCATAACAATAAATTGGGAAAAATCTGCCTTATTGCCCTCACAGCGTGTCACCTTTATAGGAGCAGATTTAGACACCGTTCGAATGGAGCATTTTTACCACAAGAAAGGATCACAGTATTACAACATCAGATACACATGCTGATGCCCCTGAGACAAGCGAAGGCAAAACTGGTTCTCCAACTCCTAGGGACCATGGCAGCAACTATCATGTTGGTCCCTCTAGTGAGATTACACATGAGACTTCTTCAATGGCTCCTCTGTGTTCAATGGTCTCTCCAAAGACTCCCACTATCTCATCCCATCTTACTCACGGATGGGTGCAAGCTGGACCTCCATTGGTGGCTGTGCACCAACAATTTGAACGGGGGAAAGCCCTTCATTCAACCCGTTCCTACTGCCATGGTGACCACAGACGCCTCCCAGATGGGGGGGGGGCATTATCTTGACAGGACAGTCCAAGGCACATGGCAAGAACACGAGATACATTTGCATATAAACATCCTGGAGATGAGAGAAGTGCTTCTTGTGTTGCAGACACTTCAGAGGGTTCTTCCTCTAGGGATGATTGCGATACACTCGGACAACATGTCAGTAGTGTGGTATCTCAACAAGCAAGGAGGAACCCGGTCTTACCCTCTGTGCAGAGAGGCTATACGAGTGTGGAATTGGGCAATAGCTTCCCAACAGTTTCTAGTGGCAACGCACTTTCCGGGGAAGTCCAACGTAATAGCGGACAGGCTAAGCAGAGCTACACTGATGCCTTACAAGTGGTCCCTGAATCGCCTGGTTGCAGAGTGAATCTTCAGCAGATGGAGTCAGCCTTGCTGTGACCTTTTTGCCAGCCCTCTCAATGCAAAATGCAGCAACTACTTCATGCTGATCCCCCCACAGGGGGAATCACCCAGGGACACTCTGGTTCATGATTGGCCTTCCGGTCTGCTTTATGCTTTCCCTTCATTTCCCCTGCTGTCAAGGGTGATTCAGAAAGCACAATCCTTGGGAAGCAGAATGATTCTGATTGCCCCACACTGGCCTCATCAATTCTGGGTCCCCTTTCTTCAACCATACATTGTGGACACTCTTTGGATTCTGGACCCTCAACGAGATTTACTGACACACATGTCGAGACAGTTCCACCCCTCTCTGATGATCCTCTGGTTGACAGCCTGGCTACTCCACTTCCATCGTTAGTCAGACATCATAATTTTTCACCGGAAGTGGTCCATATATTATCGTCCTCTCATAAACCATAAAGATTTATTCTAGTAAATGGAAAAGGTTCTTTATCTGGGCACATACTAGAGGCATTGATCCTTACACAGCTCCAATAGATTCAGTTCTGGAGTTCTTGTCTATGCTATTCCGTCAGGGGACTGCATCAGCCACCATCAAAGTTCAACTGGCGGCGATATCTAATTTCCATGTAGCGAATGAACCTAGTCTCAGGGCACACAGACTATGCAAAGCATTCCTCAAGGGTACTGTGTTGCTTTGTCCCCCAGTGTCTGAACCTATCATGCCCTGGGATCTCAATTTTGTTCTACAAGCCCTTACTTTACCACCATTTGAGCCTGCAGCTACCTGTGAATTGAAATTCTTGACATGGAAAACAACATTCTTGACAGCAGTCACTTCAGCAAGGCGGGTTTCGGAAATTCAAGCCCTCTCCATCAACCCCCCATATTTAATCTTCCATAAAGATAGGGTCTCTCTTAGACCAAACCCCTCGTTCCTTCCTAAAGTGGCTTCTGTGTCTAACATGAATCAGTCCATTGAGCTGCCTGTTTTCTTCCCCCACTTTTCTAACAAGGCAGAATTTAGATTTCACCAATTGGATGTACATAGACAGTTACACTTCTATCTACGCCGGACAAAAGATATCCAGAAATCTGACCAACTCTTTGTCTCCTTTTCGGAAAACCAAATGGGTTCTCCAGTATCCAAGGTCACACTGTCTAGATGGATAGTCAGTTGTATCTCTTTCATCTATCAAGCAGGAGGTAAAAATCTGCCATTTCCAGTCAAGGCACATTCTACTCGGGCTGTTTCTACATCCACAGCCTATCAAGCTAGATTGTCAATGGATGATATATGTGCTGCAGCTATTTGGGCTTCTCCTCACACTTTTGTTTCTCATTACAAATTAGACGTGGTCTCCAGGGGCAGGTCTTCCTTTGGCTCCACAGTTCTCAGGAGTATTTTCCTATGAGCCACCCAGGACGTAGGTGCTATGAACGCTGTCCCACGGGTAAGAATGTAGGCGAGATAGGACTACATAACATGAAGAAGTTATGTACTCACCATAATGTTCGATGTATGTAGTCCATCTCGCCTCACATTCTTACTTACCCTCCCACCTTCCCCCTTCCTGGAGGATTTGGAGGTTAGGTTGTCATCTACAGAGTTCCCTTGCTTAGCTTATTCTTTATATGGATGTGATGTGTGTATGGAGTACAAATGATTTTCGCAGCAAACTAGATCTGGGGATATGGAGCACTGCACCATGGGATACCTGCTTAGCCCAGCCAATGAGAATCTTCAAGCTAGTAAAATCGGCCGAGTTGGAGCCGATATTCGGCTCCGAACCCATGGGTAAGAATGTGAGGCGAGATGGACTACATACATCGAACGTTATGGTGAGTACATAACTTCTTGTTTGTCTTACAACCGTTGCTCAAGTTGTCTTAATGTTTAAGTTAATACATGTCTCAGAGAAAGGACACAGTCTAAGGCTGTCTTTGTTTTAGACTGTTATGAAGAAAACAATTGTATGTCATGTAGTTATGTAAAGAATCTCCACGGCAATACCCAGATTTGCTGTGAGCTACTCCACAATGGTACCTCCTATACCGAGCCAACAGATATTGCCAATATACTGGCCGACAGATTCAGTGTCAACTTTACCTCCCCCAAAGGACCAGTCACAATATCAGTATATTAACAGGCACCCTGTATTACTGCTGCACAGGTTAAAATAGCACTGTCCAAGGCCAAGAATACAGCTTCTATGGGACCTGACAATATTCCTGACTGTGTTCTACATGAACTACAGAGTGAACTGGCACCTCACCTGTGTGCCCTGTTCAGTCACAGCCTCACCTTAGACTTTGTCCCTACCGAATGGCACACTGCTACAGTCATCCCTCTCCACAAAGGAGGACCGACTACACACCCTGGGAACTGTCACCCAATTAGCCTGATATGCATCATCATGGACCTAATAAACAAGGATATAGGGAATCTCCAAACTCTGGATCCCACATAGTTTGTTTTTTTGAAGGGTAGATCATGCCTGCTCAACTTGGTCTACTACTTTGAGTCAGTCACCAGAGCTGTGGATGAAGACAAGATGGTTCATACAGCCTACCTTGATCTGGCCAAGACCTTTGATACCATTCCCACTCAGGAATCATAGAAAAACTCACTAAGCTAGGCATCAACCCCTATATCACTAGGTGGGTTGCAAACTGAGTCACAAGTAGAACACGCAGTGTGAAAGTAGTTGACTCCAAGTCAGACTGCCGACCAGTCATGAGTGGAGTCCCACAGGGTTCGGTCCTGAGTCCTCTCCTGTTTGGTAGCTACTTCTCAGATGTCCAGGCCAACATGAAGGGACTCCGGCTGACAAGGTTTGCAGACGATTGCATGTTGGGAGCTAGTCTTAACTCCCCAAGCGATGTTGACATCCTACAGAAAAGCCTCACTGAGACCAATGACTGGTGTCAAAACTATGGCCTTAAGCTCAGTGCTAAAAAATGTGTCGTCATCACCTTTGAGAAAATCCAGTTCCTATGAATTACCCCATCGATGGTAGTCTACTGAACACAGAAGGTGTTATAAGAGATCTGGGAACACAGGTTGACAGCAACCTCTCTTTTGACCACCACATTGCCACTGTGGTCAGAAAGTCCTTCTATGTGTCACATCTCATTATTAAGGGTTTTGCATCCAGGAAGAAAGAGGTCATTGTCTCCCTCTACTCTTCCCTCATTAGGCCAGTCATTGAGTACAATGCCCCATTTGGCATGTTCCTCACTAAACACCTGCAACAACTGGAGAGGCCACAAAAGTACCTCACAAAGAGGATCCTAGGCCTTAAACATTTGTCCTGTATGGACAGACTCAAAAAACTCCAACTATTCTCAGTCTCATATCGCCTACTTAGAGGCGATCTCTCCTTGACTTACAAAGCCATATCTGACCCAGCTCTGTTAGAAATGCTACATCTAAAGAAATCCCAATCTCTCCACACCACATGCTCCAGAGACCTCAACCTCATTACCACAATCAGCAGAACTTGCTGGAGGGACAGGTTCATAACTCAGAGATTGCCCATGCTATAGAATAGACTTCCCATACATGTCAAGCAGAGCACCTCACTGGCTCTCTTCAAAAGAAATCTTGATGAGTGGATGGGAAATAGAAAAATCACCCCAGGGATCATTCCAGTGGCTTTACTCGACAGAGGCACTGGGAACTAAGGTCGGGTGGCACAATGCCAGGGTAACCCTATGGGCTAGGCTTGTAAAGGCTCCAGGGCCATTAGCGTAGTACACACCTATGAACCTATGAAGAAGTCTAAGAAGTGGACGAAGGGATGGAGAAGTCTGTTAATGTTTACGACCGCTCCCCTTTGTTTTCAGAAGTTCTCCCTCTTTAATTTCTTCAAGTTTTTTGGGTTTCTAATATCATGATGGAAATGGACCCCATTCCTTAGTCAGGCAGTACTTAGCTAAGAGTACTCGTCACAACACCCGCAGTATGCCCATAATTGATTCCTTCTGCAATTCATACAGAGTTATATGTATTGGTAGCATATCTAAGTATGACTGTATTTTTTTTTTTTTTTTTAGACCCATTGATCCTACAAGTATTGGAACTGTTTGGGTATCTTTCTCCTACATTGCTTTAATTTCCGCCTGCAAATCCTGATATTCTATGACTTTGTCTCTCTCTCTGTATGTAAGACACTGTAATCACTAGGTATAGCAATTTCAATGATCAATGCTACTTTTTTCATGGACTGCTATATCTGGTTTTCTCACATCTGTTTTTTTGAACTGTTGGTAATGGGTGAACGCATGTGATGTACACTTCATCACTGTCTATAATGCTTTGTGGTTCATGTTTCCAATCCTTAACTACTTCTATATTGTAGTGTTTCAACAATCCCCAGTGTCAACAGTCTTGCCACATTATTGTACTTTTCAGTGTATTGGCCATCTGTCATAAGTGTATCACACCTAGCAATAAGATGCAACTGTTTTAATTTCTTTTTTTTACAGGACCTGCATTTGTCTTCTCACATGTTCAATGTCCTTTGTAAACCGTGTACGTAGTCCACTTTCCTGGGCCACCATTATTAACCTTTCATGTTTTGGTTTCACCTCACCTCTCCTTAACCATTCCTGTGTCAAATGTGGAACACCTCACCCATTAACTACAGTATTAACATTTTCCCCCCTACCTAGTTCTTTCTTTTACCTTATATTCTTTGAATTTCTAAGCAGAAATCACACGAGCTATTATCTAGCTAATACCCCACTATTATGTTCAATTTTCAACATCTGCTAATGCATAAGTATCTGGTATACTGTTATAGTTGGTTCTTGTTTCTAAGTAATGCAATCTAATTAACAAATGTATGTGAAATTGTTAATGTATATTATTTCATGTCTGTTCGTGTGTACTACTGAATGTCTTTTTAAAAATATTTGTAATGTGTGGGTGCTTTTGTCCTTAGGCCTCTGCTGAAAAGGGTTTTTGATTAAATTCAGATGGATAAACCCAGTAAACAAAAGCAAAATAATAAAAAATGAATTAAGTAGTTAATTAATTAATTAATTAATTAATTAATTAATTAATGGAGTAAATTGTGAATTAGGAGGGAGTGATATATATACTTTAATGTTTACAAAATGTCTCACTTACATTTTGAGTTATGTGCGTTTGTCTAATTGACACTTTCCTATTATTTGATATATAATGAGGGTGCTTATACAAGGCATACATATTCTCCGAAATTCACTCTCTAGGCCACCATCTCTTTATTAAACAGTAACACAAATGAAGGCTACACAGTGTCAAGAAGGGTCGCGTTTATTCAGACAAATAAAAAGTAGGAATTGGAATGTCCAGCAGAATCAAATTCTATTTCTATCTGTTGTTGTATTGGGTTGTCGTGTAAGATGTTGTGGGGTGCCTTTGGTTGAACCGGTGACCCCCTGATCCCTTGAGGTGACCCTGCTGGTATTGTTGGCCTTGATGCCGGTCTCGGATCCGGTCGGACTGCCCGAGAGGTTGCTGTTCTAAAAAAAAACCTCTTCCTCCTCTCTATTAGTAACCCGGTCATGGGTCATAATAGGTTCCCTCATAGTAGTTTCTGTTAAGGGTGTATTGTAAGTACCAGCTCTTTCTTTTCCTACCATTTGCCTTCTATTCTTAAAGGCTTTAAAGTGTACATACGCTCTGTTGTTAGCATATTCACTTGTATCATGCAGGAGCTTGTTGTTTTTGATTTCAAGCCCCTTGTTAACAAAATTATCCATATCTTTTAAAATATTCTCAAAACGGAACTTGTTAAAATCAAATAGTAAATCATTGGTTATACTTGTGTTCAACACCAGTAGCTGTTCCCTTAATGTTACTAATTTAGCATTGTTGTTACAGATAATTAGTCTCATAAGATCCATACCTTTTCTATCAAATAGATGTTTTGTTTTACGCTGATATACGCACATTTATATATAAATATATGTGTTTCATTTTTAATGGTTTATAGTATATTATTAATACATCAATTTTTGTAAATATTCATTAGTTTCTAAATGTTATATTTATGGTGAAACAATATTCTGATGTACATTATCACCTAAAGTATGGTTAAGTCATTGTTAATGTATATAGGTCAACCTGTCTAGCTACAGTATTTTTGATTATCCTATTTTATTTTATTCTATTCTATTGTATTTTAACTAAGAATAAGTGAAGTTTAATTCATTTAATTACACCAATTAATTGTAGTCATTCATTGGTTTCAGCATTAGCGGGTTGTGTTTCTTACTATGTATATTAGGAAGTTGCTTTTTTATGACAACTGTACTCTGAAGATGCCCACTATGGTCATGGGTGAAAGCGCTTAGTTTATTTTACTCATTATTTTTTACTTTTTATTTGTCTGAATAAATGGGACCCTTCTTGACACTGTGTAGCCTTCATTTGTGTTACTAGTTACTGGTTCTCGGTGTTATTATCTTTATTAAACAGTTTTGCAGACGTGTTATAAATCCTTTATTGCCAATTATGGGGGTGGGGAGGGGGAATTCAGCCATAACATATCCTTGGATAAGGACTTAAATTATTGAGTACTGGACTGATGCATTATGATTGTTTTTGAAGTAAAAAGAGAGTCTCAGTTACCTCAGCTAGAGATGTCATTCATCTGTTGTGGTGTAGTTTACTTAACATTCCAAGTGGATTTCCATTTTAATGGCCTGTATATGGTTTGACCAATTCTTGAAGGATGTGGACTGCATAGTTCTGCCTTACTCAACAGAATGTCCTAAACTTATCATTGTTATGCGTTTGACTTAAGTGGAGGTGATACATTTATTTGTTGGAGGGATTCTTCACATAAAGCCTGCTGTTAGCAATCCAATTATTATGACAAACTTCATTATAATTTTGAAGACTTTGACTCTCCCTTTCATTGATATTTTGGCACATAATGTGTTGAAATTCCTATCTAGTTTCTGCTGACAAGTCACTGTACCTCATGGTAGTTCAGAGTTACATGGCTCAAGATGTGACCACCATTCTTGGCCTTCTACCATAACATGATGTTGTTCTGCACTAACCCTAAATTTCTTCACAAAATTATGCCTGAGTTTATCCTGTACAGGGCATCAATATGCAGGCCTATTTTTCTGATAACTACAGTAGAGAAGAAATGTTTCTCAGTCCATTAGATGTTAGAAAAATCTTGAAACCTAATCTCTGTCTCTGTCATTTTCTGTCTCTGTTTATCTCCCTTTGTCGTCAGTCCTTTGCCATCCTGCATGGCTCCATAAATTCCCTCTCCACCACCCATTGTGTCATTGTATTCCATGGGTCTAGAATCATCAATGTAAAAAAAGTACTTTCACAGAGTTAGGAGAAATTGGATCTTACTTTCTGCTGCCTGCATCCTCCTCTCCATCCTTTCTGTTCAAGGCAAACTTTTCTTTTGTCTCCCATATCATCTTGTGCCCCCATATCATGTTCCTTCCCATCCCTCCTCTTCTCTTGTGGAAAGAGCACTGGCTGCTGTGCTCTGTGGTCATATCTTTTTGCCACCATTCTATACACCCTCCTTGTGGCTGTCATGTGACATTCTTCAAGTTGCCTAGCGTCCCTTTTTCTGCATGGTCTCCAGAACTGCATACAGTACTCACAGTGTGGCATGATATGGGTTGGTAAAACAAAAGCATTACTTTTTTGTTTCTGAGCTTCATTTGCTCTGGACACAGTCCAGTATATTTTTCATTGCTGCCGTGGTCCTCTCACTCTGCACTTCCTGTCTTATTCAAATGTAATTACACCCAAGATCCTTTTTCAATTTTGTCACTAGCATTTTCTTTCCCCAGCCAGTCATCATCAGTGTTGTTAAGCTCCATGTGTCTTATTTTGCATTTGTGTACAGTTAACCTCAGCTGCCATTTTTCTGCTCTCTTGGACAGACTTTTCAAGTCCTTCCTTAGACTTTTCTTTCAATGCTCCAGTGGTTCACCTGTTTTGATGTCATCTACATGGAGGGTGATACTGTTCTTTGTTTCCTCAGATGTGTCTGAAATGAACACAGTAGCATAGTGGTTGCAGGACCGACCTCTGTGATACTCCAGTAGTCGCGTCTATTTCTATTTGTTATCCTGGTGAGTGGGCTACCCTAGGGTGGTTCAGGGACACTTGTCAGCCATGACCTGGATTGTATAGCAAAGATATTAAAATGCAAGCTAAGGCTACACCCATATATAAAGTGAGCAGCAGGCGCAATGAGTCCATAAAGGAAATAAATGTAGGAAACATACTACTGCTTCTTGGTTTTTACCCAACACACATTGCACTTACTCCCTATTAAAGCACAGTCTGCTGCTCCTGCCAAGACGTCAGATGTCAGCTAAAAACATCTGTCTCCAAGAATCAAAATGTAAGTGGTTTCTAACAGGAACTGTTACTTGATCCAGAAAACACATCTCTTCTTCTCACTGCCATTTTCTCCTATTGCTCTCACAGCAGTTTACTTTTGTCCACCTAATACTCTACTACTTATCTTCTGTCCTCTCTTTTCTCACTCTTCCTCTCTCCTCTCTTTTACACCTTCCTCCCTCCTCTCATTTTCTGTGTGCATATTGTATCTGTTGGTTATGTAGCAAATATGTTCTTATTAGAATGATTCATCTCATTGGGACATCTGACCTGGATGTTTATTCAGTTTTAGACCAATTTATTTTGTTTTATTGCTGAATGCCTCTCTCTGTCTCTCTGGTATTGGGGTTCTCCTGTCACCTTAGCTTGCCATTCTTCAATTTTTACAAATGTACTCTTTTTATTTCCCAGACAGAACCTGGAAATGGCACATGGTGATCAATGATTCGCCCTGGTTAAGAAATGGAAATAAAAGTCATAATGAATATCTGAAGGAGTAGGAAACATGGGTCATCTCACCAATGGAGCCTATTTATAATGATGCTTTCTTTTGTATCATGAAAGCATCTGCATGCTGTCTACAAGTACCAGTAGAATAGAATAAGATCTTGCCAAAATATCCTTGAGTTCATCCCTAAGTGATCTTTGCCATTTCATCGTAGGACCCAGTGAATCACACCTGTCCATTTTACTGCCTGAATAAGATTCCAAGACAGTAGACAGAGTGTGAATCAGGGTGTTTTCGTTTGTCACACTTGGGCTCATATTTCTCAGCTAATTCCCTAACCCATCCAAATTTCAACCCTGTCTTGTGGATCAGGCACTGCTTTGTGCTACAACCCTGGGTAGAGTCATCCAACATGTCCCATCCTCCTCCCAGAACACAGGCAGATGCTGATGCTAGGTTGAAAACCTCTGAAGCTGGGATTTTATAGTTGGACCACCTGCCATTGTATATTGATATCCATGTCCCTGTTCACGAATGATATCTTCTCAAAGTGGCTGCTAGTGGGTCTGTGGAGGAGGTCTTTATTATGCCTGCTCAAAATGTCTCCTCACTGCTACCAATCCCTGCTGCTCACTTACCTTACTAGTACTGTACACTTCTGCTGATATAAGTGCCCATAAACTATAAAGCATTTTTGTACATTGCAAAAACATTCCTTCAGACTTTCTATATTACTACTACACTGGTTGGGTGTATAAATTTTGGCAAATCTCCCTTCTGATGCATATTCTGTATTAAGAGGTTAACTGGATTCTTCTTGTGTGAAGTGAGGGTAAAACGTTTATGACTTTCACCCCTTTGTTATGCCCACCAGCTATAACCCTTTCAAGTTTCACATGCTAATAGAGATGGCATGGTCTACCTATAAATCCATTTATAAGTCCCACCCCCCCCACCCCATAAGAACAACTCCTGTTTGAAAATAAAGGTAGGGTTTCGGGTCTCTGATGAGAATTACTAAGGTGGGGTGTCTGGTCTCGGATGAGAATTACTTCTTCCTTAAAACTTGCAGCCATCACTCTTTTCCAGTCCCTCTCGAAAACCTACCCAAGTTGCAACCAACGCCATTTTCTTCAGTCTTTCTTGCCGCGCGGTGCCCGAAGCAAAAGGAGTTCGCAAGTGCCGGTCGGCCGACTCCTGAGATTTTCAAAATTGAGTTTCAGAACCGAAGTCTTCAGTAAAGCTAAGTACCCCGTTGGGGGAAATTTTTCTTGCTCCAGACCGATGTCAGTAAAAGTTAATAATTGTATTTCTTGTGGGAAGCAAATACCTCATAAGGATTTTCACTCTTACTGTATTACTTGCCTAGGCCCTGACCACGACGTTACTAGTTGTCGGTTTTGTGCTAGATTCAATAAATGCACTAATAAACGTCGGTTTGATTTTGCTTTACATTATTTTGGCTGAAGGTTTAATTACATAATGCCGTCGGAACAACCGATGACCGGAATTTATAAAAAACACAAAGACAATAGAAAAGGACAGGCGTCCAAGGTCCAAAACCGACGACGAAGCCTCTTCTAGGCCAGTCGCCGGTTCTCAGTGAGGCACTTTCGCAGCCCCTGACACCTGCTACCTCAGAGCCACAGGCCGTAACCAACAGCCACGTGGAGACACCGAGGCCTGTGGAAACTCAAGGTATTGGGCCTATGGAAACTATTCCCTCAGATGGGTCCGGAGCCGGTGAGCAGGCATTGGCTTCTGAGGGTGTTTTCAGACCTTCACAGCTTACAATTAAGCCCACTACAGCAGCAAAGGCAAAGTCAAAAACACCATTAAAGAGAAGGAAACAAGTACAGCATTCCCCAGAACAGTCATCCATGTCAGAGAAACAGATGCTTAAAATGGCTGAAGACCTAATTACTTTAATCAGGGGTTCCCATCCCCCTCCTGACAAAAGGCCTATGCAAGACACTGACTGTGATTCCTCTGACCAGGTTTCCATTTCCTCTGATTCCTCTTCTGATCAGGGATATTCTCTCCCTCCATGTGAGGACTCTGATGCAGAAGAGTCCATACCTTCAGCCTCTCCACCTGAGGATTATTCTTTTGGGAAACCCTGCACACCATGAGGGAGCATTTCCATTGGGAGAGCCAGGATTATTCAGAATCCAAGAAAAGGCTCAGAGACTTCCTTTTATTGCCTCAGCACAGGCCCCTGGCTATCCCCACTGTGCTTGATATTGTTGATGATGTTTTTTCTGAATCCAGTCTGTCTCCTGATTCTTTACCCCCTGCACCAGTCAAGCCAGACAGGTACTATAGGGTCCCTGCTTCTCATGAATTTCTTTACAAAAATCCCGCTGCAGACCCAGAAACAATTTCTCATGGTCCTAAAGGGGTTAAGGCTTCCACTACTAAAAATTCTGTCCCCTCAGATAGGGATTCCAAAGCTCTGGACAGATGGGAGAAAAAAGTTTACACTTCTGCTACTTTAGTTGTAAGAGCTTTAAACTGCCAGTTTCACATGTTTAAATATCAACAGTACCTCATGTCATTGTTAAAACAGAAAATGGTTTCAAATACAGAAAGTCCTGACAGTAAGGAAATGCAGGATTTATTGCATGCAGCTGAACAAGTGGGAAAGCATACTTTGCAATGTGGTTTTGATTCATTAGAGGCTTCTTGTAGAGCCACAGTTACAGGCTCTGTTATTCAAAGGCATGCTTGGTTGAAAGAACAAAGTTTACCTGACCATGTTAAAGTAAAATTATTGGATGCTCCATTACAGCATGATACTTTGTTTAGTGTTAAGGCAGAAGAGGTGTTAAAGAAAATGGAGGATAAAGCAAAGTCAATGCAGACAGTGAAAGATTTCTTATAGGTTCAACCACCTAGATTTAGCAGAAACTGGCCTTCAAAAAATTGGTCCTTTCCAGTGTCAGATAGGCCACAAAGAGGCAGATACAGACGCCCAAGAGGCAGATCTCAGCCCTAAGGCTCCTACAGACCTAAACAATGGGGTGCTTCAGCCCCCAAAGGAGGGGAAGACAAATCACAACCTTATAGGAAACGGTCTCAATGACTTCCCTCTACAAATGCCAAGCACTTACCTTTTGACAGCACCCCTAGGGGGAAAGCTAGCACTTTTCTCAAAAAATTGGCACATAATCACCCAGGACCAATGGGTACTGAATATTGTTTCTCAGGGTTACAGGTTCCACTTCCACACGCTTCCAAAACCAAAAGGTATGCCAGACCTGCCACAAAACCAATGGGCAGAGGCACAGAAACAGATTGCTGCTCTTAAGGACATGGGAGCTATTCAAAAAGTTCCACAGCAAGAACAGGGACAAGGATTTTACTCAAGACTTTTCTTAGTACCCAGAAAGGACAAAGCCTGGAGACCAATACTGGACCTGTCAATCCTAAATACTTTCCTGGATGTTCCAAAATTCAAAAAGTTAACACTACAGCAACTTCTGCCCATGCTGGGCAAGAAGGCTTGGCTAGTTACTTTGGACCTCAAGGAGGCATACCTGCATGTCCCAATCAGACAATCTTGCAGAAGATACCTCAGATTCATAGCAGGCTCAATGCATTACAAATTCTCTGCACTGCCCTTCGGCTTATCTACTGCGCCCAGGGTCTTCACAAAATGCCTGGCACCAGTAATTGCATTTTGCAGACAAAAAGGAATTCAAATATATCCCTACTTGGACGACTGCCTTATTAAAGCAGAGAGCAAGGACATTCTTCTAAAGCATCTGGCGTTTGTAAAAAGATTGCTAATTTGCCTAGGGTGCACAGTAAACAAAAAGAAATCAAAACTAGTGCCTTCTCAAGAGATAATATTCCTGGGTGCAAGCTTAAATACAACTGCCCAGATGACTTATCTTATGCCAGACAAACAAAGGCAACTGACACACTACTTTCAAATGATGGCAACAAAAACCCATCTCCCTGCAAGAAAAATTCTGCAGGCCCTGGGCTTCATGGCATCCTGCATTCTACTAATTCCATATGCAAAACTGCATATGAGGAAACTACAATGGTATCTAAAAAGTGTTTGGACTCAGCATTGTCACAGCCTGGAGTCAATCATAACTTTAATTCCCTGCCTACAACAGGAGTTTTGATGGTGGTCCCAGGCCTGTCACCACAGCAAGGGACAGCCTTTCACCTTACCCACTGCCAGGCAGACAATAACAATGGATGCATCGGATTATGCCTGGGGGGCACATATGGCAGGAAAATGTATTCAGGGCACGTGGCCCAAGGAACAAATGCATCTTCACATCAATCAAAAAGAGATGATAGCTGTACAGAATGCCCTGACAGCTTTCAAGGACCTAATACATCCAGGACAACTATTAATAAAGACGGACAATACCACAGTTATGTGGTACATAAACAAGCAGGGGGGCACACATTCCTACCCCCTATGCAGACAAGCCATGACTTTGTGGAACACAACACTGACAGTTCTTGCCAGGAACAAAAAATACACTGGCAGACGAACTAAGCAGAAATCTCATGGATCCTCATGAATGGAAGCTAAATCCACAAGTGTTCAGCATGATAACAAGGAAATGAGGATGCCCAGACATAGATCTTTTTGCCTCCCTTTACAATTACCAAATACAGAAATTTTGCACAAGAACTTATCACTCTCAAGCATGGAAAGTGGATGCTCTATCATTCAGCTGGAAAGGCCTGACAGTCTATGCCTTCCCTCCGATGCCACCTCTTACCAAGGTGCTACTAAAAGTCAGACAAGAAAGGCCAAAAATGATCCTGATTGCCCAAGACTGGCCATGCCAGCACTGGTACCCAATCCTAAAGAGTTTGTCTCAAGGCCCAGCTTGGCTTCTACCTCAAATTCCTCATCTTCTGACACAACAAAACAATTAGATTCTGCACAGTCAACTCAGAACCTTAAACCTGGCAGCATGGCAGATAATGTAGCCACTCAGACTGCACCTCTCTCTAAAGCTGTTATGGATGTCATTTTAGTAGCCAGGAGGCCCAGCACTAGGAAATCTTATGCAGAAAAATGGAAAAGATTCTGTGCTTGGAACCAGGCACAAGGGCTCGAACCAATTGTCCCTAATATACCTCAGATTTTACAATACCTAACTGAGATGCTGGACAAAGGCTTATCTTTCTCATCTATTAAAATCAATGCCTCTGCCATTTCAGCTTATTACAATACGGAACCTCCTATTTTTTCACATCCTCTACTACGACAGTACCTCAGAGGGGCAAAAAATATAAGACCCCCAAGGAGAGCACCAGTACCTACTTGGGACCTCAATTTTGTTTTAGAAAAACTCACACTGCCTCCTTTTGAACCAGCCAGCACAGCTGATCTAAAATTCTTGTCATGGAAAACTGCTCTGCTCCTAGCAATAACTTCAGCAAGAAGAGTCTCAGAGTTACAGGCATTAATGGCTGTGGAACCTTTCCTCATTTTTCATCAGGACAGGGTTTCTCTTAGGACAAACCCAACATTCATGCCAAAAGTGGTCGCCAGTGTGGCCTTAAACCAAACCATTCATTTACCTACTTTTTACCCAAATCCCCAGAATAAAGGGGAGAGACTTGTGCATGCTTTGGATATACACAGACAGCTACGATTCTACTTGGACAAAACAAAAGCTTTCAGAAAAACTGAGCAACTGTTTGTAGCATATGCTGCAGGATCACAAGGAAAGCCTATTACAAAGCAGACAATCTCTAAATGGATCGGACACTGCATCCGCTTCTGTTATGCACAACATGGCAAATCAGTGCCTAAGGGCATTAGGCCTCATTCTACCAGAGCAGCAGCCACTTCAGCAGCTTTCCTCAGAGGAGTGCCAACCAAAGACATTTTAGAAGCTGCAACCTGCAGCTCAGTGCACACTTTCACCAAGCACTACCACTTACCTCTCTACTCTAAATCCAGAGCGGGCTTTGCCACTGCAGTTCTGCAGGGCTTGGTAGCCTCTCCAAATCCAATTTAGACCCAGCCACCCAACCTCAGCTTTGGGATTCTACCCAAGTGTAATGACTGCAACAGTGAAACACGATGAACAAAGTACAGTTGTATACCTACCATAAATGTAGATGTTCGAGTGTATTCACTGTTGCAGTCCAGGTTACCCACCCACCATCCCCCTTTTTTCTTTGCTGGGACTTTTATGTACTTCTCATCTCTATACTACCTGTGTTGTGTATTTGCTTGTAGGTGAAGGAAATGTTTGTAGTAATATATGCATGTTTTTTGGCATAATTTTATCTTTCCAGCCTTCCTATCTGTGGGCACCTGACATCTGGAGCAAGAAAAACTGAAGAAAATGGTGTCGGTTGCAACTTTTATATCCCTGGTGCACTGACGTCAGGGAAGAGGCGACAACAACCGACGCCGGACCAAGACTTTGGAACTCGGGCCGACTGCGGTTCACCTGCCAGCAGGATAACCCAAGTGTAATGACTGCAACAGTGAATACACTCGAACATCTACATTTATGGTAGGTACACAACTGTACTTTTCCTTACAAAGCTAACCCTGTTCTCTAAAGCAGGAATGTATCATAGAAAGAAGATGCCCTGTTTCATCAAGGAATTCAAACAAATTCTGCAGATGTGGGGCAAAAATATACTGCAATTGGAAAACCACTAGCCTGCCCTCTTGTCATTTATATTATATAAATTTTGGCATAAAGCCATAATAACAATAATTCAAGGAAAGTCATACTAATACAAAAATAAGAAACTCAATTTCTTAAAAATCCCAAATCTTGTTGGCAACTACTAGGTAAATCTTAAACTACTGCCTCAAGGCAATTAACTAATTAAAACCATTTTTTCCTCTATGGAGGGTGCAGCTAACCTTCTCAAGGATGGTTTCACTACCCATTTCCTGTAACCAGTCCCTGTTCCAGCCATTTTCCATCAGCTTTTATAACAACACTTAGCAATTATATCTTGTATTTCGGAGCCATTACATCAAACATTGTAATCTGCTAATTAAGCTACGAGATTCTGCCCAGCATAAAAAAATGCCACTTCTCCCAAAATTCCACAGAAATCATCCTTCTACGTTGCCAAACACTATTCCTTCATCTGCTCTGGAATTAACCCTAGTACCTGGGAATACAGCAATAATTATTGATCTTCCAAAATCGTTAATTCCTATATCCTGTTTTACACAAATAACCAATCTTCTGCAATTCACTAAGCTATTTGAAAAAAAAAACAATTATAAACAAATCCTTACCTTTACTGAGTAATGTTACCTATTTAATGATACTCAGAACAGTGGAAGTCCAGCCTTTAATACAGCTATAGCATGACTGCAAGCAGAAGATCATGTATTCCTTAATGAGGACAAGATCTTTTCAGAAGATCCCTCTTCATTTATTTCAAGAGAGTGCTTGAAAAGGTAAATTATTCAGTTCTACGTACTCACTTGGCCAGTAAAGGCTTTGTTGATAAACCCTTAGAGTGGAATAAAAATAACCTTATAAACAGATGATGTTCACCCTGGACGTGCAACTTTTAACAGTAGATCCCTGTCTGGACTCCCTAGAGTTATCACTCCATGACCCTATATATTGTCTTCCTCAGTAATAGTCTATGGCAGTTCTAACTTATCCAAATAAGATTTTATATACTGATAACCTTCTTCTGCTAAAAGTTAGCAAAAGACTTGACAAAATACAAAGAAAGAAAGAAAAAAAAAACAACAGGCAGATTTCAAAAAGATTTCGTTTGTTTTCTAAGTAACCACCTCTGTTTGGTATTCCTCTGTGAGTAGCCTTTTGTAAACCCCAAAGATCTATGACCCCTCAGAGACAAAGTGGAAATCTTTATTACCTGTTTGGAAACAACTGACTTTTTGAAATTTACCTTTGAACATCACAGAATATGTTAATTATTTATATGTGTTGCCATCTAAAGAAGAATTTTTTTTCTTCTTTTATTTACAGGAAGCCTACTTTCAGCAATTCATATTTACATTTCCACGGTAGCCATCCTTTTAAACAAAACAAGAGCTTGGTTAAAGAGCAGGCCATTAGATTGTCCCATATGATCTCAAATGACACCACATTTAAAGTGGAGTTAGACCATCTGAAAAAATGTTGATTGATAGGAAGTACCCCTTGAAACTGGTTGAGCACATCTTTGGTTACATCAGTGACCATAGGTCTGGCCACTATTCACCTTTATTGGGAAAGGGAACTAGTTCAGCCAATTTGGAAGTTAACACTGCTGATTAAACTGATTTTGTGGAAAACAGTTTTTAAATAGAGCTCTTGTGTTACCATTTATTGATGGATTGGAAAAAATAAAAAGTATTTTACAACTATATTGGAATATTTTAAAGGGAATGAAGCTATTTGTAGTAAGCTTAGTAACAAACCTTCACTTGTTTTAAGGTAAATAGTAATTTTAAACATTTGCTGGAAAACCAGAAGGTTATAACTCCTGTTTACAAAGTCAAAACTTAGTACAGTTAAGTGTGGAGATGTACACAGTGTTCATGCATAGTAAATACTACTAACCTAACTGAACAGTAGTCTTAAAACTAGGGTACCTTTTCAGTATGGGTACTGTAACATGTCAGAGATTATTTATTTAGCAAAATGCTTGGTATGTGTGCAATTTTATGTAGGAACGACTGAACGACCCAGAAGAAAAGAATTTATGACCAATCACATGACATTCCCAAGGCTAACCCCAAAAATGCATTGTATAAACATTCCTTAACGTGTATCTTTTAAAAAAATATTTTTTGCTATTTTAGAAGTTGTACCTAGAAATGCTAAAGGTGGTGCATGGGAGACCCTTATTGAGTATAAAGAGCTCATTTGGCAGTTTTGTTTGAATGTTCATAAACTATCTAGATGGAGTGGTTTCTATTGCACCCCTTCTTAAAATAAGATCTGCTAAATTATAGAATTATTTTTTGAAATTGACTTTTAATTTTTTTAATTTATTTTGTATTTATGTGCATGACGTTTTTTACAATATGCTGCTTAAATGCATTGATTTTTGTCATTTACATGTTGTATTTCTTTAAGAAATTGTTGGTGGTGATTGGGTGGGGTTATTTAAAAACTTGGAGGACATCCACTATTTGTTCTGATGAAGTTCTGTGTGTTTGAGGAGGAAAGCACTTAGCATTTGGATTAAAAAATAAAATCTTTTGGTCTTTCCTTGATTGTTTCCTGTTTTTTGTGCTTAATAGTTACTTTTTGTGCAGTACTGTCCTGAATTTTGAATCAAAAAGTGAAACCCAGCTACACATTCTCAACATGGTATTTTCTGTTGACCATAAAAATCCAACCTTTCTTTCACCTTTATGCTTAGCTTTAGTGGTATGCTTTGCTTCTGTGTCAACCCTGTGCATGTACATTGTTAAACCTTATCAGTATTGTTTTATCGATCCTTTGTTAACATTTTTGTATGTGATCTTGCTTTATGGAACCAGCTTTTTCATGTAAGTGATTTAGACACAACTACTCATTGTATAGATACCCCTTTACTGTTGCATCAGTCATTTAATCTGTTGTCTTATTTTGACTATCACTGGCACAGATGATATCTGTACTTATGTAAACAATGGTCTGATATCTCCTTCCATATTTATAGGCATGACAAGAATGTCTGAGACAGTTAACCACAACCTGCTCTTAATAGCTAAGAAAATTAAACTCAGTAACCTACCTTAAAGACAGAGCCTTTCAAATGTTTACTAATAAATCAGACAGAGAAACACTGACTACTGGTGTTCAACAGGGCTCTGAGTTAGGCCACTAATCTTCTCTTTGTTCATTACTCACCTCACTCTAGACCTCCCAAACAGTAATATCACAATGAATACAAATGACATTCTTATACTTGTCACTAGGCAAGCACATCTTTCCCTTCAAGACAATCTACAAACCTATTCTCTTCTCTCTGTACATGGCAATATGTAAATCGACTCTTAACCCCTGTAAAACAAATGTCTTGCCATTTAAAGCCCCAGAGAAACTCCATACATTGCCTACCTTAATTATTTATAGATTGTTTGTTTTCCTGGAAAGTTTGACTGAGAAAACAAGCCCCTTTTCAGTGGATGCCCAGGAAAAAAGCTCCATAAGAAATTGTATCAGTAGTATGTATACATGTACAGAATACTCTGGTAATGTTTTGCAGCATACCAGACAAAGCTCTGTGACACGTATTTGCAATAGTACTTATACAATATACATTAGCAGCATTATGCGCAAAGTGATTTTTACTAAAGCAGATAATAATGAAATAAACATGCGTATTTTGCAGAAAAGTAATCAGCAGTGGGTGCATTTAAGTAGTAGTACATTAGGTTAGATATATTTATATGGATTGTGTCATAAGAAGGGCAGAAGATTGAAAAATAAGAGAGTAGGGAAAATCACTGATGTATATCTGTACATAGAAGAGGTAGTTTAGGAATAATTTAGCAGGGGCATAGCCAGGAGTCAAGCAGGAATAGTTTTAATTTATCTTTGAAGATAATGTGCATTCTTGAGGAGTCGGATTGGAGGAGAAATTGAGTTCCATGATTTTGTGATACAGCTGGAGGAAAGAACATTTCCTGCTTTATTGTGAGCTTTCTGAATTGAGAGGAGCTGTTTCTCAGTGGAGCTGTGTTGGTGGAGTGGAGTGGAGTTGTGGTACATCTCCCAGGGCTGGGAATTTGTCAGGGTGAAAGACTAATTAATCTGTGTGCAAACTGAAGTTGAGCGTAGTTGAGGCGGTGAGATAGCTCAAGCCATTTCAGGTGTCTAAGGGCAATACAGGGATGTATAAAGTACAGCTTGTTGGAAGCAAATTTGTTTATTTTATTAAAGCATTACTTTTGTTTTGTTGTCTTGGTGGACTGGATTTTAGTGAAAATTAGGTGAGGTATGAAGAAGTGTAGACAACGGGTAGGTGGATGCTAACCTTATCTAAATACTTTCAGTCAGAATATTGTTTTGTTCTACATAGACATAACTTCTGACATGTTTTTTAATTGGTTGTTGGATCTGGAGGTTGAATGCCATGTTGTCATCACCTATAACCCCTCAGAATTTAGCATTGGATGCTACCTCAATATGTGTGTTATGTGCAGTGGTGATATGAAAGTTACCTTTGCATTTGGTTTGACATTTAGGATAAAAAGAAGAAGTTTAGTGTTTTTTGAGGGGGTAGTATTAGGTCTGATTTTAGTAGGCAGCTTTCTGTGGAGGTTAAGAATGGGATTTGGGGCTGAATAGATAAGGGTTACATCATCTGCACATTGTAGTAATTTGGCATATTTTGAGACAGCGAGTAAATTATTGCCTAATATATTAAACAGTAATGATCCTAGTATGGAGTCTTGAGGAACACCATCAGAGACTAGTAAAAGGT
Organism: Protopterus annectens; assembly: GCF_019279795.1. Lineage (NCBI taxonomy): Eukaryota > Metazoa > Chordata > Ceratodontiformes > Protopteridae > Protopterus > Protopterus annectens. The sequence goes on along the minus strand of NC_056745.1, from coordinate 1,053,708,915 downwards.
TAGCAATGCTAATTGCTGTTACTACTGGAGAAGGACAGGTCAAGGCAGGTTAACTGATGGAGCAGTTTAGTACGACAGACAGTTTGAAAAGCTTTAGATAGGTCCAAAAACAGGGCAGATACAATATTAACTAATTTGCGTCTGCTATTAATGCTGTTAGAGAAGTCTGTTACGGCTTAGTACTTAAGGATTTGAAAGGAAACGTCATCACTAAAGTACAAGAACAACTCATTGGACTTGCACTTGACCCTGTCCTCAGCTTTACCACAGATACAGACAAATATCTCCAGCAAAGTACTCTCACAGCTAAAACTAAGCTATCAAATCTACCACATCCTTTGTCCAGCCAGACAGATAGCCATAGCCAAAAATGTTCTACTTCCCAAGTTGGAATTTTCACTGCCTCTCATAAGCTTAAACTCTGCCCTTAATATTCAGAAGCCCACAAACTACTGAAAATAAAATCTGGTGATTTGCATTACTTGTAGACAATAGGATGCATCATTGTGACCTTCTTCACAAGATCCACTGTTAAATAGAGCCATGCTTTTCCTCTGCACCCTGATATTTAAAGTCATTATGATAGGTTGCTCCCCCTCTCTTAAAACTAAGTTGGCTTTCAGGGATCAGACCTAATCACAAAGAAGCAGCCAAGATAACACTTGCGCTGGCTAAGCCAACATTTAATCACACTACTGGGGAAAAAGTATTCCCTTGAATAGGGCCTGCTTCCAGGAACCTCTTACCCACTGAAGTAAAAATAATTTTACATTAAACACTTTTAGGACAAAAAGCCTGAAAGAATTTCTAGAGAAGGAGTGAAATTGCTCTTGCTTCCAAGATAAAGGGTAACAAATGTGTGCAAAGATAGCTGATTGTTGTTGCAGTTTACCTTTAACAGTTTGACATGTATATATTTTGCACACATAAAGTGAACATCCTGTTTTCATTAATATTATATTACTTGACAATGGGCCAAGTCATAGCTGAAAGAGGTCCATTGGACTATTTTACTTACCCTGTTATCAGGTGAAAATAAGTATGTTTTCAGAGACTGAACACTAGACGTTCATCGTGTTTCACTGTTGCAGTCATTACTCTTGGGTTATCCTGCTGGCAGGCTACCCGCAGTCAGCCTGAATTCCAAAGTCCTGGTCCGGTATCGGTTGCTGTTGCCTCTTCCCTGACGTCAGTGCGCCAGGGGTATAAAACATGCAGCCGACACCATTTTCTCCAGTCTTTCTTGTTGCGCGGTGCCCGAAGCAAAAGCAGTTCGCAAGTGCCGGTCGGCCGACTCCTGAGATTTTCAAATCCGAATTTCAGAACCGAAGTCTTCATTAAATCTAAGTACCCCGTTGGGGAAACTTTTTTCTTGCTCCAGAACGATGTCAGAAAAAGTTAACAATTGTATTTCTTGTGGGAAGCAAATACCTCATAAGGATTTTCATTCGTACTGTATTCCTTGCCTAGGCCCTGACCACGACATTGCTAACTGTCGGCTTTGTGCTAGATTTAACCAACGCACTGTTAAGCATCAGTTCAATTTTGCATTTCATTACTTTGGCCGAAGATTTAATTATATAATGCCATCGGAACAGCTGACAACCGGAGTTTACAAAAAAAACGCAAGGACAAGGAAAAGGATAGGCATCCGAGGTCCAAAACCGATGACGAGACCTCAGCTAGGCCAGTCGCCGGTTCTCAGTGAGGCGCTTTCACAGCCCCTGGTGCCCGCTACCTCAGAGCCACAGGCCGCTTCCAACTCCCACATGGAGCCGACTGAGCCTCCGGATACTCAAGGTATTGGACACTTGGAAACCATTCCCTCAGATGGCTCCAGAGCCGCTGAGCAGGCATCGGCTTCTGAGGGTGTCTTCAGTCCTACACAGTTATATGTTAAGCCAACTTCAGCTTCAAAGGCAAAGACTAAAGCAGTTTTAAAGACAAAGAAACAAGTACAGTATTCTCCTACTCAGACTTCCATGCCTAAAAAACAGATGCTTAAAATGGCCGAAGACCTAATTACTTTGATCAGGGGTTCCCATCCCCCTCCTGATAAGAGGCCTAGGCAAGAGACAGAATATGATTCTTCTGATCAGGTTTCAATTTCCTCTGATTCCTCTTCTGAACAGGGATACTCTTTTCCTCCCTACGAGGATTCTGATGCTGAAGAATCCATTCCTTCAGCCTCTCCTCCTGAGGATTATTCTTTTGGGGAAACCCTGCATACCATGAGGGAACATTTTCACTGAGAGAGCCAAGATTACTCAGAATCTAAGAAAAGGCTCAGAGACTTTCTTTTACTACCTCAGCACAGACCTCTTGCTATTCCACTTGTTCTAGACATTGTAGATGATGTATTTTCAGAGTCCGGCCTGTCTCCTGACTCTTTAGCCCTTGCACCCTGCTAAGCCAGACAGATACTGCAGGGTCCCAGACTCTCATAAATTTCTATATAAAAACCCTGCTGCCGACCCAGAAACTATACCACAGGGTCCCAAAGGGATCAAGGCTTCCACTGCAAAAAACCCTGTCCCCTCTGATAGGGATTCTAGGGCACTGGACAGATGGGGGAAAAAAGTTTACCCTTGTACTACCTTGGCTGTAAGGGCTTTAAATTGTCAGTTTCATATGCGTAAATATCAGCAATACTTAATGTCACTGCTTAAACAGAAAATGTTGACAAATTCTGAATGTTCTGATAACAAGGAAATACAGAATTTATTGCATGCAGCTGAACAAGTGGGAAGCCATACTTTGCAATGTGGTTTTGATTCACTGGAGGCCTCTTGCAGGGCTGCTGTTACGGGTTCTGTCATTAGAAGGCATGCTTGGTTAAAGGAACAGAATCTGCCTGATCATGTTAAAGCAAAATTATTGGATGCTTCATTGCAGCGTGATACTTTGATTGGTGTTAAGGCAGAAGAGGTGTTGAAAAAAAATGGAGGATAAAGCAAAATCCATGCAGACAGTTAAGGATTTCCTACAGGTACAGCCACCCAGATTTAGCAGGAACTGGCCTACAAAGAATTGGTCCTTTCCAGTGTCAGACAGGCCACAAAGAGGCAGATACAGACGTCCCAGAGGCAGATCCCAGCCCCGAGGCTCATACAGGCCTAAACAATGGGGTGCTTCTACCTCCAAAAGTGGAGAAGGCAAATCACAACCATACAGGAAACAGTCCTAATGACTTTCCTCTGCCAGATCCAAGCACTTATTTTTTGGCAGCCCCCTTAGGGGGAAAACTAGCACTTTTTCCACCAAACTGGCAAATGATTACCCAGGACAAATGGGTCTTGAACATAGTGTCCCAGGGCTACAGGTTCCACTTTCACACCCTGCCAAGGGCAAAAGGTATGCCAGACCTGCCACACAATCAATGGGCAGAGGCACAAAAGCAAATTACATCCCTCATGGACATGAGGGCCATTCAACAAGTACCACAGCAAGAGCAGGGGCAAGGATTTTGCTTGAGACTTTTCTTGGTGCCCAGAAAGGACAAAGCCTTGAGACCAGTATTGGACCTGTCTATACTAAACACATTTCTGGATGTTCCAAAATTCAAGATGTTGACTCTGCAGCAGCTACTGCCCATGCTGGGCAAGAAGTCTTGGCTCGTAATTTTGGACCTAAAAGAGGCATACCTGCATGTCCCAATCAGACAGTCTTGCAGAAGATACCTCAGATTAATAGCTGGCTCAATGCACTACCAATTCTCTGCATTGCCCTTTGGCTTATCTACTGTGCCCAGGGTCTTCACAAAATGCCTGGCACCAGTAATTGCATTTTGCAGACAAAGAGGAATTCAAATATATCCTTACTTGGACGACTGCCTTATTCAAGCAGAGAACAAAGACATTCTTCTAAAGCATCTGGCGTTTGTAAAAAAAGATTACTAATTTGCCTAGGGTACACAGTAAACAAAAAGAAATCAAAACTAGTACCCTCTCAAGAGATAATATAACTGGGTGCAAGCTTAAATACAACTGCCCAGATGGCTTATCTCATGCCAGACAAACAAAGGTAACTGATTTTTTGCTTCAAAAAGTTGGCAACAAAGACCCAGTTATCTGCAAGGAAAATCCTGCAGGCCTTGGGCTTCATGGTATCCTGCATTCTGCTAATTCCATATGCCAGACTGCATATGGGGAAACTACAATGGTATGTAAAAAGCATTTGGACTCAACATTGCCACAGCCTGGAAACATTAATTACTCTCATTCCCTGCCTGCAACAGGAGTTTCGATGGTGGGCACAGGCCTGTCACCACAACAAGGGTCTGCCATTCACTTTACCCACAGCCAGGGAGACACTAACAACGGATGCATCAGATTATGCCTGGGGGGGCTCACATGGCAGGAAAATGTATTCAGGGCACATGGCCCACAAGCCAGATGCATCTTCATATCAATCAAAAAGAGATGCTAGCTGTTCAGAATGCCCTGACAGCTTTCAAGGATCTACTTCATCCAGGACAACTACTGATAAAGACGTACAATACTACAGTCATGTGGTACATAAACAAACAGGGAGGTACATATTCCTAGCCCCTCTGCAGACAAGCAGTGACCTTGTGGGACACAGCATTGACTTATCAAGTTCACCTGCAAGCACAATTCCTGGCAGGAAAAATAAATACTCTAGCAGACGAACTAAGCAGAAACCTCATGAATCCCCACGAGTGGAAATTGGATCCACAAGTCTTCAGCATGATAACAAGGAAATGGGGATGCCCAGACATAGATCTATTTGCCTCCCCTCACAACTGCCAATTACAGAGATTTTGGACAAGGATTTATCACAAACAAGCATGGAAAGTGGATGCCCTATCCTTCAGCTGGAAAAACCTAACAGTATATGCCTTTCCTACACTGCTTCTCCTTCCCAAGGTATTCCTAAAGGTCAGACAAGAGAAGCCAAAAATTATACTAATTGCCCCAGACTGGCCACGCCAGCACTGGTACCCAATCCTGAAGAGCTTGTCTCAGGGTCCAGCATGGTCATTGCCTCAAACTTCTCACTTACTGAGCCAACAAAACAATCAGATCCTGCACAGCCAACTCAGGACACTAAATCTGGCAGCATGGCAGATAATGTAGCCATTCAGAGCACTCCTCTTTCAAAAGCTGTTATGGATGTTATCTTGGAGGCCAGGAGGCCCAGTATCAGAAAATCTTATGCAGAAAAATGGAAGCGATTCTGTGCTTGGAACCAGGAACAAGGCATTGACACGTATGTACCAAATATTCCTCAGATTTTACAATACTTAAATGAGATCCTGGACAAAGGCCTTCCCTTTTCATCAATTAAGATTCATGCCTCTGCCATTTCAGCCCATTACAATACAGAACAACCTATCTTTTCTCATCCTTTAATAAGGCAGTACCTCAGAGGGGCCAAAAACATCAGGCCTCCAAGGAGAGCACCAGTACCTGCATGGGACCTCAATTATGTCTTGGAAAAACTCACACTGCCTCCTTTTGAGCCAGTCTCAACAGCCGATATAAAATTCTTATCCTGGAAAACAGCTCTGCTCCTAGCAATAACCTCTGCAAGATGAGTCTCGGAGTTACAGGCACTCATGGCTGTAGAACCTTTTATCATTTTTCATCCAGACAGGGTTTCTCTGAGGAAAAATACTACATTTATACCTAAGGTGGTGTCCAGTGTGGCCCTCAACCAAACCATTCACTTGCCTACCTTTTATCCAAACCCACAGAACAAGGGTGAGAGACTTCTGCATTCTTTGGACATACACAGACAGCTACGCTTCTACTTGGACAGAACTAAAGCTTTCAGAAAGACTGGGCAACTTTTAGTGGCATATGCTGCAGGATCACAAGGAAAGGCCATCTCAAAACAGACTATTTCTAAATGGATAGGTCATTGCATTCGTTTCTGCTACTCACAGCATGGCAAATCAGTGCCTAAGGGCATTAGGCCACATTCTACCAGAGCAGCAGCCACTTCAGCAGCCTTCCTCAGAGGAGTACCAACCAAAGACATCTTAGAGGCTGCAACTTGCAGTTCAGTGCACACTTTTACAAAGCACTACCACTTACCTCTCTACTCTAAATCCAGAGCAGGCTTTGCCACTGCAGTTCTGCAGGGCCTCATAGCCTCTCCTAATCCTATTTAGCCCAGCCACCCATCCTCAGCTTTGGGATTCAACCCAAGAGTAATGACTGCAACAGTGAAACACGATGAACATAGTACAGTTGTGTACCTACCATAAATGTAGATGTTCGAGTGTATTCACTGTTGCAGTCCAGGTTACCCTCCCACCGTCCCCCTTTCATTTGCTGGGTTTTATCTGTGCTTCTGTATTCTATACAACCTATGTGGTGTATTTGCTTGTAGATGAAGGAAATGTTTACTTTAGTGCATGCATGTTTATTGGCATAATCTATTTAGCCTACCCTTTTGGGGGCACCTGACATCTGGGGCAAGAAAAACTGCATCTTGTATACCCCTGGTGCACTGACGTCAGGGAAGAGGCGACAGCAACCGACGCCGGACCAGGACTTTGGAATTCAGGCCGACTGCGGGTAGCCTGCCAGCAGGATAACCCAAGAGTAATGACTGCAACAGTGAATACACTCATCTACATTTATGGTAGGTACACAACTGTACTTTGTTTATCTTCCTGTAGCATTTCCATTGACAAAATTTAACACCACACATTTGAAGGTATAGCTGGCATCTCCATCATGGTGACTAAGTCTGCTCTCATTCAGATTCCAGAGGCTGCTTATTGGCAAGATTTCCTACTGTTGTTGTTCGAGTCCCCCTTAACTCTTATATAAAAAAGTCCTCCTGTTTCCATAGGCCTACTAGGATGTGCCTAGTCAACAACAACAAAAAAAATAATATGGATATCTGTAAAAAAAAAAAAAGACTTTTTTTCTGCTATAAAAGTTTCACTTGATTATTTTTTAGAGAATGGAAGTTCAAGAGTATATAGCTACCGATTGAGATGTCATGAAGATCTGTAGCTGTAGGGAATGCTCATTATATTATTTATCTTTTATATATTCACCAGACAGATGACCTTCCAAAACTAAACTTTTTTACCAATTTTAAAGCTCCATTCTTAGTTTTTGCATACTCAAAGCATAGTTCATTTTCTTAGTAGAAAACTATCCTTCTAATGAAAGCTAGGCTTCTCTGTGCTTTTACATTGTTCCCCCAAAACAGGAGATCCCGATCAAAGCTCAGCAAGAAAAAAACATTTTTTCTTTCTTTTTTATAGCTTTTTGGTTATGGCGTATTTGGCTCTTCTTTTCTGGAAGCTAGCAAGGATATTTTCTTATTACTTATTTGAAGCCTGCTTCAGATCTCTGAAGCTGCATATTTGAATTCATAGCACACTTTCCAGACAGAATCTAACCATCTGTGTAGTTTATGGGACTAGAACTTAGTTTTTCTATAGAACAGACATTGTGTCAGTATTTTTTCTCTCTTTCTGAATTAGGTATTTGGTATTCTGCTCTAAAGATTAATCTGCCTGCAATTCATGTTTTAATGAAGCTATATTTTAGAGAATGTTGTCTCAGTTACTTCTGGTCTGCACTGGCTATATTTGGCTTTTAGAGCTGAAGCCATACATTTGAGAATCTGCACCATGGTTTCATCTTAATCTGATTGTCTGTTTCTCACTTTGAGACATTTACTCCATATTGGAGGGTCAATCTGTCCTGGAAAGCCTGCTTTGCAGTTGTCAGTACATCATTTCAGAGGATTTCGGAGCTGCAAGCTGTATGATCTGGATAAAGCATCTTATTTTGCTTTTTGTAACACGAGTGCCACATGATATGCTGCCTAAAATTATTTAGTTTATTTTAATGTCTGTTCAGGTTACTTGCATGTATATTTTCTTAAGTGCCGCAGTCCTAGATAAGGATTGTGTCCTGAGTGGGCTACATGTGTATAGATATTTTAAGTATTTCATAGCTAGGAGTGTTCCAGTCAGCCTACTAGACAGCTCTTCATTTTTTTTACCCTGTATGAGTAAGGCAGTGTATTGATAGAGCAGAGTGTTAACCGTGGCTTGCTCACTGCACTCTTTTCTGTTGCAAATATGCAGTGAAGTCCTTCCTTACCTCTTTTTGCCGCCAGTCCGTGTTCCTTCAGATGGGTGGCATTTTCTTTATTTTAATCAAAGCGAGGAAACCTGTGCTGTTGTTGCTGGTCCAAGGTTCATGCCATTGCCAGTTGGTTCAAGATCAGGGGCAGACTTTTGCAGAGCTTTCTAGCAAGGTCAGCCCTCATGGCTTTCTGGTTAGTCTCTCTTCTGTAGGCAATAGCAGTTAGTGCATGCCACTTTTTTAAGACTTTTTTACTGCTCTTTAATCCCACATTAAAAAGACAAGCTAGTTACATAGTGTCCTGCCATAAGTCAGTAATATCATAATTCAAAGCCATTGAGAGTTTCTAATTCATTGACTCCACCCTTTCCCAGTAAATAAATTGTTGGTGACTTTTATTTAAGGTATGTAGGCTGCCTTTTCAAATGCAGTTGTGTTGCATAATGAGAAAAAGAAATAAAGCATATATGCAGACATTGTACAATTCATTGCAACATATCACTTTTATTTCACGTTGCTTTAAAAGTGATTGATATGCATTTTAAACTAAATGCTTTCCAAATTAATGTTTCTGTTTTATGTGACTCTTGTATTTGTAGTCTTTTTCTCATATTCTTTGGTTGGCTTATATAAGAAAAGAACTGAGACAGCACTGCCCTTTTCTGTCTCCCTTAACACTGTTGTTGAGAGCCTTCTGCAGAGTTGGGGCCACCTGATCCTGATAATGACGGGCTTGACTGTTCTGCTGATGAGCACAGCCTGCCCACTGAAGTAAATGCAAGAAGTGGTTGCCACTTAGATAATTCTGAAGATTCAGAATAACAGTAGATACTTTCATGCAGTGTCTGTTTTGAAAAAGAGGCCATTTCATCCTAAGGAAGATTGTGAAAATTCATGTGGGTCTATGGTTTTATCAAAGTTATCTTTTTATAGGTTGGTTGTTCATCTACAAAAATATGAGTGGGAGATGTAAAGTCATATAAAAAGTGCTCTCTGTGGCTGTTTTTTGTTTTGTGAATGTCAACTAACATAAACTTGTTTTAAATTCACTGCAAAATGTATAGTTTTTCTCATTTTAATTACAACAGAACTTCCCAATCTTCCTGGTACAATCAAATATGCTTTCATATTCCTTTAAAGAAGCTGTGTCTTGTTGTACATGCTTATCGTTGTATTCCATTATTTAATATTACTGACTTAAATCAGTCTTTAAGTATTGTGTATACTTGTAATGCAGTATGCATTTTTTTAAATTAAAATAAAATTGGTGTATAAAGTTTTTTTTTTTTAATTTTGTTTAGAATGTTGAGAACAGTCGGATTCTGTGTCTTGCACTCGTTTTAGTCTATGGTGAAAAACAAGAATGGATAGTAGCAGGAACACATTCAGGTTCTCTGATAGTAATTGATGCAGTTAATATGGCATCTAAGCACCATCTTCAAAAAATGACTGATTCTGTGACCAGCTTATTCTACAGTTTTCGTTCAAAACACAGGTATGACTCTCCGTCTTATAACAAGTATTTCACTGAAGTGTTTCTTCTTTAAATAAGTAGTAATGAGCACAGTACAAAAATGTTTAAGCAAATCTGAAATTTTGCCATAAGCATTTATAGAAAAGAAAGGAAATCAGTGCTCTATAATGGATTACTTCTTGCACTTGTTGTTAGTATTAGTTTGTATCTGAGTCAGCTTCACCATTTAAATAACAGAACCATGTTATGTAGGCATTATTGTAAGGTATCTCATTTTTTGGTTTGCTGTAAAAAGGTCCTTTTAGTTATTTAAGGTATCATATTACCCAGTATAATGTTTACCCTTGTATTAGTGTACTGAATTACTGCCATAAGAAAGCTGCAGTCTCTGCTACATGTTCAGTGGTTTGTCTGTTACTGTTATAGGGACTAGAATTCACTTTTCACTGCCATTACTTTGGCCACATTTCATGTTTTCTTAAAGCACTCCATTATTATACAGATTCCAAAGTAACAGACAGCTTTGGAGGAAATATTTTGCATGCTATTTTTCAGGTATGTGTATACCAGATGCCTACCTCCTACCATTATCGTTTTGCTTAAAAATCATTCACAAATAAAATCTTCCTGACTGTGAAGGCCTCATATAAGACTGATACGTTATGTATATACTTCTTACTATAACTCCTCATTTTCAAGAATACTTAATTCACCAGCCATGCATTTCTACTCTCAGTACTCTAAGATTTATCTCTTTTAGTTGCTGCTGCAGTGGCAAAGAATGGTAAAGCCTTGACTATGACCTAATGGACCCAGATTCAGTTACCAGCTTGTTTGACTGAAGGAGGAACAGGGAGGGATGGATGGATGTTACTATTCCTGGTAGAAGGACGGTTTCTGTGGGCATCTCCTGCGATGATCTTTGTTGTAAACTGAGGACGTTACAACCTGAGAGGTGTGGGGCAAAGGGGGATAGTGTGGTGGACATTGCTGAGCTTCTGAGGAGGTAGCACAATACACCACACATCCCCATTGCACACCTGCCCTTTGATTGCTACTGGTAGACAGGATTGAGATATGAGTAATTCACAAAAGTAAGCACCCCAGCTGATGATGATGGCTAATCCCCCCTGGATGCTTTTAAACTCCACAACCTATCCCAGCAGCAGAGGTGGAAAAGATCGGGGAGTAACGAGTGTGCTGGTAGACCTGGCAATCACAAAGGTAGGAAAGCTGTAGGATGAAGGGATGAAGCAGGGAAGTGAAACAGAGCTCTTTTTTTTTTTTTTGCATCTGCTTCCACTTTTTTCTCCTTTGGAAGTGTGAGACTTCAGCTTTGGTTATGCATTTTTTTTTCAGTACAGCACTAGCAATTAACCTAGAACTGTAGTAACAACCCAGTGAAAAAGGAAAGCACTAACCCTTGTCTGGGGATTGACCCCTGGACTCCCCCACATTTCATGTGGTTGTCACTACAATCTCCAGCTAAGGACAGTGTTGTCCTTTCTCACTGAGATTTTTCCATGTAGCTGGGTCAGGAAGACAGCAGGGAAGTGGAAGATTGTTCCTTCATTTTATGGGGGTGCCTTCGCATATGATAGGAAGAACATCTAAAAGACTGCCTGGTGCACCCAGAGAATCTCAAGATGCATACCTGTAGTACTGTGAAACAGTTTACAGATAAAGTCTGCTGACTTATCTGATGTGACAGCAGAAAACCTAAACAACTAACTTGTGTATAAGCAACAGTTTTAACACTATGTCTGTCAGACACTTCTTGTGGATATGCAGCTCTTGACTGCAGCCTCTAGAATAGCTTAGATATAGCAAATCCTTTTTGAATTGGCCAACTAATTTGTTAAGAAACACAGGTTCCAGGCCTAATGGATGCCTTGCATTACATGTCTGCTCCTCATTGGATGTGCTTGTCCCTTTGGTAGGAAGGAGATGAAGACAGTGAGGACTACTTTTTAGAATATGGTTATGTAGGTTCCCTCACCACAGTTACCACTGAAGAAAAAGTCACAAGAGACCTGATGATGGGGAATTTTACTGAATTCACTATAGACTTAGTGAAGTGCTTTCTAAGCTCCACTGTTGTTACTGTGTGCTGTACATAATGTTAACAAACTCCATGTGTTGACTTTTTAACCACAATGACAATGAAAACAAATTATCACTACTCGCTCCCCAACATGCATGCATGCCTTGAAATAAACTACCAGTGCCAGATAATAGTATTTTCATGACAAAAATCTAATGTGCACTTTTATTATTTCAGCCGAGAAACACGGTATCTTTTGGTGGGGACAGCAGATGGAAAGTTGGCAGTTTTTGAAGACAAAGCAGTAAAGGTAATTTATTCAAAATACTGACCGTTTTGTTGTCTGTTTACTTTAAGTCATTCTATATATTTAATCTTAACTTCTTCCATCACAAAACCATAATGCTAGGAATTTATATACCATACCAAACATTGCCAGTATTCAGAACTTTTTCAAATTTTTTTAGCCCAGAACCACAGTACTGTTAAGGTAAAGTGCAGTTTGTTCAATTTTCTGTAAAAGCGCTTATAAATTTAGCCCTATTGATAAATATCTGAACAGTAGTACTAAATAACTGAATTTTAAATCTAAAATACCAGACCACTGTATATACAATTTCTACAGGGACACTGATTTTTTTCTTTTTTTTTTTTTTTTTTTTAACAAGAAAAATACCGGTAAATCCTGAATTTGTAATTTCTGAGAACTGAAAAAAAACAGTGTTTCTTGGAATTTGGCTTTTTAGGCCAGAGAACTAATGCATCAAAAGATACATTTCTGCTCATATTTATTATTTATAATATTGCCAGCTTGTATAATTGAGTTTTCTGTGCCTAGACCCTGTTTAAATGTTCATTGTATATTAATGCGGAAGAAAACTGTAATGACATCACCGTAATGACTGGAAATTAAGTTTAAAAATCATGGGTATAATAATTCCTAGATTTCATCATATGAAAATAGAATTTCATTTTTTGAAAACTGAAATTTAATGTCCTTGAATTTCTAGATAAGATTATTTTTTAAAGATGAAGAAATGGGTGGATTTGGTACAAGACTATTCAGAAAACCATATTACATTAATAGCTTTGAACATTTTAAATGCCCACCTAAGACAGATGAAGTTACATATTGAAGCTCTAGCAATAAGAATGAGTAGATTGACTATGAAGGAAGATGAGTTTAACCAAAAGATTAATAAACTAAATAAGATGTTTATAGTTAAGGAGGTATTCAAACTATGAAGTACAAAAAGTCATTGATCTAGTTAGAGAGGAAAGATGGATGAAATAGCCATCAAATATGGGCCAAGAATTAAGGATTATTTAAAAAAAAGAGTTGAGGATTATTAAGGATAGGAAAATACTTAGGCAAGAATGGCAAACTGAATTCACTGTTGATGCTGGTTCTATAAAAAGTATAATAATCAATAACTGGAATAGTTTACAGGTTATTTCAGCAGTATGTGAAGTGGTTGGAGAACATATTGACTTTTACAGTATAAGGGGCACAATATTAAAAAGTTATTGGAAACAGAAAATGTTATAGAGAAAGTGTGCACTGTAAAAGCCAAAGGGACTTGCAAATTTGGAGGACATTGACTATGAAGAGATATAGCTGATTTTTGACATCCATCTACTGGCTGGACGTACTTATGGTACTAAGGAAAGATGTAGTTGTGCATGAAGAAATGTTATGTATGTTGCAACAACATATGGGACATATTCATATTTTTATTTTGAAAGGAATGGGTGACATTTGAAACAGAGGATATCAGATCATTTTTATTCTTACCTTATTAAGAGAAAAATAACAAGAAAATGTTCTTCATAGGTACCCATTAAGATCTGGGAATTGTAAAAACTTTTATTTTTTCATACTGGAGAGAGAGTGTGTGTTAACGCTAACCATGGTGATACTAAGTTAAGCTCTCTGACACAGAGAAATAAAGCCTTGACTTCAGTGCAGATGATCTGAGTTTGGCTAGCTGTTCAGCTGCCTTTAGGAGTTGGTGGAAGGATGGGAGTGCAAGACTGCTGTTTACTAGCCCATTGATGGGGGGGGGGGGGATCTGGCTTACTGCAAGGGTTACCACCTAGTGGGAGTGCTAGATGCTTACTCACTGTAGTTCCAAGCTGGCTAAGCTTGAGCTTTCATAGGGTATTGGTACAAGTAGCCGAACTGAAACCAGCGTGTGGAGGCATGTAACAGCTTCAGGTATCTGAGAGTGGTGGTTGAGGAGAAGGGAAGTATTAATGAGGAGGTCAAAGCTAGAATTAGAGGGGCTGCAACCAACTGGCACAGATTGTAAATGTAGAACAGTTGAGGAAGCTAGTGGAGATGGATATGAAGTGCCTGAAATGGGCGTTAAGATTCACACTGTGGGATAGACAAAGAAATGAAGACATTGGTGCAGAAGCCAAAGTAACTTCATTTGCAGAAAAGATCAAAGAGAACAGATTATGGTGGTTTGGGAACATGTTCAGAAAAGCAGAAGACAATCTGGTGAAGAAGATTTGGGACAGACAGGAAGAAAGCAAGAGGAAATAAGAGCGTCCAGCAAAGAGACAAAGATATTGTGTGAGAGAAGGCCTGAGGTAGGCAGTACTGTCTGAGTGCTAAGCTTATCAAACTTTGGAGTGTCGAATGCTATTTGCGCATATGATATATGTTTTTAGGGATGGTATGCGTGTGTTTGTGTGTGTACCTATTTATCTGTATATATATATATATATATATATATATATATATATATATATATATATATATGTAGATGTATATACACACTCTATATGCATGTGGACATTTAAAAATGCTAAAACAACTTTTTAAGTGTAATAATAGCCTCCGGGGTGGGTGGTGTTTATTAGTAATGGATCTTCCAATGATAGTGAGGTTCTGCATCCCTCTACCTGTAGTGTGAGGCCTTAGAATACCTGTGAGCAGTCCTCTGCTCCCCACAAATGCCCACCCTTGTCAAATATGCTTTCTTACTGAAATATTAGTATTTTTTAGAGAACACTTGAGACTTTTTTATTTTATTTGTTTTTTTGTATGTATTTGTTAATCAGGTAAGCCAAATGGACACAGTTGTCTCCTTTTAGAAATCACCTGAGAGCACTTTCTGGTCAAATCACTTGCTTGGAGGTACACAGTAAGACATGGTGGTGAAAAGAATCAGACCCTATACTGTTGACTGCAAGAAGGAGTTCATTAACAGTCCACAGCCATACTCCTCTGCACTAACTGTCAAATTGTTACAGAGTGCCAAAACATTTCTTTAAGAGGCATTTCTCTCATCCAAAAGTGGAAATAGCAATAAGGAAAGAAGAATGGAAGCAACTGTAAGGAAGCAACGTATTTCTTTATATTAATGTTATTACAATTCCATTCTAGTTAGAGAGAGAAGCCAGAGCAGATTGAGAAGCTTTATAGAGATTGACAGAGACAGCAGCAGGGAGTAGCCATTGGTTACAGCAGGTATGTATCACATTGAGAGTCAACAGTGCTAAAATATTGCTGCACTGTTTATGAAGTCATATTGGAAGTGTGAGTGGATTATATTCAGTTATGAATTTTGTAAGTTGTGTGTAGACTGCTTTCTTAAGTAATTTGTCTTAGGTAGGGAGAAGTGAAATGTGTAAGGGGATCATGAGAGGAGGGGTTGATTTTATGTACAAGCGTTTAGAGGGATAATTTGTGGTAAGTCACTGAGATGGCCAATGGTCGTATTTACTTCATTCAAATGTTGTTTGGGCTGGAGAGCAAGTGTGCTTCTTTTTTGTTTAATAATTGACTGCAGTACTGCAGCTCTTGTTTCTCAAGTAGGGGATAAAGAATTATCTTGCATCTTTGTAAGGACAAATGATCGAGTCAGTACTTAATTATGTAATCCTGCACTGTAATTACCTTCGCTAAATTTCGTTTTCTCTACTTTAGATGTATACGCGGTATATAAATTAGAAAATATTATTAATCCCACCTTGTTTCACCTGTACTCACCTTTCTTAAGAGTTTCTTTCTAACAGGAAGGAAGCTTCAGGAAGAACAAACATGCTGCAGAAGGCATCCATGCCAATTAATGATCTGGAAGTGCAGCTTACTACACCAATGTTGTTATTCTCAGTGTTAAATAAAACTATAGTTAAAACACTTCCAAATTGTAGCTTTATAGTCAGTGAGTAAGCTAAACAAAATTAATGTGTTTTAAGCCACTTCTGACACTTTTTAAAAATCACTGTATGTAACTGATGCATTAAAATGCATGAACCTGTTCTTAAGGAGGTAAATTATGGTCTTAGTTGTGTACTTATATCTAAGAGCTTACTGCTACAGTAAAAAAAAACATTTATTTACTATAGCATAAGTGCTCATGGGAGGGAAATCACTATAGGAGTGTTGAATAATCCTTACAGTTAGGTTAACTCATCACTGCATTTTTGAATTGTTTAACATGCATCTTATTCAAAAATCTTAAACTTGTTGATACCAGTAAAAGTATAAACTATACTTCCGGGTGTTAGTTTTAAGTCAGGTATACTAAAAAAAACATGGAACACAGTCCCACCAAGCAACTTAAGAGAGGGAATTTGAACATACAAACCTAAAAAAAATCATTATTTTGAGCTTGTTGAGTGGTAGTCCAAGCTTCTAATTTCAAAGAAACTTTTAAAAATAAAAACCTGTTATGTATAGTATCTTCTCCAAAAGTAAACCAAAATGAAGGAGCAGAGATGGATGCCTACCATACCAGAAAGTAGGCTTTATCTCAGTTGTGTAAGGGTTCTTTGTCATAGAATATGAATGTATTAACCTTGCATTTTTTGAAGAAAATCTACTTGGTTAATTGGCTACATGTAGTTTCTGCAGTAAAACTCATTTTATAATGCATTCGTTTCACAAGAGGAAGGATTTGTAGTAGTAAACTAGGCCAAAACGGATAACTTTAGGCCATGAGGTAGTTACAGCTTATGGTAATCAAGACTAGCTAGAAAACATTTTGTATTCTCCAGAGCAATTATTACAGTTCTGAGAACCATTTTATTTCCATTTCTTTAGACCTGACTGTGCCAGCTATAAGTGCAGTTTGGCATTTTGAACATTGTTAGTTGTTATTCTGCAGTACTTTCTTAGGAAAAAAATAATCTCTTGTGTATAATTGTCATAGCTAAAAGTCTTTGAATTGTGGGTAATTTTGATTTTAGCATGGTATACATCCTGAGATTTGATGCCCCTCTCAACTTTATAAATTTCACTAAGTGCAACACTGTTTTCTTCTGGACAGGACAACTGCAGAAAAATCATTGTCTTTGTCGTTTTGCCTTTCCTTATGACAGGCAAGCTGTCCTGAACTTGACATCAGACCAGGTGTTTATCTTGTTAAGACCTGAACTTAACAATTATTGACCTCAACTTCTGAGAAGAACATGTGGGGAAGGGTTTGCTGGAGGTCTGTGTGTTCTTTCATTGCCAAATAGCATTGCTTGTCCATCTGGAAATAAAGTTCACTATGTTCTGTTCCCCTTTCCCTTTGAAAATTATGAATTCTTACTTTATTTTTCTTGAACTGTTTCCAGGTCTTCAGTCCTGTTTTGCAAATGCTAGATTTCTTGTACCAGCAATTGTATTTGTCTCTGCCCCCTGAGCTCTAGCATTCAAGTGATTTGTTTAAACCTTTGCACCTGACAGCTAAGCTTGATGAAATGTTACCAAGGATTTTTGCCTTCTCGTACTGCATGATGCTAGTGTCTCTAGATTTTTTTTAACTTTCCTTGAAAAGTCTCAAATTGTCATTTTCATTGTTGAAAAATGTTACTAATTATATCTAAAACAGATTGTATATTGTCCTGTCACTGGCTGTTCAGATCATTGCATACGTTTCCTGTGACAGCGTTGTACACTACTTGTAGTAGCTAGAGTGATTTTTTAGACAGAAGTCTTTCAATTCTGAGTCATTTTTCTGGAATTTTTGCTGTGGACATTTATTCAGCTTAGTAGAATATTTATCTGCCAGAAAGGAAATCTGTCTTGTTATAGCTAGGAATATACTGTGAGAGCTGCTTATACCATGGTGACTATTCTGCTGTAATCTCTTCCATTTGGAGTTTTGTATGGCCAGAAGGTCTTTATAAAGTTTCTGGTATTTTAGCAACCTATGCCCTGGTTGAATATGAAAATCTTTCCATATTTGAATGACTGTTAAATGGTTGCTTACTTGGGGCATTTGGTATTGCAAGGACAAAATTAACCTTTTTTTTAGCGTCTTGGTATTATATTAAACTCGGCAAACTAATTTTCTTCTTCATTGCAGGCCTTGAAATTCATAATTTAGAAAGCATTACAGATTTATATCAAAATATTAGAAATCAGGATATCATAACCCCAAACTATAAAAGAATAAAGTTGACAGTATGGAAATGTTGACTTCAACAAAACTGTTAAAGCAAACCTAGGGGTCAAGGCTTTCCTCTTGCACCTCAAAACCCCATAGCTCTATGTGCACTAACTTTGAGATTGCTTATGCTTGACATAAGAGAATATCCGTTTCTCCCCAAGGTTCAGCTGTCCTGAAGTTAAAAGTTAGAAGAAAAGTAATGTTTGATAAAAGTGTACTTGGCTTGTTTTCAGCAATTAAACATCAAAATATGCTAGTGCCAATGAAGAATTATGCACTGTCAATTTTTTTCTTTATGTAGACAGTCCTTGTGTGCTAATTACCTCTGTTTCTGTCTTCCTGGTGTTCAAAAGAACAAATATTGTACATCTTTTGATAGGAGAGTGATTGATGTAATATCAAGGACCTTCCTTGGTGGGTCTTAGATTTTGGATCATCCTGTCTTCAGTTCAGTTGGCAGTTTTTCCTTGTAAGATTCTGTACTCAGCAATGTATGTGTCTTGCTTTGACAAGTGCTATTATGTCATGTTCCACATTATGGAAGTGATTCTAACCCCCCCCCCTATTTCTTTTATATCCCTTGTACAAGTCACATGTTCACTGGTGAGAATTCTCTTGTTTGTGTGATTTGCAAACCAAAATCTTCTTAGTGTCCTTGTGGCCAGGAGATTATGAGCCTAGATCTGCACCAGCGCTTGCAAGTGGAGTATGAAGTGAAACACTTCTGTACGTACCATAGCCACTTGCAGATGTTAGTGGGAGGGCCTCCTGGCCTATTTCACTGCTAGGAAGATTTTGGCAGCTGACGCTTTCTCACATGGAGAGCTCTGTGGATAGCTTTCACATATAGTCCTAGATCTCTGCCATACCTCTGTCAGTAGTAGTGAGAAGTGAAGGGTGGGTTTCAGTCAAGCACTAATAGAAGTAAGTCTGTTTCCAAAATGGCCTTCTGGTCCCCTCATGGGGTAAGGGCATCTCTGACTAGTGAGGACTCAAGCTGGTGCATTTATTTCACTTGTAAAGATGATAAAGAGTCTGTAGATGTCTTACCATCAATTGCCACCTTTAAGGGGTATGTCTTTGTGATGCAGACACTGGCCATCCTCTGGTAGATTTGGTAGAACCTATATGTGAGCAACCTTATCCTGGAAAGCAGTCTGTCAAGTCACCTGGCTGTTGTCAGTCATACTAGAGGTCAAAGACTGTTCTAGGATATTTCTGTTGCCCAGCAGGGTACACTGTCAAGGTTGAGGAGGGTCCATCATTCTCCTTTTTCCAAGCCTAGATCTCAGGTAATGTTTAATGATTAGTGACAGCTGTCAACATGGGTACAGGAAGACATACTTAAGGAACATGGCTTGATGCCAAGATTGACATGGTGTGGACTGTCATGTCCCCTAATGCCATTAGCAGATGTACTCCTGAGCACTGTATCTTTGTAATGTGGCATCTAGTATAAATTCCTTCAAAAGCTCATCTTTGCTTGAACTGACAGTGCACAAGATTATCACTGTTGATTACTCCCCACAAAGGATTGTGTAGAGAGTCAGATAATCAAGAGAGCATTATCTCTGTGATGGATAAAAATCAGTGATTCCTCCCCACTCTGCAGCTTACCCCAGATGATTCCTTCTCCTTTACAGAAACCTTGAGGATTTATGCTGATGAAGCTAGCTGTGAAGTGCACTGTAGCCCCAAATCCTTCCTCCAAAACCATGTTAAGGAGTATCTGAAGAAGTAGGTGAAAGAATACCATAAATGCAGCCTGGAAACACTCAAACTGTGCCTGTGCATCCATTAGTAAAGTTAATGCTGTCTACAGCCTCCTGGCTGAGCGGAGTGAGGTCCTATGTAGACATCCTTGGGATGACTCCTACATTTCCTCCTTGAACCAGCATATAGTATGTAGACCATAAAATGTCTACCCCCCAAAACAAAATAAGCTTGTCAGTGCATAGTACCACTATATTAGTAACAATGTGCTCCGTCCAAAATGCTATACTTTGCTCTGTCACAATTCCACTTTTCCTTTGCCCTATGGTACATTGCAGAATGTCACAGCATCCCTTCAGATGTCATCCCTCCCCACTGTCACACCCTTCATCAGTGAAGCACAGTTTTAGTAATTTAGTATAGCTTCATATCATACAGTAATTCTGGGTTGGAGTTTCATATGATAAAATGCAAAGCAAAATGTGACAGGTCTAGTCAGAAAAGTACCAGAGTACTAAATGTTGTTTTCTGGAATTATTTATAAATGTTGCAGTACTTGTACTGTAAAGTGCAGTGCACAATGTCATAGCTTCACCTGAACCCCCCTCAATACCAAGTGTCTCAAAATAGGAACCCCCTCAACATCAAGTATCTCAAAATAGAGCTTGTTGGCATACAGTAGCACTATGTTACTAACAACCTGCATTCCAT
Organism: Protopterus annectens; assembly: GCF_019279795.1. Taxonomy (NCBI): domain Eukaryota; kingdom Metazoa; phylum Chordata; order Ceratodontiformes; family Protopteridae; genus Protopterus; species Protopterus annectens. Next base: position 1,053,688,491 of record NC_056745.1, on the reverse strand, counting down.
CTTTTTTAAGCCAACTGTTCAGTATCAAATATTTGTCTTTACAGACATTTTACAATGTTATTTCTTACTTTGTCACAGTTTCACAATTCCGTTACAGCAGTGTTATGTCATATGTGTGTATGTAAAGTAACTCTTTACACTGATAATACACAATTACTTCAAGCAAATAAACACCTCATAGTCCTTCAACATCAACTGCAACAGTCATTCTTAAAACTCTGTCATTGGGCTGAACTAAATAAACTTCTAATTATCCACACAAAACAAACATTATCCTGTTCTTCACCACACAAAAATCTACTCCCCTACTGACCATTACTATCACAGATGCCCAAGGAAATGCTGTTCCTATGTAAATGAGTACAAATACCTAGGTATGACCTTAAATCAGTCTCTTAGCTTCACCACTCATACTGAAAATTATTAAAAAAGTTTTCTCATATCTTAAGCTTTGCTGCATAATCTCCTATCTATTATTCCCTATTACTCAAAATTCCATAGGCAAGAATATTCTTCTTCCAAAACTAGAATATGGTTTGTCATTAGTCTCCTTCCATTCTACCTATAATAGCCAAAACATACAAATAACTGAAACCAAATTGTCAAATTTGCTCTACTAGCAGACTCCAAATCACATCACTCCAACCTACTGCAGGTTCTTAACTGGCTTCCAGTGACACATCCACTTATCTACTTTCCACATTACTGTACAAGATTCTAGGCAAACACTATTGTCCCCCTCTAAAAAGAAAACTACCCTTCAGAGAGCAAGCATATTCTTTGAGAAGTAGCCAGGACAACACCATTTTACTCATGTGCCCCTTTTCAAAACAGTAGTTGGAGAGCATACCTTTTCTAAAGTTGGACCAGCTCAGTGGAATAACCTTTCTCCTAAATTCATGTCACAAGATTCCCTTTCAAGTTTCAGGAGATCACTTTCTGAGCATCTCTTCAATGAAGCTGACTGTAATTGCTTTGGTGACAATGACTAAGAAATCACCACAGATTCAGGAACTTAATACTCCCCTGGTTGCTCCATCAATCCATCTGCAACCTTTTTCCCATTTTTGCACATGGGGTTGGGGTGTCACATCAATAGAGACCGTCATCTGGAGCCAGTTTTCACTCTGCCAGGCATTTAGCCCTGCCACAGATGTTCTTCCATACCACACACACACACACAGTCATACCTATAGTCATTTTAGTGTGTCCATTCCAACTACTGCATTGTGTAACTGTGTTGTTAGCTAGCCATCATTTAAATTAAATACTTTTCATTTGCTTCATTTTGTCTACATTATACTTAATCAAGGTATATAATGTACATTTTTGAGTGTCTTGGTGCACTCTAATCTTTCTTGTTTGCTTGTACTTTACACTTATTGACGATGTTACTTGGCTCTGTTTCCAGGTCATGTCTGAAAAGGGTAAATAAATGTTTATATATAGGTACATAATTGGATATAGATATGCACGCACAAGCACACATACATTGGATTTAATAAAATAATGTGCCTTTAAAAGTGTGCAGTGTGACAAAGGTATGGGAGAAAGTTCTTACAGCACTTTTGCCAGAAAATGTATTTATTTTATTTTATGTATCATCTGTTTACTGGGTAAAGTCCAAGGACTGATTTAAACTATAACCTAGGTGCCAAGATACAAAGTCTAAGTTCGGAGTGTTAAAGAATCAGATCAAGTGCAAGTTGAAATTGTACATATGCAATGTAAAGACAGTAACATTTCACAGTGGTATGTAAAATATTTTTGCAAGATATGATATCTGATCCAAAAAATTATGCATTTGGCTACATTCAGAGAAGTTGAAAGTAGTGACACAAAATATTTCATTTAAAACAGTATTGTAATGAAATTCTTAAGTACATTGATAGATACTTCAGAGCCATTGGTCTAAATCAGATTCTTATACTTGTCATACATGAATATCTCTTACCTGAAGGTCTAGAACTTATGGAGTTCATTAGATGGCACACTTTTAGACACAAATTCAGCACCATTACAGCAATTAATGACTTGATAGGCCAAATATTCCTTAACATGGAGAGAGGTTTGTTAACAAGCCCTGTGCCTTTAGTCTTCAAATATGGATCTGAAGTTGTAGATCAAAATGGGCTTGTAGAAGTAATACTGTTTTTGTACAGAAGTACTACAGTGATTTAACTCTTATCTTTCTGAATGGAGTTTTATTGTACAGGTAAGTAATACACTCCCTGGCGTTGGTATATCTCAAAGAAGGTATCACAGGACTCAGCAATAGGGCCATTTTCACTTTTCATTAATGGCTTGCCATTCAGTTTGCCCAATACAGACATTTTGGAGCTTCTAAGGGCTGACAGATCTTCTACAGTTGCATCTAGACCTGCAGCTTGACTTCAGTATAGTGTGGAAATGAGTCTGCAAAAACATTTTGATAAACAATCAGCAATATATTTTTAATGTTTATGACCCACAGAAAACTTACCAGTGCCTTTCCATTATTAACAAAAGGATCCTGAAACTACAAAAATTCTAGTTGCTAGCTATCAAAAATACCTATTCATGGGGGTGGGCAGGATGAGACTTTATGATCAGGAGAATACCAGCATGTATAATTTGCTTAAAGGATTTTAAGGACTTTTTTATTAAAGAAATTCTTTCTTTTAATAGAAATGAACAATACAGGAGACATTTCAGAAATTGTTCCATGGGATGCACTAAAACCATATCGTTTTGGTAGAATCACCAATTGGCTAGCAATAAAGAAAAATCAATGGGACAAAGAACTGTACGAGATACAAGTAAAACTTGAAAAATTAAAACTGGAAAATCAGACGTGTAACAATAATAACATAGAACAGATTAGTAATCTACATTGTATTTGGAAATTTTAAAACATAAAACTAGGATTAATCTAGAAAAGTTTAAGATAATTAAATTCTCTATTAACCCAAAATCTCTGCATAAGTTAACTAACAGAACAAAACTACTTAGTAAGTTTAACCATGTAAAAGAGATTTATTCATGTAAGAGAAAAGTAAAAGTGATGGAAATAGAAGATTTTTTAAATGATTTAGAAATTATTACTATAGAATCGGTCAATATAATGTAATAACAGCCTCAGAAGGGAAAATCAAAATGTTTATAAAAAATCTAAAAAATTAATTATCTGATGACCACGTGAAATTGATAAGCCTGACTCAGTTTCTGAAATTCAAACTCAAATTAAAAAATAAAAACCTAACAAGGCACCAGGTAATGATGGAATTATACCAGAACTCTACAAGTTACTACCTAAAGAAGCCTTAAACATATTACACAAAGCTTTTTCTTTAGTTAAAGACTTTAAGTTCCTTCCTCCTGGAAATATACTCATCTCCCCAATTTTAAAAACTAAAAAAGATCCAAATGGATGCTCTTTGTACAGACCAATTTCACTTTTAAATGTAGATTATAAATTATTCATGGAAATTCTTGCTAATAGATTAAAATATATTCTACCTTCCATGATTAATGAGGATATGGTTTTATTCTAAATAGAAATACTCATAATAATATCAAAAGAATAATCACATTAAATGACTAAACAAAACAAAAGTGAATTTCACATTAAAGAGTCTAGATATTAATAGTGCTTTTGACTCTGTGAATTGGAAATATCTTTTGCTAGTCTTATAGGAATGTAATTTTAAACATCTTATAAATCTTCTTTCTAACAATTATTTTGGATATGTTAAAATAGGTACTTTTACTTCATTCTAAATTTTGAAGGGAACTAAACAAGGGAGTCTTCTTTTACGCCTGCTTTTCACTCTAGTTATGGAACCTTTTGCTAATATTATTAGGTCAAATATAAACACAGAAGGCATTAGCATAAATGTGAATTTGGTTTCTAAAATCCAGTTCTTTTCTGATGATATTCTTGTGACAATGAGTGACAGTGATAATTCCCTTTCTGCTGTTTTTAAGGCAGTGTATGAGTTCCAAAAAAAAATCTGGTCTCTCCTTTGATGATAGCAAAACAAAAATTCTACCCATATATGCCAATATTGATAGGCTAAATGATGGATTTACTAAATACATTGGCAACTCGGCACCATAAAAATCGACTGCCAATCATTAGCAGACCGGAGTTCCGCTGTGGTGACCCCTAACCAGAAAAAGCCGAAAAGACAAACATTGTCAGCAAGAGAAAACTGAACTATTTAGGGATAATTATAACAGATAACATTAATAATATAATAAATTACATTTATACTAACAGCATAATGATTATAAAGAATCTAATAAAAGAAACAGAACAGATTTTTCTTCACAATAGAAGGGAGACTATCTATAATGAAAATGATTATTTTACCAAAAATCTTATATATTATTTTGTCATTATCTTTACCTCCATCTAAAACATGCAGTAAAGAATTAATTTAAAAATGTTCTTTTGTTCCTCAATAAACCAAGAATTTTCTTAAATCATCATGTAAGGGACTGGACAACAGGAGGGATTAGATTACCAAGTCTAGAATTGTATTCTTTGTCAGCAGTGTTAAAAAACATCATCTGTTTGGATAAATAATATTTACACAGCCAGGTGGAAAGAGTTTCTAGGATGCCTTTTCATAAAATTTAAACATAACATAACGTCTAATCATAATCTTATACTACACAATAGTTTATATTGGTTTCTAAAATATTACTTTTCAGAAAGGACTCACCAGGCAACTGACTTTTATTTTATTTCTACTATATTAAATACCTTTAGAAATTTAATTTATAGAAATCCAACATATAAGGCATGGATTTTCTTCTTTTCCCAATAGCATACACTCAAAGTAATATTTTTGGTTTAAAGTTAGACACAATGATTACAGTTAAGGAAACAAAATCTGATATATTGGTTTCAATTAATGAATAATGAACAATTGCAGTCCGTTGATTATATCATAAGTAAATATGATTTAAGCAAAGATATGTGGTTGCACAATCATGCAAACAATATGTAGAAGGTAAAACTAAGTTAATGCAAAAAATGTAAGAGATTTTGTCCCAAAATTAATTACATTTTTAATACTATTACTACAACAAAATGCACTGGGAGAGGGTCTCTCTCTCCAAATTATATAGAGTGGTGAGAAAAAAAACAAAATGTAATGACAATTATTGGAACTATTTTACTCATATTAATAACAGACCTCCATATGAAGAGGATAAAAATAATTTTTAATATCTTGCAAACAGACAACTTTGTCTCTTAAATGGAAACATTTTACTTAGAAATTCTTGCATAGATCTTTCTTCACACCTCATACAATTGAATTAATGTTTAAAAAGAAGCAAGTTTGTTGGAGATATAAACAGGAGCTTAAAGCAGATTGGCAACACATGTTCTTTGATTGTATTGTACTTACACCTTATTGGAACAACATTAATCGTTTTAAAGGCTTTATTTGGGGACAATTTTGTTTTCTTTAAGTCATTAATTCTTTTTAATACCCCTGTTTGTTTCTGTGTTAAAATAATGAAGTACTCTCTTTTATGGTCCATTTTATCAATTGCAAGGAAAGTTATAACCGAGAATTGGAAGAATGAAGCTACGCCGTCTTTCAAAGAATTCACAAATATTGCAACAAAAGTATGTTATCTGGAAATTGTTAAATCAAGATCTACTAGAATCACCTCATACTATAATATGTGGACAGGGAGCTGCTTGATAAACAAAAATAGCTATACTTATATATATCAATTATAATGTACAGGCATTTTTTGAGACTCTTTCTTGTTAGTAGACACTCTTGTAAATACTTGTTCTTGTTTGTTCTTATTCATATTGTTCTTTTTTATGATCACAAATTTCTAAATACATTTATTGTCATGATCAATTTGTTTAGTTAAAATGTAATAAAAGCTTTTTCAAAAAAAATCCTTAGGCATAACTATGGACCAAACCCTTTCTGTTAAAGTGTATTGCCACATTTGTGTGACTTACCTTTTGCACCACCATATGTGGATAAAATACTGAAGCTTCACTTCCGATATGCTGTTGCATACGTGGATGGCATGGTAATTCATTCAGATGACAGGGACTCTCATGTACTAAATGTACAGGATGTGGTAGAATCCATAAGATAGGATGGTTAAACTGCATATACTAATTTTGGTGGTTTTGCACAAGGCAACAATAGATAAATCCATCACTGTGAGTAGTGGAATGTGTCTTTAAAAGTACACACAGTGGCTGGGAATTGAGAATTTTTTCACAGCATTTAAGACAGAAAATTGAATGTGTTAGTTGCTAAAAGGCAGCAACTAAATAGCAGGAATTCACTTGGATGTTCAGCATGGAGTAAGTCAGGGCTTAGCTGAAGATATAGGATTCGAAGAGTTCATTAGTCGAGATGGGCCTTTTATGGATTTCACTTTGTAGAGTAACGTTTTGTGGAGAGCTAGAACTAAGAACAGATTGAAGCCTGAAATCACGTTCTATTACATACAACCTCTTTGCTAAAAAGGCTGTAAGTGACTGAGTCTGAACAATATAAAATTGAGGGAGACGGACTGAATATTTGATTGCAAGATACTGCATAAGACTGTAAATACTTTATGTATTTTTCTGGAGTAATAAATCTGTATTTTTATAGACTGCACAAACACACACACACACACACACACACACACACACACACACACACACACATGTATTTGCTATCATTAGCAGAGATTAAGTGCAAAAATGTCTATATGATCCCACTGTAAATTTCACTTTTCATAACCTGGCTCCTTTGCTGAAATGTTTGAATAAGACTTTTTTATATTGTTTCTTCAGGAATGTATCCGCTCACCTATGTCTGATTTCACAGCTTTCCAGCCTCGCTTTACTGTTTCTGTGGTTTACAGCCTGAGTCAACTGTCATCCTTAGTTTCTTAGCTTTTCAACCTAGTTGCTCAGTAGTTAAAATTTAAGATAGTCCTGTTCATACACAGCAGTGGATGGATCAGGCACCTTCCTGCATGGCAACAATGAGAACAATGACTAGCTCTAGCTCCTCTTATTTCCCATAGTGCACTGCTTTAATGTACCCTTTCAATTTTGTTGCTGCCATTAAGTGCTTCAACAGTTTTCCACTAGAGAGTTTGTCCTGAAGTAATTTTAGGTCAGATAAGTGACTTTTTTCTTTAAAAAAATCTGGATACATTTACAGTTGTCTGTATTTACTGTTTCTTAAGTTCCTTTCGAATACTTTTACCGCAGAATGTTTCACAACCTATTCTCCTCTCATTACCCTTCCCCAACCCTCACTAAATTTTAAAAAGAAAGTGGTAGTTTATTTTTCTTCCATTTTTTTTCTTTATTCTTCTCCTATTATATTATAGTTCTGTCAATTAGTGATGTTGCTGATGTTGATATTATTGGAAATTGTAATCTGCTGTTTTGGTTGTTGACAGCGTGGATGAAAATAAGACCTCAGGTTTTCAAAAGTGCCAACAATATGGTCAAAAGATCCCACCCCAAGACCCGTGTGCACTTTGTGTCATTTATCTTGGTGTTGGGCGTCTGGATTCGGTTTGTCTGACTTTTAATAACTTTAGCTTTAGGACACTTAGACCATAGAAATAAGTTAGTCCTGAAAAGTCTGTTGAAAGGTGATCCTCATAAAGAACAAGAAAAAAAGAGAAAGAGAAGTATAGTAACAATGAGACAAAAATGGCAGACAGACCAGGGAAGGGAAAAAAGAAAAACAAAAACTCAAGATATTTTTATCTTGGAGAATTTATCATCTGCCAAGGTACCATGGCTCATCATTTCATCTTCTATGGCCACTCTTTCTTGCTGTGCATCTTCTACCAGGTAGGAGTCCAAAGACCTGATGGACTCCACTTCAAAGAGAAGAACAGGAAGATACTGCTTGTAACAGCAGTTGCTGAGGTTCTTTTCATCTCGTCCCACTTCTGCAGTTTGTTCTGCTCCTCTAGGTCACTCCAGAGTCCCATGCAGTTGAATTGGGACAAGATGATGACAGTCTTTGTCAAACTTTGTCAGAGACGTTGTACCAATGTTCTTGGCACCTCCAGGTTTGACTTCCTTGGTATTGATGCCCTCAGAGACAGTGGAGACATCAACTTAGACTGTGTTGCTGCTGACCCTCACTAGGCCAGAAAGGATGTGCACTGAGGGCTCAGTGCTAACGCTGGTCCTGATGCTTTTATAGTTGTTGTCAGTGTCGGCACTTTTGACCTTAGATTCTTCAGTGTCAAAGTCTGCCTTGGTGGCCTTTGCTTCAGAGTTATTGGTCCCGGCAATCTGTGTTGATAGTCTTCCCCTTTCAGTGTCAACACTGATGCATTTAGTGTAGATGGCTGTGTATTTTTCGACGCAGAGATCATCTACTCAGATTTTCAAACAAGAACAGGTACCCACCTCAGACAAGGATTTGATGAATATGAAGCTTTAACTCAAACTCTTCCACAGAACCATAGGTTTGGTGAAAAACCTGAAGTAATGAGAGTGAAGAGATCATGGATCATTGACCCCACCTCTCCAGAGGAAGAGTTCCTTCAAGAATCCTACAGGTCCTCCCCCACAGCAGCCTGTGGTTCCACTGCCAGATAAAGACTCGGAGAGAGCTCCAACATCATAGAGCCTGTACCCAGGAAACCTGAAAGAGTGTTGCAGACCCCAAGGGTAGGCCACTGTGGAATAAGGGACCCCTGTGGATTCCACCTTGGTATCAGAGTTCACCAAACGTGAGGCCCCAGGGGATACTTAGGCTATCTATCCACTGAACAAGGAATCACAGATGATGGATAGATTAAGAAAATGCATTTATATGTCAAGCACCTTTTTCCATCAGGGTGATGAATTACTTGACACATATGGTCAGGTTTCAAAGTGACTTAGTGTGTAACACCCTGGTAGCTTTGAAACAGTTCTACATAAACAGTTGGAGACCTAGATTGCCACCATTAACTCCATTGCATTGCTGTCCATTATTCTCTTACCCAAGGCAGCAGATGCATTAGCTAGATCAGCAGACTGAGGCTTTTTAGTGAGGCATCAGGCATGTCCGTGTTTGATTCATGGAACACTTTAAGGAGGCCTTCATCACTGCACCCTTTGATGGAACATCACTATTTTCACAGACAGTTAAATATAAAGCTGCAGCAGTATGAGTAGGAAGGTAAAATGCTCACTGATGCCAGGGTGAAATTCTCAACTCCCCAGAGATTGTTTCATAGATACCAAAAGGGAGCTAAAGACATCCGGTTTTGGGAGTCCCAGAAACTTCAGCAATGACAACACTTCAACAGAAGTTGCTGTGGTTGAGAGAACTTCTCAAGTAACCATCCAATAAAGACGTAGAGTTGGACCACGTCAGCAGGGGTTCTGTGGTCTCTTCCCCAAGGTCAAGGCAGTACGAACCCTGAACAGTTGCCCAACTGTCAAACTCCAGAGCATTTAGGAGACTACTATGTCTGCATCTGCTTGCATTGCTAGCCATCACACAAGCCAGTCAGATCAGGAAGATTATATTGAGAGGCTGTACAATTCCATTTTTACAACTACCCATACACCATCCTCTCACCCACCTATGGTGCTACCCTGTCAGAGGAGGGAGGCTCAGCAGGTGGTGAAAACTTTCTCCTAAAAAGAGTCATCCATGAGGTCCCAACAGACCAGAGATCTGGATTTTGCTCAATATTATTCTTGGTGCCCAAATAGACTTGGGGCCCTCTGGCTGATACCAGACATTGGTCATCTGAATCTGTAAGTAAAGAAAGAGCACTTTCAATAGTCAGAATGCAGTCCATCCTGCCATGCATGCAAGCAGGAGATTAGATGCATTGTTTGATTCTTCAGGACAGTTACATCATCAAGCTAGCCAGGACTTCCAGGAGAGTCCTTTGCTTTCAGGTGTGAGCCAGGCATTGCCAGTTCAGAGCCCTCCTATTTGATGTTACCACAACCCCTAGATTTTCACCAAGTATGTGTCTGACATGCGACTACTAGGGATAAAATCTGTTCCTTACATTGCTGTGGCCAGAGTGAGGAACCTGATAGCAGTAAGATCAAACAGTCTAATAAAAAAATAATTTATAGCTATACTCAGATATGCTACCAAAACATGTAATTCCATATCAATTACAGGAGGAGTCAGTTCTGGGCACATTGCAGGTGCAAGCACTTTTGACTAACATCAAAGACTGAGGTAATACTAATTTCATTAACTCTAATCATACCCTGACTTATGAATGGGGTTGATTCCTGTCATGGTACTGGAAACCCAAAACACTTGGGATAATTAAACCAAGAGAAACTGATCCTTGCAAGACAATACTTACATCAGCTGTGCCTGTCCTTGGGAACCACTGTCAGTCTCACAGAGTCCCAGCTGAAGCCATTCCAGTTTTTTATGTTAATTGGTTGTCAGTTGGACATGATATGACAGTTGGCCATGACAAACACCATAAAGGTGTCAAAGACTTGTTTTAAACATCCATACTGGTAGACAAATCCAGAAAACCCTGACTTCAAGACAACCCTTTGTTCAACCTGTTCCAGCAGTTATTGTAACTACAGATATGTTCTTGATGGGGTGGGGGAGCATCTGTCAAATAGGATGGCCCAAGGGACATAGACCAAAGCCAAGGCCATACTGCACATCAGAGTCTTGTTAATGAGGGTAGTTTTCCTTTCTTTGTAGACGTTTCAAGACCTACTCTTCCCAGCGTGCAGTGTCTGTCCACTCAGGGCAATATGACAGTGGTGTGTTAAGTCAGCAAGCAGGGAGGAACTTAGTCTTACCCCCCTCTGCCATTAGGGTTTGGGAATGGGACACATCCTCACATCACTTTCTAATAGCAACACACCTTCATGGGAAATCCATTGTGATTGTGGACAGGTTAAGCAGACAGGTGCTGCTTCCAAATGAATGGTCTCTCAAAAAATCATTAGTCCTAAAGATATTTCATGAATGGAAAAAGCCTTGTGGCAATATCTTTGCTTCACCATCCAACACCAAATGCTTCACCAGTCATCATCCAACACCAAATTCAAATTATTTTCTTCATTGTCCCTTAAGAGGGATTTTCCTCAAGAGAAACTTTTGACTATGATTGGTCCCTTGGGCTGCATTATGCCTGTTCCCCAGTGCCACTTATTCCAAGATTTCTGCAGAAAGCCAAAATGTGCAAATCCAAGGTGATTCTCATGACCCCATTCTGTCCCTGTTTTGGCCTCATCTAAGAAGAAAACTCCATCTTCCTCAGCAATCTTGTCTACTGTCACATCCATCCACCTGGCCTCATCAAGACATCCAGTCTAAACAATTAACCTCTTGGTTTCTCCACTTCTAATGATAACCAAGGACCCTAGTCTCCCAGCCTAGTCATGCAGCTACTTAGAGATTCTCAGAAGCCTTCAGCCAGGGAAATGTACAGAGACAAATGGTTAAATGTTCTCTGTTTGGACAACAAGGCATAGACCCATTTTCAGCTCTAGTTCCTAAAATTCAAACCTTTTTAACAGAACTTTTTTCATTTAGTATCCACCTACTCTTTCTTGAAAGCTCATTTGGCTGCACTTTCATCCTCCCTCCAAGGTTTTGTATCATCATCTTTAGCTTCTCACAAGCTTTGTGTGGGATTTCAGGCCTCCACTGACCTGCCCTTCTCCTCAGTGGTATTTAAATTTTGTACTGGAAAGACTCACTTTTTTGCTGTTGGAGCTTGTCAGTTCAACTGAAATTAATTCCTTTCCTGGAAAATCCTTTTCTGGTGACAGTTGCTTCTGCTAAATGAATTTCAGAGTTGCAAGTTAGCTGTGTCATCCAAATTCCCATATGTTTTATTTTACAAATACATGGTCCCACTTTAAATCAATCCCTCTTTTATAGCAAAGTTGCAACACAGTCTAATCTAAATGAATCTGGTCATCTATATGTTTTCTTTCCAAACTATACCTGCAAGGGAGAGTATAGATTCACGGCTTGGAGGTGCACAGGCAGCTCAGATTTTATCTTCAAAGAACAAAGGGATTTAGAAAAGACAACTATTTGTTTAATTTTCAAAATAAAGATCAGAAGTAGGCAAAACTTTCACTAATCAAAGGTTATCTGACTGCATCATTTTCCAGTATTCATTTAGCAGTAAGCCACTACCTTCCAAATCAAGACCACTCTCTATCAGATCTCATGCTACCTCAACAGCTTCCTTCAGAGACCTATAGCTGAAATTTGTGCAGCTGCTACAGGGTGTTCCTTACATACCTTTGCTATTTATTGCAGTTTGAATATTTTATCTAGGTCCAGGGACTCCTTTGTGGCTTCCATTCTCTGAGGTTTCTTTTCCTGAATTCACCTGTGGCCTGTTTGTATTTTTGTCCAACCGTTCCGGTGTTTGGATAGCACCTACTTAAATACATAAGTTATGTAATTACCAGAATGATAAATTTAGTGGGTCTCTGTCCATAGACTGGAAGCAGCCATCTTACCTATCTTCTTTCAATTTGTCCTATCTGGAGGGACCAAGGGAGGACCAGAGGCCCACCATTGACTTCTGAGTGCTAAAATGTCTCCTATCCTGAGTGATTATTACTGTCTTAGCACAAGTTTCCTTTTATTAGGATATTGGCTTTAGTGGAGAGCTAGCTTAGAGCAGTGTGAGTTAGAACTCTCATTGTTATCATGCAGGAAGGTGCCCTTGCTGACCAGTTTATCCATTCCAGTGCATAGTAGAGACCTTCTTAATTTATCTTAAGTATTATGTTTTGCAGCTCTGTTTGCCCAAGTACACAATACTAAAACAGCCCTGCATGCTAATTACCTAGTTACACCTAAGTTATACAAGTTTCTCAGTTACACATCACTTGTTAGAACTATGTTTCCCCTGTCATTACTTACTAATATCACAGAATATATATAACTTTTCCCCTACAGATCCTGCCAATAGGAATTCCATCTTCTTATCTCTCTGTCTCTGTCTCTGTCTCTCTCTGTTCTAATTGTCATTTTGGTTTACTTGCATCTTTGCCTCCTAGATGTCTTGTCACTGATGCCCATCTCTTTGCTTCCTTCCCCACTACTTCTGGATGTTGACTGCTGTCTTTATTCTTGTTTCCAGTTGTCATCCTACCTTTGCTTTCATGCTATCAAATGTGTTGCCTGCCCGAAGTATATAGTTTGGTTAAGTTTATTTTACTTTCTCTGTCTTACTTTATGTCCTCATAAACTGCTCGTACAACATTAACTCACAGTATCATTGTTTTGATTGTAATTTAGTTGTATTATAGTCCATTTATGAAGCTTTTACAGAAGGCATTTGATACTCAGTTGTTCACGTTACTGGTAATTGTGGAATATTTATTTGCTATATGCCACTCATCAGTAGCTGTTGGCTGAATTTTTTGTTATGGTTGACTTGAATGCAGTGGCTGTTTTGGCATGCGTCATGACTAAAAGTGGTCATACAAACAGTTCTCACACATGGTTTACTACCTGACAAACAAAAAAGCAGACAAATAAAGAAGAAAACGGGAGAAATTGTTATTGAAGATTTACAATGCTGAACACCTGCCAAACTTTAATGAGTCTTTATGTATTTTCTAAAAGAAATCAAAGCCTCTGCAAGTCAGACAGGCCTGGTAGTGACAACGAGAGTTCACTTTTGTTGCCCTAAAGCACAATGAGCTGAGTATAGTTGATAAACAGCAGTGAAACATTGACCTTTTTGACAATGCAGGTTAACCCACATTATTTGTAAAGCAGCTCAATTTTCATAGTTTATACTTAGCAGTATTAAGTTTCAACTAAAAATGCCTGGCTTGGAGCCTAGTAATTGAAGCATAAAGAATCTGATGTGTAAGTAGAGCTCATAGATATGTTTTCGAGAACAAACATAACATTGTTGATATCCATGTTGACATATCTTTTTAGCCGGTAAAATTTCCGTAGTCATAGAGTGCATTGGAATAACTGTAAAGTCATCTGGACAGATGTATACATATAATACATACTCAGGTGCATTACACAATACTTGTGAAAATGACAAAACTGATCTTCCATGCTATGTGCTGTGGTTATGGATGTTTAGGCCTAGTAAATATTTGATGACATAATGTCAGCAGTGCTGTGTTGCTTTTTTGAAAATCTTTTTTATTTTTTTTTTAAACCTCCTATAGTACTGGAGTGGATCCTAACTTGTTAAGCAGTGTGTTGCTGTACTTTTGAATATGGTGTAGAAGAGAAGGAACAGTTGTTTGCTGCACTGAATGGAATGCATAGAGCTGCTAAAACGGAAGATAAGTACATGACAGATATGTAGTGATGAAGCCAGATGAATGGAAGCATCACAATTCCTACAGATTCACAGTGACTACTGGCCATAAAGAAGTAAAGCCTATTTTCAGACTTTATTATCTTAACTGACTTGTCTTCCCATACGTAACAATGATGTTAAAGTTTTGTTGCAAACATTAGAGTAGAAGGTCTTTTATGCAAGTCATGGTGACTGTGGTCCACTTTGAAGCAGTGTTTCTCCTCCACCATAACAAAAGAATTAAAAAGTCAATACAAAGAGTAAAGAAAAATATGTAAATGGTATTTTTTCTTTCTTTCTCTTAAATTGTAAGTCATACCTAACAACTGGGAAATAATAAATTTGTTACTTAGTGAGATTACTTAGCTAACATCACTACCTGTATTACATTTATAGGAAGATGATTGCTTGGACTTTATATACATATATTCCATAAATTGTATTGTAACGTTCGGCACACCACTTTCCACTCATTGTTTGTGGCTGTCATTGCATCCACGTCTTGACTGAAAATGGTCCAAGGATCAGGCCACCTATCTAGTTAACAAAAATAAATGAATAAATAAATATTACAAAATTCATATAGCAGTCAGAACATATTGTAATAAATTTAGATTTAAAGAACGAAATGAGAAATGTGGTTAGCACTTAAATGAAACTAAGCTCCATGAGTCACCCATTCCGTTTCATCTAACTTTTCTGCACATAGCTCCCCACATTCTTACCCCATACTGAAACTCAGGAGCCAGTGCTAAGTAAAGCCAAAAGCCTTATTGTAATAATTTTGTGTACCTGTCTGCATGAGATACATGGTGACTTGGGACAAAAAATTGCATCAGATTGATGAACTTCATATGTGGGGTACAAATGAGGGAAAAGTTTTGCCAGTTCAAACCCTCAGGCATTTGTTTCTGAGCCGTTAGTCTGAATCAGGCAATAATGTTCTAAGTTGATTCAGACTGCTTTTATAAGCAGGGTTCATTTTCCAGTGATTTTAACCGTTGGATGCAATGATGGAGCACCCAGGAGCCCATTCTTGACAAACACAAAAGAAGTACTTAGTGACACTTTAAGTATTGAACTATTTCACCTAGTTGTACTTCAGAGTAACAGCTTCAAATATGTCTACCCTTGAAAAAATGATGCACAAACCAGTTCTGCCATTAGTGTACGAACCAAAAAAATCCTTTACCACTGGGGGTATGTATATGATTATGTTCCAACAATGTAAAAGATTTTGACAAATGTCTAGTTAGTTTAGAAAATTATTTTTTAAGGAATCCTTGAAAACATTCTAATTGGTTCAGGGAGTTGTTGACTTTTTACTGATGTTAAGAAAATTCCCATTTCTTTTACAGATAGCTGTAGTTTAAGTGTAAACTTATCTTGTGATTTGACATTTCAGACACCTAGTAATCTTGGAGATTTTTTTTTCAATTAATGAAATATCTTAGCTGCCACTAATGGTGTGTGTGGGGGAGGTATTTGCTTGCCAGTCTTACTTCAGAACAGTCAGGCATGTTTTTTTATTGATTGGGTTATTAGTTGACAGGGCAGTACCCATTTTCAGAGAGGACTGATTATTTTCATAGGGTGCTCGGGGGTATTGGAATGTAATTATATGACAAGTCTATTATACAAATTAAATACATGAAGCAGTTACAAGGCCATTTACAATGGGATGGTGATTGTATATTGTTACATGTGGTATTCACAGTTACAGAGGTAACTGATATATGCATCAGTAAGAAAAAGACGTAATGGGTATGGATGGTATGAGTAGGTAAGGATGGAGAAATGTGGTACAAGTCAGGATTGTACCAATGTTAGAAAGAGTAATTTGATAGATGCTGTAAAGCGAAAGGTAGTATTTAGAATTTAGATAAAGTAGGAACTCACAAAAAGTGTGAGAATGTAGGACTGTACAGAAGAATGAAAGGGGGAGGTAGTTGAGTTTACCACAATGTATGGGTGAAATTTGTTAAAGGTAGTAATAAGAGTACATAGAAGGACTGGAAATACTTAAGCAATCCTGCTTGTGGGGCAGGATAGCACTGTGTTAAAAAGACAAAGATGTTAATTGTTGATGTTGCGTAGTTGTGGAGGTAGATATTTCTCTAATTTGGAGAGGAAGTGGCTAGGAGTACAGTCATCACTTTTAGATGATTTTTTTTTAACTGACAGAGGGTTTTATTGGAAAGAGCTTAAGGGCCTCTGACTTTTACAATTAGAAGGATGGACAGGGAGAGTCATTTATATTTGTATGTAATTTTGTGGGTAAATGTGAAGTGTAAATGAATTATTATAGATGTTAGTCGTGGGATTCAATAAAATCCATGTAGGCTTCACGCGAAGCCTACACAGAGTTTTTGTGTTGACATGGTGAACAGCAGCTCTTAATGAATATTCATGCCGTGCACCACATTCATACGTAAACAAGTTGAGGTTTCATGACTGTTAACAGTATTGCCGAACAGGAAACCATGTGAGCCAACACAAATAGCAGCCCTATGTAATTCAGAACACTGAAGCACTTCAGGTTTGCATGGATTGTCACAGTGATCACCAGGGCTGAACAGATAATAGCTATCAATCTCTAAGTGCGAGATATTTGGACAAATGCCAACATAATGAGGAGACAATGACCCAGACATAGGGACAGAGTTGACATATTTGCTTTTAAGAAATGTGCTAGAATAGCAAGAGGTTTGTGTGAAGATAACATTTTCTGAAGGATCTGAAGTGTGAAACTTGCAATACCTTCATTTGCATGAAAGTCATATGATCGACTGGCCATTACATTGACTACATAACGCGAAAACCAGAACATGCAGGCATCAAACTGTTGAACATGGTATGGTGGAACCTTATTTTCAACCATTTTCAAACACCACCAAGTAAATTAAACTGTGCTATCTCGGAGTTAGTGTATTTAAATAGGGTTGGGGGCACAGCCCCCACATGGGGATGCATGGGGGCTTGCCCTCCTGCAAAGCAGTGTTATGATAGTGTTTTATTTTGTTTTGCATTTGGAAAACAGTGTTATGGTAGTATTTCATTTTGTTTCATGATTATACATTCTGTGAACATGCATTACGTTGCAGGATATTGTGCAAATGTACAGTGTGCGATTTACATTAAACAGTCTCATTGGTGATTCGCACAGATGTTTTTTTCATTTAGCTGTGATTTATGTGTGTACTTTCAACCTTAAGGCTATCACACTATTCTCTATCGCTCAAATAAAGCTAAACCGTGAAACTCAAATGTATGCAACTACTGAGTCACATCAGTCCTGAGATCATCCCAGTGATATGGCCGAAAACTACAAACATGATAAGGAAAACACTAAAAGATTAGTCAAAAATCTGGACGTTTTGTGAAAATCTTGATAGCTGAGCGTTATTCTGCTGAAGTATATGATCAAAACACAGTAAAGGACAATGTATACGATGCAGAGTATTGTGAAATCCCATTCCTAGCATTCTGTACTGAAGTTGTATAAATGATTTATAAGGGTACATGGACTGCAATGTAAAATAAACAGTCAGGGGAAGTATTTGTATTGAATAGGGACACACGCATGAATTGTAGGAATGAACACAGGGAAAGAGGACAGGTGAAACGGCCTAATGTACAGAAGATGAGAGCATGTCAATGGAAGACAATGGTAGCAGCAACACCAATCACACATCAGTATGGCACAGTGGGGACTGCACAGTGAAAATGTGTAATATGTGACTGACATACAGTGTGACATAACCAATAGGGAAGATGTCTGTGTGAGATAAGCATCCTTACATGAACAATGCAGAAGACATCTATCAAGGATGTTGCATATAATTGGGGTAGACTGCATATTGTAAAGCTGTGCAAAATGATTTCCCTAAATATGAGTGTTATCTCAGTGAGGGTCTCCAGCATGTGGGACACAGGTAAAGGCTCAAGGACAATATGAAAATAAGCAAGCATGATCACAAACAATATCAGAATAATACCACCTGTAATCCCATTGTCTCTAACATAACGTGTGTTTTTCAGTGATCAGAGACGATTCTGCAGAAACATACTTATACAGCTATGATGACATGCCCACACTCTATTGGGATAATTACACACACTCGCCGTCTTGGCACTGGAACATCTGCTGCAGTGTTAGGAGGGACACAGCTACACCTATATGTGACAGCATGATCAATGTAGGATAGTTGACTGGTGTGCATGGCATATATATGTGATACAATCCACACTGTCACCAGTGTTACCTATGCCATTAATGTTGTCAAACAGCCATCAACCTGTACCAGTAGAGCTGAAGCCAGTGGAGTACACCAAGGATCTGTGCTTGGGCCTTTACTGTTTGGAATCTGTCTCAGTAGTTCAGGCTACAGTATTTCGCCTTTGCCTTACTGTGTTGATTGATTATTGCAAATGAGTGCAGTCATTGAGCCCATATATGATGATAGCATACTACAGGAGGGCCTAACACAAATGATTGGTGACAAAACCACATAGTGTACAAATAAATGCAAAAACCTGTCTTTGTTTTGGCCTTCTGTAAAGTGGAATTCCCTGCTAATTACAGCATTGGCAACAGTCCTGCTGTGCTGAAAACCAGTGATGAAAGCACTGCGAACAGACATACATAGCAATCTGAACTTTGACCAGCAGGTGTCAATGCTGTTATTGAAAGCCTATGTTGTGCACATCATAAGTCACGCCATTGTATTCCAAGCTCAGGGTTATATTACAGCACTGTACTCGAACCTCATCAGAAGACTAATAGAGTATAATGCTGTATTTTGCATGTACCTCACCAGACAAATGCTGCAGGTGGAGAGATCACAGGGGTTACTCACAAAAAAAAAAAACACAGTACCGATGACATCAACAGAATATTGTCAGAGGAAGATGGTAATAGCAGTATCCAACAAGTTGGTGTAAAATGCTCCCTCTAATTTCCTTCTAATGGCAAACAAGTCTGCACACACAAACCAGTTGCGTGCAGTGAGAACAGAACCCCTACCTATCTAGGTTCACAACCTAAAGAGCTCTGCATTTATTGCAAGCACCACAGCACAAGTCCAACTAAGAGAGTGTCAGACAGCACTTTATACCCGATGACATTAGCAGAATCTTGGCAGAAGAAAATGGTAATAGCAGTATCCCACAAATTGGTGTAAAATGCTCCCTGTAATGGCAAGCAAGTGTGCGCACACACACACACACACCCATTGCCTGCTGTCAGAATAGAAACCCTTCCTACCTAAGTACATAGGCTACAGAACTCAATACTTTATTCAAGCACCATGGCACAAGTCTGACCTTTACAAGGCTGCAAGACAACTTATAGTGGATAACATCAGCAGGGCATATTTGAGAGAGGATGTTGGTAGGGCTGCATAGCTTCATAAGTTCATAGGAAGTTACTAGGCTAATGGCCCTAGTGCATTTACAAGCCTAGTTGTGTAATAACACAAGTACCCTTATTGAGCATAGTTAGATGATTGCTGTTAGTGGAGCGATTTTATGACCAGCACTAACTGCCCCTGTCCATGAGTGACATAGGTGCCACCACAAGGGTGAATTTACAATCAACCATCCAGATGTTCTTCGTGTTTCACTGTTGCAGTCATAACTGTAGGGTGCTCCTGCCAGCAGGCAGCCCGAGGTCGGCCAGAATTCCAAAGTCTGGGTCCGGCGTCGGCTGTACCATCAAGAACCCTGACGTCAGAATGTAGAGGTATAAAGCTGACAGCCGACGCCATCTTCTCCAGTCTTTCTTGCCGTGCGGTGGAAAGCAGCACACAAGTTGGCGGTTGGCGGATTCCGGACAACGTGCTTTGCTTGTCGTCGGTCCGAAGTCGTCTTCTCTTCTCAAGCTAATTACCCCGTTGGGGAAACTTTTTTCTTGCTCCTCCGATGTCAGAAAAAGTTAATAATTGTATATCGTGTGGAAAACAAATACCTCATAAAGATTTCCACTCTTACTGTCTTCCTTGCTTGGGCCCTGACCACGACGTTTCTTGCTGTCGGTTTTGTGCCAGGTTTAATTCTCACACTATTAAGCGCAGGTACGATTGGGCCTTGAATTATTTCGGTAGACGGTTCAATTATAGGATGTCGTCAGATACTTTACCGGCAACCGGAATTCACAAGAAACGCAAGGACAAGGATAGGCCTCCGAGGTCCAAACAGGATACTTTGCAGCCGGAGCCAGCTTCGGGTTCGGCGGTCGTCAGTGAGGCGCTTTTGCAGCCCCTGTCATCAGCCACTTCGGAACCGATGGCCGACACAGACTCCCATGGGGAGCCAACTAGGCCCAGTATTTTAGCTGCTGCAGGACCTTCGGACGTCACTCCTTCAGATGGGTCCGGAACCGCTGTGCAGGTACCGGCTTCTGAAGGGGTTTTCAGGCCTTCTCATATCACTATTTCTACAAAGACAAAGGCAAAGTCAAAGACCCCTGTTAAGCCAAGGGTTTCTTCTCAAACTTCTTCGGATTCAACTCCCAAGACCCAGAAGCAGTTATTAAGAATGGCTGAAGATTTGCTTACTATGATTAGGGGCTCTCACCCTCCTCCTGAAAAAAGGCCTAGGCAGGATATTCCTTTGGATTCCTCTGATCAGGCTTCTGTGTCTTCAGTCTCTTCCTCTGACCAGGATTATTCTTTTCCTCCCTATGAAGATTCTGATGCAGAGGACTCTATTCCCTCTGCTTCTCCCCCTGAAGATTTTTCTTTTGGGGAAACTTTGCATGAGATGAGAGAGCATTTTCACTGGGAAGTTCAGGATTATTCCGCTACCAAGAAGAGACTTAGGGAGTTTCTCCTTCTCCCTCAACACAGACCTTTGGCTATTCCTCCTGTTCTTGATATTGTGGATGATGCTTTCTCTGAAGCTAACCTGAATCCTGATTCCTTTCTGCCTGCTCCTTCTAAGCCAGACAGATTTTACAGGGTTCCTGATTCCCATAAATTTTTGTACAAGAACCCTTCTGCAGATCCTGAAACTATTTCTCAGGGTTCCAAGGCTGCTAAGGCCGCTTCATCTAAAAATCCTATTCCCTCTGAAAAGGATTCTCGTGCCTTGGACAGATGGTGCAAAAAGGTGTATACTTCTGCTACTCTTTCTATTAGAGCTTTAAATTGCCAGTTTCATATGTTCAAGTATCAGCAATTTCTTTTGTCTGTTTTAAAGCAAAAACTTTCTTCCTTTCCTGCATGTGCAGAGGACAAGGAATTACAGGATGTATTGCATGCAACTGAACAAGTCAGCAAACATAGTTTACATTGTGGTTTTGATGCCTTGGAGGCTTCTTGCAGGGCCGCAGCCTCTGGTACTGTTATCAGGAGACATGCTTGGCTTCGAGAGCAGAATTTACCTGAGCAGGTTAAGGCTAAATTGTTAGATGCCCCTGTTCAGCATGATGTTTTGTTTGGGTCTAAGGCTGAGGAGGTTATTAAAAAGATGGAAGATAAAGCGAAATCTGTGCAGACTGTTAAAGATTTCTTACAAGTTCAGCCTCCTAGATTTTCCAGAAATTGGCCCTCCCAAAATTGGTCCTTTCCCACGTCGGACAGGCCTCAAAGGGGAAGATATAGATGCTCCAGAGGTCGGGCTCAGGCTCAGGCCTCCAGACAACGGACTGCTTCATCCCCTAGAAGGGGAGAAGACAGATCCCAATCACAAAGGAAGCAGACCCAATGACTCCCTCTGTTGGGCTACAGGTCCTCCTTGCCTGGAAGCCCCTCTCGGAGGAATACTTGGACGCATATTACCCAAGACAAATGGGTTTTAGACGTGATTTTAAGAGGATACAAGTTCCACTTTCATACTCTACCAAGGTCTTTCGGTTGGCCAGATCTGCCAAAACATCAATGGTCAGAGGCCTTAAATCAAGTGGACACTTTATTGGCCATGAGAGCTATAGAACCTGTTCCACTTTCAGAAATGGGAAAAGGTTTTTACTCAAGACTATTTCTGGTCCCAAGAAAACAAAACTCATGGAGACCTATTCTGGACCTTTCAGTATTGAACACCTATCTGGAAATTCCGAAATTCAAGATGCTTACTCTACAACAACTTCTTCCAATGCTCTCCCAGGATGCTTGGATGGTGACATTGGACTTAAAGGAAGCCTACTTACACATCCCCATCAGGCAGGAACGCAGAAAATACCTCAGATTCAAGGCAGGTTCGAGACATTTTCAATTCTGTGTACTGCCCTTTGGCTTATCTACTGCGCCCAGAGTCTTTACCAAGTGCCTGGCTCCAGTAGTAGCTTATTGCAGACTCCAAGGGATTCAAATTTACCCCTATCTGGACGACTGCCTTATTCAGGCGGACAGCAAAGACCTTCTACTTCCAACACCTGCAGTTTGTTCAGCATCTTCTCCTACTTCTGGGATTTTCTGTGAACACAAAAAAGTCACATCTGATCCCCTCTCAGCAAATGATTTTTTTAGGAGCTCAAAGGGCCTTCCTCACTCCAGAAAAACAATTACAACTGGCCTCAATTTTCAAGACCTTGGCTACTTTAACTCAGCTCACTACAAGGAAATTCCTGCAGGCTTTGGGCTACATGGCTTCTTGCATCCTGTTGATTCCAAATGCAAGGCTTCATATGAGAAAACTTCAATGGTACCTAAAGAGCGTATGGTCACAGCATTGCCACAGTCTGGACACAATGATTCCACTGATTCCCTGCCTCCAAAGAGAATTCCTTTGGTGGTCCAGGATTTGTGCTTTAAACGAAGGGAATCCCTTTCGTCTGCCTCAACCTTCTCAGATCATAACCACGGACGCTTCGGATTATGCTTGGGGAGCTCATTTTCTAAACATTTGCCAGCAGGGCTCTTGGACGAAGAAGCATCTTCCCTGGCACATCAACTTGAAGGAAATGTTGGCAGTCCAAAATGCTCTTCTAGCCTTCCAGAATCATTTGCAACCAGGGCCTCTTCTGATTCGTACAGACAACACCACAGTCATGTGGTACATAAACAAGCAAGGGGGCTCTCACTCTTACCCCCTTTGCAGACTAGCCATGAGTTTATGGGACACAGCCCTAAATCTGAATCTGCATCTTCAAGCTCAATTCATTCCAGGAAAACAGAACCTCTTAGCACAGCCTAAGCAGAAACCTGTCAGATCCTCACGAATGGATGCTGGACCCCAACTTCTTCAGCAGGATTACCGCAGTTTGGGGTTGTCCTCAGATAGATCTGTTTGCATCCCATCTCAATCATCAGTTGCCTCTCTTTTGCACCAGGTCCTTCCACAAAACAGCGTGGAAAGTGGATGCCCTGTCATTCAGCTGGAGGAATCTTTCGGGATATGCCTTTTCTCCTCTTCCTCTTCTGCCTCGGGTGTTACTGAAAATAAAACAGGACAAACCAAAGATTTTCATTTTGATAGCTCCAAATTGGCCAAGGCAGTTTTGGTATCCAACTTTGAAAAACCTATTCTTGGAACCTCCATGGATTCTACCTCTGATCCCTTCCCTTCTGTCCCAGCATCAGGGTCAGGTGCTTCACTCTCAGATCAAGACTCTGTGCCTGGCAGCTTGGCTCTACAAGGGCCTTTGATTCCTTCTTCTCTTCCCAAACAAGTTTTGGATGTTCTTTTAGAAGCTAGGCGGCCTAGCACTAGAAAATATTATGCTTCTAAATGGAAAAGATTTTGTGTTTGGATGCAGGATCGAGGTTCAGATCCTCTTTTGCCTGATATTTCTTCCATTTTGCTTTACCTTTCAGACCTTCTGCTTAAAGGCCTCTCCTTTTCATCCATCAAAATCCATGCTTCTGCTATCTCGGCTCATTTCAACACTGATCCTCCCATCTTTTCTCACCAGCTGGTGAGACAATTTTTGAGAGGAGCTAAGAATTTAAGACCTCCCAGAACTCCTCCTGTTCCTGCTTGGGATCTTAATTATGTCTTGGAGAAACTTACCTTGCCTCCTTTTGAGCCTGCTGGGGCTTCGGATATCAAGTTCTTATCCTGGAAAACAGCTATCTTATTAGCATTGACTTCTGCTAGAAGGGTTTCAGAGTTACAAGCTCTCATGGCTGTGGAACCATATCTTATCTTCCACCAAGACAGAGTTTCATTGAGGACCAGTCCTACATTTATGCCTAAGGTGATTTCTAAAGTGGCTCTAAATCAGACTATTCACCTTCCAACCTTCTTTCCAAATCCTCAAAATAAAGGGGAAAGGATCTTACATTCATTGGAAGTACACAGACAACTACGATTTTACCTGGACAAGACTAAAGATGTCAGGAAATCTGATCAATTGCTTATCTCTTATGCCTCCAGTTCTCTAGGCAAGGCTATTTCTAAACAAACTATTTCCAAATGGATTGCTCATGGAATAAGGTTTTGTTACTCTCACTATGGGAAACAGATTCCAAGTATTGTTAGAAGTCATTCTACTAGAGCAGCTGCCACTTCAGCAGCTTTTCTCAGAGGAGTTCCTACCAAGGACATTTTGGAAGCTGCCACTTGGAGTTCAGTGCATACTTTTTCTAAGCACTATAATCTCCCTTTGTATTCTAAGTCTAGGGCAGGCTTTGCCTCTGCTGTTTTGCAGGGCCTTCTAGCTGCCCCTTCTTCTGCATAACCTCCTCCCTCATTCACAGCTTTGGGATTCCACCCTACAGTTATGACTGCAACAGTGAAACACGAAGAACATAGTACAGTTGTGTACACCTACCATAAATGTAGATGTTCGAGTGTCTTCACTGTTGCAGTCGGTGTTTCCCTCTCACCAATCCCCTCTATTTTTTACTTGGTCTCTATTCCACTTCCTTTGTTGTGTATTTGTGTTTCTATTTGGACACCTTTTGGTTTCTTTGTTGGGGGCTTCTGACATCTGGGGCAAGAAAGGCTGGAGAAGATGTCGTCGGCTGTCAGCTTTATACCTCTACGTTCTGACGTCAGGGTTCTTGCTGGTACAGCAGACGCCGGACCCAGACTTTGGAATTCTGGCCGACCTCGGGCTGCCTGCCAGCAGGAGCACCCTACAGTTATGACTGCAACAGTGAAGACACTAGAACATCTACATTTATGGTAGGTGTACACAACTGTACTTTGTGAAGGTTGTGCTTGAATAGGGTCTTTGAGGAACACTGCTTCGCATGCATTGGGAGCCGATTACAGAGGAGTGGCAATCACTGGGATATATATCTGTCTTAACAGCATGTTCTGTTTATGCCACAGACTAGGTTGAGATCCCTGGAGCAAGTTATTCTTGACCTATTTGATTTGCAAATGTCCAGCATTTCCAGTTGAGTAGGGTCTGAGACTGCTGTGTAGACCAGGCATAGGTCAGTTCTCAGCAGCCTGCGTTTTCTATATGATTTAGTAATGGATTCATCCATTACTCCTGATTTATGTCATTTCCTGTATGTTTCGGATCCTGTAACCCCTGCTCAATTATATATGGATTACCTAAGATCCATAAAACCTTGAACGTACCACCTATGATACCAAGTCTCTGGAAGTCAGTGGGTTACCACTGCTATGTACACGTATCTAGAAGAACAATTTTTTGGACTACTCACACACAGTCAGAGTTCTATCAAAGACACAAATGATTTTCTTAAAGAATTATACAATTGGTCCCAACAAAATGAAATGCGTCAAATGATGGTTACAGTAGATACAAAGTCCT
The DNA here is from genome assembly GCF_019279795.1 of Protopterus annectens. NCBI lineage: Eukaryota > Metazoa > Chordata > Ceratodontiformes > Protopteridae > Protopterus > Protopterus annectens. The sequence goes on along the minus strand of NC_056745.1, from coordinate 1,053,662,513 downwards.
TGTTTACTGTAATTCGTAACTATATACAGTGCAATAAAAAAGTATTTGCCCCCTTCCTGATTTCTTATTTCTTGGCATGTTTGTCACACTTAAATGTCTCAGATTAGCAAACAAATTTAAATATTAGACAAAGATAAATCAAGTAAACAAAAAATGCAATTTTTAAGTGATGATTTTATTTATTAAGGAAAAAAAAATATCCAAACCTACATGGTTCTATGTGAAAAAGTCATTGCCCCTAAACCTAATAACTGGTTGTGCCACCCTTAGCGGCAAGAACTGCAGTCAAGCATTTGCAATAACTGGCAATGAGTCTTTCACATTGCTGTTGAGGAATTTTTGCCCACTCTTCTTTGCAGAATTGTTTTAATTCAGCCATATTGGAGGGTTTCCGAGCATGAACCACCTTTTTAAGGTCATGCCACAGCATCTCAATTAGATTCAAGTCCGGACTTTGACTAGACCACTCCAAAACCTTCATTTTGTGGTTTTTTTTTTTTTTTTTTTTTTTTAGCCATTCAGAGGTGGACTTGCTGGTGTGTTTTGAATAATTGTCCTGCTGCAGAACCCAAGTGCAGTTCAGCTTGAGGTCACGAACTGATGGCCAGACATTCTGCTTCAGCATTTTTTTGGTAGAGAGCAGAATTCATGGTTCCATCAATCACAGCAAGTCGTCCAGTTCCAGAAGCAGCCCCAGACCATCATACTACCACCACCATGTTTGACTGTTGGCATGATGTTCTTTTTCTGAAATGCTGTGTTACTTTTATACCAGATGTAACGGGATGCACACCTCCCAAAAAGTTCAACTTTTGTTTCATCAGTCCACAGAATATTTTCCCAAAAGTCTTGGGGATCATCAAGATGTTTTTTGGCAAAAGTGAGACAAGCCTTTATGTTCTTTTTTGTCAGCAGTGGTTTTCACCTTGGAACTCTGCCATGCCTGCCATTTTTGCCCAGTGTCTTTCTTATGGTTGAGTCAGGAGCACTGACCTTAGCTGAAGCAAGTGAGGCCTGTAGTTCTCTAGATGTTGTTCTGGGTTCTTTTGTGACCTCTTGGATGAGTCGTCGCTGCGCTGTTGGGATAATTTTTGTAGGCTGGCCACTCCTGGGAAGGTTGACCACTGCTCCATGTTTTCTCCATTTGTGGATAATGGCTCTCACCATGGTTTGCTGGAGTCCCAAAGCTTTAGAAATGGTTTTGCAACATTTTCCAGACTAATAGATGTCAGTTACGTTGTTTCTCATCTGTTCTGGAATTTCTTTAGATTGCGGCATGATGTCTTGCTTTTTGGGATCCTTTGGCCTACTTCACTTTGTCTGACAAAGTGATCAACAGGTCTGGCAGTAATCACGGCTGGGTGTGGCTAGTGAAATTGAACTCACCTTTCCCAAAAATGTGATTAACCACAGTTACTCCATGATTTAACAAGGGGGGCAATTACTTTGTCACATAGGACTATGTAGGTTTGGATAGTTTTTTTTCCTTAATATATAAAGTCATCACTTAAAAACTGCATTTTGTGTTTACTTGGGTTATCTGTGTCTAATATTTAAATTTGTTTGCTGATCTGAGACATTTAAGTGTGACAAACATGCCAAGAAATAAGAAATCAGGAAGGGGGCAAATACTTTTTCATTGCACTGTAAGCATTCAGTATACGAGGGAATTTATGGTCAAGCATAGTAACTTCTCTGGTGAGAAAATTGAAATGCGCTATTCTGTGCTAGACGTAGTTTTAAATAGCAACATTTTTATGTTCAGTGATGAACTTTTTCACCAGTTGTTAGGTGTAGCTATTGGTACACCAACTGCCAGTAGCTATGCTAATTTAGTGCTTGATAGATAGGAAGAAATATATCTTTCTGTCAGTGGTCCCTCTTATGTCAATGATGGTTTAGTACTTTACATTTTGTGGATGACACCTTTCTCCTTTGGGCTGGTAATGGTGATACATTCCATCATTTTGTCTCTGACTTGCAGAAGATTACGGAATTTTTAACATTTAATGTTGATACATCTTTTGAGAAGATACATTTTCTTGATGTAAATATTATGTTCAAAGATGGGTGATTTAATACTAAGATACATAGGAAAAATGTGCAGTCTACTTGGTACGTTCACTATAATAGCATGCACCTCAAATATGTATGTAACAGTGTTGTGCATAGGCTTAATACTATGAATGAAAGCTTTCTGGAAGAACTGCAAAGTATTACTGTAGATTTTAAGCTTACAGGTTATAAACCTGAAATTCTAGAAACCAATAAGGAATTTGTGCTAGCCCATCATCAAAATTTGGGAGCACCTAATTTCTCCAATTTCTGTACACCTTCTAATCTTTATACACTTTTCGATGGAAATGGTACTGGAAAAGCTAATGTAAAAAAGAATTATTCTATGAGGAATGTCACCAAATATAACATGCTTGCAAATTTGATTAGACAGGTTATATAAACAATTACAGTCAAACTCTGAACTCAAGGAATTAGTGGGGGATAGACCCCATTTTTGTTTTCAGGAGAGAAAGAAATTTAAAACAATATCTTTGTTACAAAGACCAAGTTTTTCATTTGAAAAATATATATTCTATGCTAAGTAAACAGGCCACAGTTCCATATTATAATTGCATTTATTGATGTCATATTAATCTGAATAATGAGTTTACGCATCCCATTACTTGGAAAATATCTAAGTTTACTACTATTGCCACCTGTAGCACTGAGAATGTGGTCTGTTTTACTAATTGTGAAGCATGTCAATGTTTTTACTTAGGTAAAACCAACCAGAAGTTAAAGGAGAGAACAAGTTCACACCTTTCTGAGATACGTAGACGCATTGACACCAGTGCACTTAGCAAGCACATTATTCATTTTGGTGAAGAACACACCTTTAAATTTAGAGTATTGCAAAGAGTACTTAAACTGAAGAGAGGAGGGAACATAATTAATTTAACAGAGTTGGCAGAGTATAAATGGGTAAACTTTTTTTCAGAGCTGACACTACACCTGTTTTGAATAATAAGAATAGCATTAACCATATATTACAGTTTTTCGTATATGTTGTATATATGTGCATTTGTATGCATGCCTGTGCACTTTTAAATGTTTTTGTGTGTCTCAGTTTTATACTCATGCCTTCTTCTTTCTATATATATATTCTCTATATAGCCTTTTTGTAATTATCATTTTATAAAAGTATTTATTAAGTTGTTATGGAAATGAGAGAATTTTTTTGGGCAGTAGTACATGTATATATATATATATATATATATATATATATATATATATATATATATACATTTTTATAAGAATTATTTTATTTGATTTTAGGCATGTGATGCGCATTTGAAATCTGGTTTGCATTTAGTATATAGACACATGCTTTTAATTAATTACATGAGGCATTGATAAAGGATTCTGAAGATTCAAAAGCTTTGTTGTTGCTTTGTCATAGTAAACTGTCATTTTAGTCTTTTGAATGGTTGGACTCTTGGCTTTTTTGTCTTTGCATGCATCTCTTTTTTACTTGCATACACTCACTAACCTTTTGTATCAGCCTAGGCCTTCTGCCCTCCCAACAAAACACCCTGTGTAAGTGATGTTAACTGTGACATATCCCTATTTTCTGTCTTTTGGATTCCACTACTGAAGGTTCACTTACCCAACTCTTAAAATGCTGAGACGAAAAGGCCGACAACCGCACAACACCGGGATCCTGGAACACCGACTTTCCACTCCAGGTAAGTAACTGCTTGGCCATCCCGCTGAACTTTGCCCCTTACCCCCATGGTAGTGTGATCTTGGAGTTGGTATATTTAGTTAGGGGGGATGTGGGGGACGTGGATGGGGGATGAAACCCCCCTATGGGTGGGTTTGCTTTTCTTCGGTTTACATTTTTATTTAGGATGGCCGAGCAGTTACTTACCTGGAGTGGTAAGTCAGTGTTCCAGGGCATCGGTGTGCTGGTGCTGTTGGCTTTTGTGTCTCGATGTTATGGGTTTTGGGTAAGTGAAATTTCTTTCTTATAAAGTAGACCCATATATATCTATATGTATGTGAGTACTATATATATATATATATATATATATATAAAAATACCACAATGGTTTTTAGTTATATATCTCATGTTTCATATTACTGTCTGTAGTAAGGCTTAAGAAATGTAATGTTTTCTGTTTTATTCCCCTTTTTGTAAATTGTGATTGTTGGCAACTGTTAAACTTTTTCTATATTGTTTGTAAATCTTTTAAAAATGTTTGTAATCTTTTTGTACTATTGTTATGGAGCTTATCTCCCTGGGTCTCCACTGAAAATGGGCTACTTGCCCAGCCGGACTCTACCCGGTTAACACATGTAAATAAATAAATATAAAAATGTGTGTGTGTGTGTGTGTGTGTGTATGTATATATATGTTTGTGTCTTTCGGCTTTTCCCAGTTGGGGTCGCCACAGCAGAACTCCGGTCCGCTAATGAATGGCAGTAGATTTTTACGTACTGGCTTGCCGGGCCTAACGCACAACCTTCAACGAAGGAACGCCCTTTCACGCATGTTGCTACACAGAAGACGCTCTAACTGAGAATCAAATGGGCAACGTCTAACTGTGAGGCGACAACGCTACTGCAGCACCACCACCATATATATGTATATATATATATATATATATATATATATATATATATGTGTATATCTGTGTGTGTGTGTGTGTGTATATATATATATATATATATATATATATATATATATATATAGATGTCTGTGTGTGTGTGTGTATGTGTATATATATATATATATATATATATATATATATATATATATATATATATGGATGTGTGTGTGTGTGTGTGTGTGTGTGTGTGTGTGTGTGTGTGTGCGTGTATTTATTTGTGTACATGTATATATAGACTGATAGATATAGCTGCATACACATATGTCTGTAATATGGATATATATCTATCTGTAAATTAATACACGAGATATTATTTATATTGACTTGGGAATTTTTGCCAGGATACTGGGGAATTCCATACCCTTTTATTGATAAGTGCTGTATGACCTTTTGCATCCACCCGAGATACCATGTGCTCAAGCAGCTGGGACCTTGGTTTAGTGTTTCATCCAAAGAACAGCTTACTCAGTACAGCAGTTCCCTTATTCTGCACTGCAGTGTGAGTATTGGAAAATTAATCTAAGTACCTGGTGTGGAAAAAGAACTCACAGCCATCTCACCTTCCAGCACCAAAGGCAACTGTTATACCTGTTAAGCCACTGGCACTACACTTTCTCTAGTGCCCAACTATTCCAAGAAAAACCTTTACCTGTCTTTTAAAGGAGGATACAGGTCAGTTTTTTATGGAATTTGTGTTTCAGTTGTCCTCTTACCACTCCTCTTTCTGTAAGGTATTGTAAATACTTGATTTCCATCATACTCAGGTTACATTTCTTAGCATTTAGAGTCAAGCCTATCTGTCATATGGATTCTAACACACAGCAAGTACTTTTGGCAAGTTTGACTTCCTGTTTACTAAATGAATGACCATGTCATCTAAGTATGCCGCAACATAGGGGGAGCGAGTGTTCAGCATTCTATCCATCAGCCTCTGAAAGATCTCTGAGGCTCCAAGTTAGCTAGATAGTAGCACAGTAAGGGGTTACAGCAGCTGTTTTTTTTTTCTTTTGTGCAAGACGTGAGTGGCTCCTGCCAGTATCCCTTTGTCAAGTCCTAATGTTGTCAAGCCTTGTCTACATTTTGTATTAGTCCATCAGTTTGGCATGTGACACCTTTCAAACTGCAAAAAGACATTACACAATCTGATATTTACATCAGGCTTATAGGCTAGCACTATTGAGGTACACTAATCACTGTATGACTCTTTAGTCATGTAATTTAAGCATTTTCTTAAATTCTTCTCTTACTAACTTTTTTCTCTATGGCATTTTTAAGGTCATAGCATAACTTTTACTGCAAGTATCATTTCTAGTTTTCCAAGCCATGTCTGAAAACACTCCTTTATTTCTTAACCAAAATTTTCTTAATTCCTGCTTTTGGATTTGGTAAGGATTTCGCTAGCTTGCAGTAATTTAGATAGAGGCACCATGGACTTTCTCATACGAACTTCAGCTTCTAAGTTTTCTGCAGAATGTGGTAAATTTGCTCAAAACTTCCCTTTCCTGGCTGTATAGCCAGTTTACTGCATTGATTCTGTCACCTCAAATGCCCCTTGCTGTTTGTCCAGAAATTTGTTTTGCATTGAGGACACTAACGCTACTACCTAACATCCTGGGTTAAATTCTGGGCATAATTATTATAAATTCATTACATTTCCTGGGCTGCTTGCATGTACTGCCTTATTACCAGCTTTAAGGTGTCCTACAGACTGATACAGTGTTTTATTCCACTGTTAAATGATTATCTGATGTTGTCCATTTCATTATGCATCACAAATAGGTCTTCTGATGATCTGTCCTCGGATTTAACTTGGCCATTTCTTCCAGACATACAATCCAAGCATCAAACTCCTCCCTCTCCCACAATGCCTCACTCCTCTTCAAACCCTCAAATCTCATTTGCCTCCTTCCAGCACAGGCGCAATTCTGAGCCTCCTTTCAGATAAGTGATTTTTTTTCTGTTGTTTCTGTAGGTCCCATAAGCTAATTTTCTCTCCCAGTTAGTCTTAAAGTATTTCTTTTCCTTTAATGTTAACCTCCCCTCCCTTCTAAGGTATCTTTTGCCTGTGCATTAGTTTTCACTGGCATTAGGGTTTTTTCCTGCCTTCCACCTCTTCTTTTCCTTTTCCCTATCTGTCTTTCTCCTTTCCTACCAAAAAAAAAAAAAAAAATTCCCTGTTTCTTTTCATTTAGTAGCTTGGAGTGTATTGTGTGCTTGTGCGAGTTTTGTGCTTATGTGTATGATAGCAAGCATGGCTGTCAAGCAGGTGGGTTCTTACAAACCCTCTGGTTTTAAGAGGTGTTCCTTTTGTGGGCATAAGATTCCCCAATCAGATGCCCACAAGAGGTGTGTGTATTGCTTGGGTTTGGGGCATTTGAAGAAGCCGTGTGATATTTGCTCAGCCTTCAATCCTCAGCCCCTTGCCGACGAAACATGGCTATACTGAGAGGTCTTCTTTCGGTTTCTGGAGCCCAGATCCCTGTCTCAAAGAAGCGTGCCCCCTCAGTTTCTGAGGGGACAATGGCTTCTGCTCCCAAGAAGCGCAGGAGACTATCAGGTTCATCTTCCACAGATCTCTCCTGCTCTCGCTTCTATCCAGATCTAAGAGGCCTCTTGGATCCAACACTGCCAGCATCAATTAACGTGACCTCTCTGCCAGACCCTCAGACTTCAGGTCTGAGCAGTCAGTCAGAGCCAGTGGAGACTATTCGGATCCACAGCTCCTCATCTCCAAAGTGGACTCTGTCGGGTCAGACACACTGGAATCGGAAGTCTTGGAGACCTACTCATCATCGGAATAAATCTCATTCACCTGTCCTGGCCATCTGACCCAGCCTGTCACCAGTCAGACCGACCCATTCCCCTGTCTCCTCTAGATCCTCTTAGCTGTCCCACTCTGATATAGATCAGGTGATGAGTTTTTTCAAAGCTCAGATCCAGCTGTGGATCTTGCCTTCTCTGACCCATTCTGGATCCAAAAAAATACCAACCCCCGATTCCAGGTTATGCTGCACCTGTTCCATCACCTGGAAATTACAGTGATCACAGTGAAATCCAAGATGGCTCCTGTACAGGGAATCAAATTCATAGGAATGCAGTTGAAGACCATCACACAAATAGCAGCTCTACCCCCTAGATAATAAGGTCTATGAGACAGCAGAGTCAGATTTTTCTAAACACCTCGGCACCGTCAGCTTTGACTGGTCCTTATGGCCTTAGGATCTATGTCAGCTGCCATTTTTATAGTGGCCCTAGCCAGGTTCTTCATGCAAGTTCTACAGTGGACCCTAGCAGTACAATGGTCCATTTGGCACCATCCATTGTCAGTCCCAGTTAGGCTAGCTCCGATTTGCAGACATCTTCTGGAACACTGGATCCTTACAGATGACCTTCATCTCGGAAGACCTTTCATTCTTCCCCCTCCTACGCTGACCACGGACACCTCCCTGTTGGGGAGGGTGGGCATTTCCATTGGAACACGATCCAAAGCACATGGTCCATGACAGAGACCAAATTGCAAATAAATGTACTGGAGATGAGGGTGGTCCTTCTCATGTTTCAAGTCTTGTCTTTCAGGCCTGCCTTCCTGGGGGGACAGTTGCAGTTCTGACGGACAATATGTCAGTGGCTTGGTACATCAACAAGCAGGGGGGATCCCGCTCATACCCCTTGTGCAGGGAGGCCATAGAGGTTTGGGAATGGGTGATTTCTTCATACTGCTTTCTCAATGCAATGTACATTCCAGGGAAGTTCAACATTCTGGAGGACAGACTGAGCAGATCAATCTTAAGTCTACACAAGTGTTCCCTGAACCAGTCAGTAGCAAATCAGAACTTCAGCCACTGGGGCCAGCCTTGCTGTGACATTTTTGCCTCTCCCATAAACAACAAATTCAGCAAGTACTTTACTCTGATTTTCCCATTGGGGAGTCACCCAGTGATGCAATAGTCCATGATTGGCTCCCGGGTCTCCTCTATACTTACTCTCCGATTCCCCTGATACCCAAATTCTACATAAAGACAACAGGTTAAAGACCAATTTAATCCACATTGCCCCTTACTGACCTCGCTAGTTATGGTTCCCCTTCCTGCAATCTCACAGCAAATATCATCCATGGATACTGGATCCCAGACAGGATCTGATTTCCTATCCATTGGAATGGCAGATTCCCAATCTTCGATCCCTGAGACTAACCGCTTGGTTTCTCCACTTCCAGTGAGTCTACAAAAGTCCAGGCTAGCCTCCCCGGTTCGAAAAATTATTCTTGTTTCTGAGAAGTCTTCCACCAAGAAAGTATATCATAGTAAATGGAAGAGAATTTCCATTTGAGCTTTGCAGAGGAATATCAACCCCTTTTCTGCTTCACTTCCAGATATCTTTTCATTTCTTGGCTCACTTTTCCTACACTGAGCTAGTTTTTCCACTTTGAAGTTGCGACTGGTGGCAGTCATGACTTTCCATGTAGGGAAGGGCAACAGATTTCCCTCTACTGTTTCCACTACTAAACTATGTCGGGCTTTTATGAAAGGGGTTTTTCATCTCAGGCATCCTATAAAAGATTCTTTCCCTCCTTGGTATCTCACCTTGGTACTTCAAGGGCTTATCCAAAACCATTTGAACCTACTGGCTCATGTGAATTAAAGTTTTTATCTTGGAAGGCTGCTTTCCTAGTGGCCATTACTTCAGCTAGAAGTGTCAGAATTGTAAGCTTTGTCCCCTCAACCACCATATATAACTTTCTTCAGCGATAGAGTCACTTAGAATGAATCCATCCTTCTTACCAAAGGTCGCATCAGAGGCAAACATTAACCAGACTATTCACTTACCTGTTTTCTTTCCCAATTACTCCAGTAAAGGTGAATACATGCTGCATTCATTGGATGTTCACAGACAGTTGTGTTTTTACTTACACAGAACTAGATCTCGCAGGAAATCTGAACAATTGTCTGTTGCCTTTTCTCCAAATAGGTTAGGTCACACTGTATCCAAGATTTCCTTAGCCAAATGGATTATGGATTGTATTTCTACAGTTTACTCTCAACAAGGCAAACAACTTCCCTATCCAATTAAAGCTCACTTTACAAGGTCTGTGTCTACTTCATCTACCTTCTCTACAAGGGCTTATATTGATGAAATTTGTGCTGCAGCTACTTGGTCCACAGTTCATGCCTTTCTGTCTCATTACAAGTCCGTCATTATTTCCAGAAGCGGAGCATCCTTTGGTTCTGCAATGCTCAGGCATATCCTTCCTTGAGGTCCTTCCAGAGTTTCTGTAGCTGGGGGCTCTGACCCATTTGTGATGCATAATGAAATGGAAAATGTCAGATTAGAAGTTATGTACTTACCATAACTTGGCATCCATGTTGTCCGGTTCACATCCCACCCTCCTTCCCCCTTCCTTTACAGCTAAGAACAATATAGTGGCTAAAGGAACCCACTTGTTCCTAGTTTGGGCTCCAGTTGGTCCCTTTCTTTGTCCGTCTGGTACTATGGTCTTGACTAGATTTAGGAAGGGGTGGCAAGCTCAGTCTGAGGGTGTGAAGAGGAGTAAGGCATTATGGGAGAGGGAGAATTTTGAGGCTTGGATCATATGTCTAGAAGAAATGGCCGAGTTGGATCCAAGGATGGATCCGAAGACCTATTCATGATGGATAAGGAGATTGAACAACACAGATGCCAAGTTATGGTAAGTACATAACTTCTGTTTCTTTCTTTTCCCTAGTTTCCTTAGCAAAGCCAAGCAGCACTATTAGATACCTACCCTACTGAATTCAGATAATGTGAAACCAGCTGAAGCTTGTTGCACTTTTCTGATTACAAACAATAAGTAGGAAAATATATTCTCCCAGGTTTGTCCATGTTTTGGTAGCTTTCCTTAACATGCTGCCAGCACTTTATTAAACCTCTCTGATGATGCTTCACTCTGCAGATGACAGACTGATGGCTTCTACTGTTTTTATTTATTTATTTATTTTATTTTATTTTACATTTGTTTACCGGGCTAGTCTAACTGGATATATTTCCATTTTCAGTAGAGGCCCGGGGAGAAAAGCTCCAGTAGTAAACAATTTGATTTTAAATAGGAAATTACATTACAATACAAAACAATACCAAGATGTAAGTCATAGATGTTACATAGTAAACGATAATAGTACAATAAAAATGCAGGAAGCATAATAAAAATAGAGATAAAAGTTGGTATTACATTAAATGAAGGGATTATACAGGTATATGTTAAAATATTTACACTAATACCAGTCATAGAAGGTGATTATAGAATTATGAACTGATATGTTTTGTGATAGTCAGAAGGAAGAAATACATTAGTATGTTCGAGTGTGTTCACCAGTTCCAACTCTGTAGCAAGAAGTATGGAATGAAATATAGGAAATTTTGTAGGAGGTGGAGATAATATTAGCAGAACTAGAGGGTTAGTCTGGGTTACTGGACTTGCATTTTAAAGCAACATAAGTGATGTAGTAATCTTGATATAAAGGGTGTCAGTAGGTATTTCCTTAAGGATGCCCACTCTGGAGAATAAAAGTAATAAAAGTACAAGCTCCCTGAAAGTAGGCGAGACATTAGTTTTGCATAGTGGTACTGCTTCTGGAAGTTCTGTAGCATAGTAAACTATGACTAAAATATACTTATATCCTTTGTTGAATTTTATTAATGTCCTCACAATATCCATTGGAATATGTTTAAATGGTACATCTCTGACCGGCATAGGGTGCAAGAGAGTTTTATATTCAGATTAGGGTGCTGTCTTCTGGCATTCTGGACAATAAGTAAATGAGTTTTGTCTCTTTCATTATGCCTGTCTGCTAAAGTCTAGCTGATGTTCTTGCCTTAGTTTGGTTCAGCCCCAAGTGACTTCCTAACACATGACTATTTGCTTGTTTTGTTACTAGTCTTCTCTAAGGTTTTGCACTAATAAATGATGCAGAGTTGTTTCCTCTTTTAATGGAAACATCATACTGTCTTTCTTTTTCTTGTCCTATGTAAAGTATAGTCTTCCCACTGTGTCTTTTTAAAGTTCATGTGACTTACTTGCAAGTCCAGTAACTGAGGATTACTTCCTTCAGTAACATGCCTCAAGGTGAAAGGTATAGCTTCTTCCCAAAACACTCATTCTATAACTTCTCAAATGACTTCTTTAGCAAAAGATAGCTTTAAACTAAAATTACTTTCAGCTTTAATTTTTTTGGCTGTTAGTGTATGCCTTTTGAGTACTTGTTTTCATTTAGGTAACCCTTCCCTTTACCTTAGGTTGGGTGGATACCAGTCATATCATTTTTTTCTTCCTAATGCTGCTCTTTCACTACTGTGTATTTCAGTTTTACTCTTGGCTTATGGATACCTGTTGTAAAGAATCCATCTTTACATGCACTTTCTGTTCCACACTAGGAGAAATAGACACAGTAATCTACAGTCTTCTACTTAACTCCCCTTCTGTACTCATGTTATGCTCTGTTTCTATGCTAATACTGCTTATAAGCTTCTGTGTTTACTGTCTTGAACTGACTTTTTACTTCAGACTTTTCTTTCAATTCATCTTCAGTTCCTGTACTGAGATATCTACGTTTTGGGTTTCTGTTGGCAGCAAACAAGATATTTTACTGTATAACCATAACCAAATACTAGACCCTTTGCAATTTCTTTGCCAACTTGTTTCTTGCTGATTTTTATAAATGAAAATAATTTGTCATTTTTAGCGTATTTTCATAATGTAAAGTTAACATGTGGGATGTTGTACTGTAAAAGTAATTTAAATATTCAGTACCTTTATAAAGTTATCAATACCCACATCGTAAATATTTTTATTTTTCTGTAAAAAGAGTGATGTAACGTATGTCAGTACAACTTTAAGAAATGCAGTGCAATGATTCTGGGGAGTGCATGCTGCATATCTTATAAAGGCATAGGTGTCTGTGTAATTTATAGGCATCCTCATAAACATTATAAAAAGTTACAGAGAAATCTTTGTGGGACCAAAACACTGTGCATGATATTAGTGAGTGTATCTCAAAGTGAACCCTTCCAGAGTTTGAATGACCTGTTTCTACTGTGTACTAGACATAGGACGTTAGTTTGTCCTTAGTTGTAATACCACTGTAGAAGATTCATATGCTAAGTAACACAAAACCAAATAAATGTAGTCATCATTAAATTAACATGTATTTTTATTTGCTCAAACTTCAGGTATTCTGGAAACATCTGAATTTTAGTATGTTTTGTGTTAGATGAAAACAACGTCAAGCAATTTATATTGTTTTTAATATGTAGTTTGTATTTTACAGTGTAATGATGCAGCACCCTTGAAGATAGTAAATATTGGAAACAGAAGTACTCCGTTGGTCTGCTTAAGTGAATCTTCATACTCATCAGAGAAGGATGTGTTTTGGGGTGGTTGTGGAACAAAGGTTGTGTCATTTTCCAGTGACTTTTGTCTTCACAAAGTGATAGACACAAAGAAGAGTCAAATGTGAGTTTTTTTTATTATTTTTTTTATAGTTGTATAAATATGATTTTATGTTTTAGTCACTTCAGCCAATAACAAAAGTAACTAACACAAGTAATTTAAGTTATACTTACTCCAAAGCTTTCCATTCTCTGACAGAGGACTCACACTCCTCAACTTTTAGTAAAGGGTGTGCAAAGTTTGCTCCTTCCCTTTTCTAAAGATCCCAATTCCAGTTATTTTATCTCTGTTACTATATTCATTACTTCTAGTAAAGTTAGTCTAGACTTTGATTTCCATTTTCTAGTAATTGCTTTTTTTGCAGACACCATAACCACCACTCAGCAAGGTTTTACTGTGTCTAGGCAATTCTGATTTTGTATCATAACGCAAAAAAAAAATAATCTCCCCAGTCAGTCCAATCTGCTCACCAAGCATGTCCGACAGAGTGATGTGAAGGGAATCCCTAAAGTTTGCCAGCTCATTACACTCCTAAAAAATATGTTCCCAGCTACTTCTTTCTTGCGTGTCACACCTCCAACATTTGCTATCCACCCAAGGAAAATTTTGTTGGCGTCTACTTGGGATACAAAAATACCTGTGTAAAGACTTCCAAGCAAAGATCCTAAATCTTCTGGATTTTGTTGCATATTTGGGAAATATACATATACCCCCCCCACTGTCTCTTTTTTATTCCTTATCCAATCTCTCTTTCCAGCCCTTTCTAAGCTCCTCTTATTGATTCTTATAATTATCATGCAATTTTTTATATGCTCTACTAGTTATTCTTTTTTTAATGGCAGCTTCTGTTCTAGGTTCTATTAAAAACTCTACCAGTGCTGGTTTTTCATTAAGGAACACCCCACTTATTTCTGTTTACCTATACTCTGATATCAGTCCTTGATAGAGAAGGCAGTCTGTAACCACAGTCTTTAACCTGCAGTCCAATAAATTATTGGCCTCTTCCCATTTTATTACCTTTCCCTTTCTAGTTATTTACTGCCAATACTTTGGTTCTTTTGCCAGTTTTCTCCAATAAATTCCAGCCCCCTCTTGCCTATTATCTGTATCACTGACTGTAATCATTCCTAGCAGCAAAATCTCTTTTCTCCATTCTCGTGCTGGTTTGACTGTTAGAATACTTCATGGTATTTTATGAATGTAATATGTGTGATTTTGGTTGTTCTCCTTAAGAGTCGGCAGCCAAAATCCCAATCTCTCCTTATTTCTTGAGCATCCTCCCTGTGTCAGCATCATTCCTTTCCACTTTGAATTATAGTTTTCTGCTTGTGCTATTTATAAGAGACTTAACTGTGTTGCTCTAAAATACCCCTTCAAATTAGGTAGTTCTAGTCCACCTTGTTCTGTTAGTAAAAGCAGCTTATCCCAATTGACCCTTACTGTTTTCCCTTCCCAGATACAATCCTTCAACTTTTTTTTTTTTTTACTGCTATCCACAACTTCTCCCCCGGTTAATAAAAATATGTCTGACTTGTGTATAAGACAAAAGGGGCTAAAAACATTTTAAAGGCTTGTAGCTTAGTATCCGTATCCATGTAACAAAACTTCCACTTTCTCAATTTTGTAGTCTCTTCCCACATATCCTTAACTGCCACACCAGAGTCATTTCTAATCCATACTCCTAAATACTTCATTTTATCACATCCCCATAAGTATGGATATTGTTGGACCAGTTCGTGTGTAGGTACATAATTTACCGCTATTGCCTTTGTTTTTAGCTTCATTAATTTTGTATCCCGAGAAGAAACTGTCATAAAATGTTCCATAACACTGTAATGTCCCTTTCTGGTTTTGTCATGTATAAAATAATATCATGTGCAGATAAAGCCAACTTTTCCTGGCTTCCATACTAAGTATATCCTTGAATTTCTGGGTCCCTTATTTTCTTTTCCAAATCAACCTTATAATTGCATCAGGGAAAGCAAATGCTTCCATTTCCATGCTCATGAAGTCCCAGACTACTAAGCCAAATGATTTCTGTGCATCAAGACCCACCAGTAAAAGTGGTACTTTCTTACATTCTGCTTCCCTCTGGATCACCAGTGTCCTGTTAATATTGTCAGATATTTGCCTCCCTTCCACAAAACCACACTGATCCATATCTATCAATTTTGGTATCATTTTTGCCATTCATTTAGCCATAATAGACATAAACACTTTATATTCATGGGTTAGTATTGAAATGGACCTCTATGAAGCTGGATCAGATGGATCTTTACCTCTTTAGGTATTACCGCCCAGGAAGCTGGTACTTCTCCTGCTCTTAAAGTACTGTTAAATAAAAACTTCCAGATCATCAGTTTTTCCCCTCCTAACTTCCAAACTTCTACAGGAATACCATCTATTCCTGGGGAGTTTCCTGTACATTGGTTAAGAATAGCCATTTTTATCTCATCCCTTCATATCCTTTTAGTAATTGAGCCTCATTTACCTCTAACTTTGGCATATTTAATTCTTCCATAAACATTTCCGTACCTTTTCTTGATTTCCATATTTCTCTGCTTTATACAAATTTTCATAAAATTTCAGAAATATTTCTAATACTTCTACAGGGTCTCTTGTTATCTTCCTTGTTATAGGCTCCCTAAGCTTGGTGACTGACCTTTTCACTTTCTGTTGCCTGAGTTATTGTGTTAAAAGTTGTTGTGCTCTAAAATTATCAAAAACAGTTGCTTAACAGCAATCTTTCTAAATTTATGCATATTATTGAGGTAATCCCTTATATTCTGTTTAGCATTCTGCAGTTGCTGTTTTTCTTGTTCTGCGAGTGTCCCTATATTTTGAAATATGTTAACATTTGTCAATCCCCTGTAAATAATTCTTGTTACTGGTTAACCATATTTCCCATTCTTTCATTTCCAGCCTAGTTTTAAACTGCACTTTAATTTTATCCCACTCCTTAGCTATGTTTTCAGAAAATAATTATATCTTCTCTAGTAGCTCTTGAATTAATTCCACAACCCATTCCTTAAATTTCTCTCTTTTCAACCAATAGTTGGGAAAGCACCAGTGTCTCATTTTTATTTCATTACCTTGATTTTTCATTTTTGTTATTATTAGCACATGATCTGAAGTAGTTATTGGGTGCGTTTCAAGACCTTCAATTAAATGCAAATGTTCCTGTGAGATATACAATCTATCTAACCTAACCCAGTTTTTGTATCTCTGTGAGTAATATGTAAATTCACTCTGAACTCCAAGTACTGAATTCACATTTTCCGTGCCAAACATTTTTATAAATTTCTTTAAAACTCTACCCTCCTTTGTTTATATTTTCCCTTTTAGCCCCCCCCCCCAGACACATATTCACTGTTGCAAACCAAATTCCAATCTCCACCTACAAGTAATATTCCTTGCTGAAGGCTCATTATTTTTCCCAGAATTTTCTTAAGCTCCATTATAGCAGTTTTAGGAGGGATGTAATACATGCCAGTGTAATATTCTTCCTTATCCAGTAGTCCCTTAGTACTACGTATCTTCCATTATTATGTTTTTTCCCTCCTCTATCACTATTGGAGCTCTTCTTGCAATTAATATAAGTACTCCTCTTTTCCTTTATCCCAGATACTCCACTGAATAACCATCCTGAAAACCTTTCTGTATCAAATTCACATGTTCTGTTCTTCCCAGGTGCGTCTCCTGTAGCATAGCTATTTGCACTCTGCATTTTTTATATAGTTCACTACTCTCTTTTTTTATATTAATCTGTAAGACCATTCAGATTGAAAGACATTACAGAAGTCATCATTTTCTTATATAGTTATTATTACCACTTTTATATATACCTGCTCTTTTATTAAATGTCTAGTTCCAACTTTCATGTGCACATATATATATATATATATATATATATATATATATATATACTGTTCATCAAGTTGGTCTTTTATACTGTTTCTTGTCATATCCATTTGCGCCTATCATATCTTACATAACTTTTTTGTTTTTCTGAAAGCCCTCAAACAGAACCCCCCCACAAAAAAAACAACCCTCCTAAAGCCTATGAACTTAACAGTAACACACAAAACTATGTACATCATGAAATGTTGAAGTTTTGCTTCCTAATAAGAACATACATTCTAAGTTGATAGCTACACAAACAGGCTAAAGTTAACAAAAAGTAAAGTTTAGTCATACTAAGACCCATGGTACAGCCTGTGCTATTAGTAAGTGTTATTTAATTTTGTATATCTGTATAACTCTCCCAGTTGAGAAAACACTTGAATGCTTTCAGTAAACACTTTGTCCAAGCCATTACTCTGTATCAAATTGTCTTCTAGTAACATGCAAATCAGACACAAAACTGATAAGGGTACTTTGTTTATTAGAAATGCAATACTCAATGCTCTTTTTCATTTACATGCTTTGTAATAAAGTTGTTACTGGATACTGCCTAGGTTTTTACCCAGTCATTTCCCGATGCATGCATGCATGGGAAAAAGCACACTGTTTTTATTTTGTCATACTTTCTTAACCAGACCCTTCTGCTCTCCCCCTATCTCCTCCCTTCCTTTTTTCCCCATTGCAGTGCCTACATTTCTCAAAACTGAACAAAGAAAAAGAGAGAAGAAGGGTGAACAAGAAAAAACAAGAGCACCTGTTTATATTAGTATCCCCATTGCATTTAAAAAACTGAGAGAACTGTACTTCGTCTAATTGGTTTTGTATTATCTTTAAAGCTGTCACACCTGGGAAAACCCCTGATTGGTTTCAGGGAACATTACGTCCTATCCAATTTCTCTGTTCTTTTTTTTTCTTTTCCCTCAGACAATCCCCTTCCACCAGACTGTCTCCAGGTTCTCTTTATCAGATTGTCTATATGGAGGCATAAAGACCAGCTGCAGAAATGCTATTTAGTATATATATTTGCAAGTGCTAGAAATAAAGCCTTATAATATTCAATATTCTTTTTCATTTACTTGCTCTGTCTCTTAAAACAAAGGTCCTTAATCAGTCTTTCCCCCATGCAAGAATGAAAAAAATAAAAATATTAATTTGAAATCTCCCATGCTCCTTTAACCAGGCTCCTTTTTTTAAGATCATTACATTGCCTATGTTTCTCAAAACTGCACAAGAAAAAAGAAGCGGGGAGAAAAATAAAAACACCACCTATTTACAATCCCCTTTACACCCAAAAATAACATGCAAATAAAACCATGCAACACAAATACTATTAAGAAAAGAAAGTGTTTTCTTTACTTACAGTTAGCGTTCTCCCCTCTCTTCCCCTCCCCAAAGCATTTTTCTGAACATAAATGACATGAAGTAGGGCATATACTCGAGCCCCCACACAGCAAACAGATTTTGAAAAAGTCAAATATTTCTAGATTTTCTTGTGCTGTCGTCACAAATATAATTATTGCATTATAATCCCTCATTAAGTTTCTGATTTTATTACTGTTCTCCAGCACCCAAATCCTGTCTCTGCTTCATTTCCAACGTACTCTCAATTTTTCTAGTCAACTCTCATGCTTCCTTCCTTCCCGCCAACATTTTCCATTGAAATACTGGAAAAGGTTTCATAGGTGCAGTCTCTCTGTGATTTGTATTACCAGAGGAACAAGAAGCCGAGTCTCCTTCTATTTCACAGCTCAGTTTTTGTTGGGCAAACTTTTGTATTTCCTCCTTAGCATGCAAGAAGAAATACCTTGAAGACAGATGGATACAGCACTTTGAATCTACGTCTCGACATTCTCTGAATAGAGGAATGAATTTGCTCCTCTTCTGCCTGGTGTACAGTGAGTAATCATTCTCCGCAAACACTCTTCTGTCTCCTACTTTTAGTATTTTGTCCTTCTGCCACAGTTTTGACAAAATCAACTCTTTCTGCTGGTAGGATTGCATCCTTACTATTAAAGGTCTAGACTGCTTTCTTATAGCTAGATTTGGCACATACACACAATGTGCCCTTTCAACTAATAAAATCCTGCTGTGGAATACCAGTCTAGTTGCTTATTTGCGCTTTCATAAATTTAATGCAGTCTGTTCTTTCCAGCTTCTCTGGTATAGCTGAAAATCTCACGTTTTCCGTACGTGCTCTGTCCTCTAATTCTATTATTTTTTGAAACATCATTTCCTGAGGA